>NW_026251696.1:0-600000 GCF_025201355.1 Halteromyces radiatus | reverse complement strand
GACTTTTTTTTTCTTTCTTTTTCTTTTTTTTTTTATTTTATTTTTTCTCTCACACATATATATATATATTATATTTTTTTTTTCTTCTTCTTCTTTTTATTATTATTATTATTCCCTTTTGATATACCATTATGCCTTCAGAAAAGTTCAAGATCTCTAAAGCTAGTCGATCTATTCGTCATGCTGCACAAAACTTTTTTGGTACTTTTAGTGCATCTCCTAATGGAAATCAATCTACCTATGTTAGTTATCCTATTGGTAATATTTAATTTCATATAATAATATAGAGAAAACTCATCGTATTTTCTTAGTGGGTGGAAACATTCCTGCTAGTTTGCAAGAAGATCCTGAAACTCATCTTGACCGACGCTCTGCTCATAATGCTTTGGAACGTCAACGTCGTGAAACACTCAATTCCAAATTTCAAGAATTAGCGCATGCATTACCTGCTCTTCAAACTGTACGCCGTCCAAGTAAAACAATGATTGTGGCTAAATCATTGGATTATGGTAAAATCTTGTTTTTTTTTTTGTTTTTGTTTTTTTTTATACTAACTTTTTTTGTTACCTTTGATTTAGTTACCAAAAGCATACAAAGAGAAACCAATTATGTTAATCAAATCAAGGATTTACGAAAACAAAATGAACGATTAAGGAAACAAGCTAAAGCTGCCAAGTTAGCTATGACCAAACAACAAAATATTCTGGATAAAAAGAAAACCTCTTCTTCTACTGCTTCGTCTCAACCTATGACACCACCTTTATCTACCTCATCTTCTTGTGGTATGCAACGTACTGCCACTGTTTCAACCACTAAATCTTCTTCATCACAACAACAACAACAACAACAAATGTCCCCTCCTTTGACACCAGAAACTCCTAGAAAACAACCTTTGGATTTGATAAAAGAAACTTCACCTTTGATTGATACTAATACTTTTGATCAAATCATGATCTCTCCTCAACAACAAATGAATCAATCTATTGCCGCTCCTTTGGATTCTATAATGATGCCTCAATGGTCAACTCAATCTGCTGATCCTAACATGACTTTACAACAACAACAACAACAAGCTGGCTTTTTCTTGGATTCTCCTGCATATCAACAACCAATGTTATACCAATCAGACCATCTTTCAATCAATGGATCTCATTTTATGCCTTATCAAGATACCGTCAATCCAATGTTATTCTCACATTATCAATGGCAAGATAATACTCCTTCTGTATACCATCAAGGCAAACCTGCTGACCCTCTTTATCATTTAGTCTAGTTTTTTTTTTTTTTTTAATACTCCTCCTTCCATACATCTAACCACAAAAGAAAGAGCTTGCTCTTTTTTTTTATATACTTTTTTTTTTATTCTTTTTAACGTATTGATTACGGTTATAAAGAGAAAAAAAAAAGGAATCACATTTTTTTTATTATTTTCCTGTATATATCTTCCACTCTTTTATTTATGTTTCATTGCTTGTTCAATGGACTTTATTTAATCTCTTATGAATGTTTATGAAATAAATAAAAAAAAAAATTACTTATTGTCTCAACAATCTTTTTGATGTCTAACCAATGCATTCTATTTTTTTTTTTTCTTTGGGGGGACATGAATGGGTTCAGGCTCAGACACATGGCATCCACTAAAAACGGAAGTATCAGGAACCATGCGGCTTGCACACTTTTTTGCAACAAAAACAACCAAAAAAAAAAAAAATTGAATGAATCAAAGTAAATTCTTTCCAAATGATAAACAATTCATTTAAAAAAAAAACAATAAGTGATTATTTGGAAAAAAAAAAACGGAGACAGTCAGAAAATCATCATTTTATTCGATCTCCTTACTACTCAATGCAAAAAAAAAAAAAAAAAAAACTCATATTATCCCATTGAAACACATATTACGAATCCAAACGTCAGATGATAGAAATGAGGAGAGAAAAAAAAAGAGTCTGTTCGCTTGGTCATGTTATCCATTTAAGGTCAACGATGACATCTCCGTCTTGACGATTCATCGGACATCAGCGCGCGAAAGTAAAACTTTAGTAACACACCCCAATCACTTGGATTTCATTAAAGACAAAGTGTTCTCTTTTTATGGTCAAGGATCGACATTGTCACCAAAAAAAAAAAAAAAAGGATGAATCTTTATCATTTTATGTCCCTTTTTTTTTTTAAATAAGTGAGTTTAGTATTGAATATAAAATGATGGAATAAAATTGCCACCAAAAAAAAAAAAACATAATTCAATGGATTTTGTTTCATCTAAGAACGATAACCAAAGGGGGGTCTGCCGATCATTGACTGAACTAAAAAACGATCCTTCTTCACTGGTACGACAATGACGAATCCTTGTTGTACGAACATCGTTTGGGGGGGAGGGGAAGTAATGGGATGAACATACTCTAGCCCATCCCTTTTTTTTTAAAAAAAAAAAAAAAGATAGATAGGGAATCAGTCTCCTTGATCATGTCAATAAAAAAAAAAGCCTCATCGTCATCAAGGTGTTACGTTGATATTAAAAAAAAAAAAAAAAAAATACTGTCGCGCGAAAAAAGACAACTCCCGTCCTCTTGGAACTTCACGTGCCCAACCCAAGAAATCAATTCGGTTTTAACAAGAAAACGGAAAACTTTCCAACAACAGGTCATTCTATCTAAACGTATCTTTTTTTTTTATATCAAGTCAATGTACTATGGAGAATAAAAAAAAATCATTCTATCTAAGCGTCAGGTCAATGTGAACTATGGAGGATTAAAAAAGCCATCAAATATGATTTGATGCATCTTTTTTAAATAGTTAATGAAGGCAATCATCCTTTTTACAATATTCATCTCCACATTTCCTTGTCGATTTTTTTTCAAAAATGGATTGATAGCCAAAAAGGATCCAAAGCCTCAGAGGCTAACATTGTTAAAAAGTAGACGAACAATAGATAATGCTTTTTTTTTGCTTAGCTTGGCCTATACCAAGAAAAAATTTGACGCGTAAATTTCATTTATGCTGTTACATATTTTCAAAAATTATCATCATTGCATCAATTGAACATATATGAAATCATTGTCTTAATGTATCATCTTACCTTTCAACTTTTGGAGTAAATTAAAAAAAAAAGAGTCAATATCCTTATCCAATAATAGTCATCAAAAAGAAGAAGAAAAAAAAGTCATGTATTGTTGTGTATCATAATAATTTTTATTTCAAAAAAGAACCACTAATAAAACTATCACTATTATCCATGTATCATTTGTCCACCACCAAGATCCTAACAATAAGTTGCCATTCCTAACCAAAAGAAAGAAGTTTCAGTCAGTTTTTCATTCATACCACCAAGAAAATAGATCTAAGTTTCCTGTAAAGACATTCCATTAGAAAATATTTTTGTCATTACCTATACCAAATCCTATATCCAAAATGAAAGGGTTTCCCCATGTATTTTATAAATCCCTTTTTCAAAACACTCCAGATCCAATAAAATCTACCTTGACAAGATCGTAAAAGCAAAGAGGACACCCAATATGGAAAAAAAAAGTGAATGAAGAAAAGGAAAAGAAAGCACAAAAAAAAGGGTAGTTTTTTTTTTGAAGCCCGTCCATTGACATGATTTTTTTTTTTGTCAAACTTTGCCGATGTCCGAAAAGTCCATGTAGATCTTCCTAATTTTTTTTTCTCAAATAGATCTACAAGGTCTTATTTTAAATATCTATCTACACCCATAATAAGATACAAAAATATCTATGAACCTGATTTTTTTTTTTTTTTTTTTTTTTGCAGAATTCCAAACTCTCTTTCCCTTTTGACCGTACTATTCAAACCTAAACATACAAATTTTTTCTTTAGTTAGATTGTCCCATAGTGAGAAAAAGTTCATTTGAAAAAAAAAAAAATTCAAACCATTCTCTGGAATATGAGCCACTCTTGTATTGAATACTTTAGTTCCTGGCACTGTTCATAACTATAAATAAATAATATGTTGGTGTAACTAGATCCTTTTTTTTTTTTTTTTTGAACCACCATCTAGTGCAAACGAGTGCCTTCCAAGTTCAACTAAAGCTTAATTAGGAAAGATGTCTAAATTGGCTTTGATCCATCATCACTTTATTAAAACCATAACCTTTTTTTATTATAGATCAACATGAGATGTGGGTTACTGAAGATGAGGCTTGGTTAATGAAGAAGTGTCCATAGGTTTAGTCATTATATCTTTAACATCATCATCACCCATGTCTGGTTTGAACAGAGTAGTATGTTCATCATCATGTTGCACTTCTGATGGTTTGAACAGATTCGTAGGTTCGTGCTGTGGTTCTGAAGGTTTGATATTTTCATTGTGATTGTCCGACAACAAGGGTCCATTGTTGTTGTTGTCAAAAAACATATCTGGTTGAGGAGGAATTTCTTCCAATTGTCTTTTTCTTTTTCGAATGTATATAAATACAACAGCTGCTACTACTAATAGAGATAACTATATTCCAAATAAAAAAAAAAAAGGAGTAAATAATGGTCAATCTTCCGTTATCTTTTACATACCCCGGCTACACCACCAATGACAGCTCCAGCGATAGCACCAGGGGATAAGGAGGAGGATGATTGATTAGCGTTGTTTTCATTATTTCCCGCTGTGAGCCATGTTGAATTTGAGTCAGCATTAAACCATTGCATCGAGGTCACATTCAAGATATAGACATCGTTCTTCAATTGATGTGTGATATCTGCACCCATCATGATATAAAGAGTATCTTGTCCCACCATTACGGCTACAATAATCAAAGGACATTAAAAAAAAACAATGAGCTTATATATACATTTGAAAAAAAAAAAATAAATGTCTTTTTTTTTTTGGCTTACCTGAGTGGCCATAACGAGGACCTGGTATATTGTTACTTGAGCTAAAATCAGGTGCTGACCAACGAAGTGCAACGCCATCAAATATTAGACAGTAATCAAGACTGACTATAGATAATTAAAAAAAACATCTATTTAATACGTTTGTACAAATACTCTCCTCCCATCATCCATCATTGATCATAAAACCTTCCATTTTTTTTTTTTTTTTTACTTACCAACATGATTATAGACTCCACCATACATAAGGATCTTGTTGGTCCCAGGTACTATTAATTAAAAAAAAAAATATGAGAATTGACCTTTCATCCTATTCTATATACTTACGTGAAGTGAGTGTATGCCAGTAACGGACGGATGGAGTTAGTTGTGTGCTATCAATATAAGAAATGTTGAAAGTACCAGCTTTGAAATCAAAGTAAGCAAAATCGGAGAATGATGATGCCTGACTGGCATCATCCGTGCCATTGTAGAAAGGAAATGATGTTTGTAGAGTCGCATTGTAACCGATGCCACCAAATGAAAATAACAATTTGTTGGTAGTATATGCGCATTGTTCTCTTATCGTCTGAAAGAATGTTCCAGGTTTTTCTAATGCAGTTACATTCATTTGATTCCAATCACCGTTCTACCATCATCATAAATGAAGAAAAGAAACAAGTCATTAAAAAAAAAAAGAAGATGGATCCGCTCTCTTACTTACATTTGGTGTGGCCATTTGATACACTGGTGTGATTGTAGCATCAATCAATGTAGCATTGCTCAGACTTTTTTTTTTTAGAAAAAAAAAAGTTAAATTTCACTATTCTTTTTTTTTCAGATAGATCACTTTTTCCCAGTTTACCTCAAACCACCATCGAGAGCAATAGCTGGTGTTTTCGTGGTTCCTTGAACAGTATAACTACAAGCGCCAGTGCCTATTCTATAGATCATCATCATTATATCGAGAGATCACCATCCATATTTTTTTTTTTAAAAAAAAAGAGTTAACTATATATGTATAAAAGGATGGATTCATCATACTTACAATTGAGTAAACGCCGGAGAGACAGTATAGTCAATAGGAGGTTGTTTCCCATTATCAAAAAAAAGAGTTCCTTGTTGCTTATAGGTTATCCATTGATTTGTAGTAATATCGTAAATAGCTGAGACGTTGACCAGTGTAGGCTGAGAATAATTTTGTCCTGATCCAGCTCCACCTACCAAAAAAAAAAAAAAAAAAAAAAAAAAAAAAAAAAAAGGTTAAAACAGAATAATCATACATAATATTTGATTTGACATACTTAGAATCACCCATTTTGTAGAATTGACAACGGCATGACCAAACTCTGCTCTTGGTTCTAATACATAATTATTAGGAGAGGGAACGACTTCCCAATTAGTTTTAGCTTGATTAGGTGACAGTGACTGGCTGACATCCAAAGAATAAAATTCATTGGTAGGTTGAAATTGGTGAAAAACATCTACCGATCCACTGATGCTACCTCCAAAACAAACAATTTTCGTCCCCAAGACATCACATCCTAATCATCCAATAATAATAATAAAAAATATATAAATGTTATGTTGCTGTTTGTATTGACTTACCTTGTAAAAACCGTTGACTAGGTGTCTCGGCCAATACAAGGGAGATCAAAGTGAAGATTATGAAAATCATCACTTTGTTCATGTCTATCAAAAGAATAATTATAATAATAATAAAAAAGTAAAAGAAAAAGAAAAAAAAAAAGAAAAATAATTAAAAAGAACTGAAAATAAAAAAGTCAGTGTGATGTTTCTCAAATTTCCAAAATAGCGATTATTCAACAAGGTTGTGCCACAATAGGCAAATAAAGCTGCATGAGCCACAAAATGAAAAAAAAAAGGTACGCATTTTCTGATTTGCGCTCTATATAAAATAAAATAAATAAATAAAACAGTATAAGAATATCAAAGAAATCAAAGGAAATGGCTTAACATTTAGAGTATCAGGGGTTAAAAAGCCCTTCCGTTAAAGAGTGCCTGATCTTATCTCGTTTTGGCAAAGACTTTTGGAATATTATCCATTTTTGCTATAGTAACATCTCTCTCTATTTTTTCTTTTTTTTTTTTGGATCATTGAAAGGAGTCATTACATCTAATACAAAGAAAAATCAAATAAAAAGATTAGAAAAGTTCTGTAAAGATAGAAGAGTGAGACAACATTAGTAATAAAGATTTATTATCGATTTTGTTTCTGTCGCTTTTTTTTTTCTCTTCCTTTTTTTTTTTTTCTATTTCTCGGCTTTTGATGACGATGATAAATCACTACCATCTATTGCTTTTCATCATCACTTTCTATCTAGTTCATCCGGTGCAAAATGATTCATTACCTCCAGTCTATAAACATGGTAAATAATAATTATAATAAAAGAATATCTTTTTTTTTTTTTTTTACTAATTATAATCCTTTTCTGATCTAGGATGTGTGATTTTAACCAATCAAAAGATATATTGTTATGGAGGTGCCAATCGTCAAGGAAATTCAGGTCTTTCTAATCAAACTTTATCGTGGTTTGATAGTGAAATTTACAATCATCATGTCTATCTTGATATTTCCAAGCCGTTGAATGTATCTGCTGCTAATACACAATGGCAACCTGTTCCTCCACCCAGTAGTGCCTTTCAACTGGAACCACGTTGTGATTTCGCTATGATCAATCATAATGATACAGGATATACCATCGTTGGTGGTGCTGGTCCTTCTACTAATCATGGTGATCAAAGTCTTGTCAATATCACTGTGGATTACAATGCAGATTTGAACACTTGGGGATCTCTCAAAAGCCTAAACGATTCACAGCCCAAATTGAACATGTCCATGGAAATTCAAATGTTTGGTACTCGTGGTGTTAAAATCACTAACTCTCAATATATGATCGCTGGCGGCATTCCGTAATTTTTTTTTTTTTTTTTTTTTTTTTTTTTTTTGGAGGAACCGGGAACTCACTTTTTTTTATCTCTTTTTCTTCTCTTCCTTCCAGTCCTAATAATGATACCGTCATTCAATCAAACTCTAGTTATGTCTACGTCGAGTCAGAGGTATGTATAAATAAAAAAAAAAAATATAAATTATAATTGATGCACTAACCATTCCCTTCTTACACGTCTATGCTCTTCATATTCAGGATTCCAATTGGGGAAGTATGAAAGTTTATACTGATCCTATTACAAGAGGTGGCAACTTGTTCCTAGAACCGTATGATATTTTCAAGTTTTAGATTAATTGTTATAAGACTAACTTATTTCTTTCCCTCTCTCTCTCTCTTTGATTATTACTTAGCGCGCGTGTTTACCGCCAAGCTTTGGCAACGAGCAGCAATGGTACAGTCTACATCTTTGGTGGGATCCGCCCTGGGGATGCTACACAGAATTACGATTATATGGATTTCACAGGTTATTATGGTTTTGATTCTCTGATTGTATTTTATCCATCTCAAAATCAAACATTCAACGTCGTTACACCAAGCAATTCCGATAACGCGCCCAGTCATCGAGAACTCCACACAGTGACCAGTAGTAAGTATCCCAAACATATATTAGTTGATAATAACTAGTCCATATCGATGACTGATCAACTCTCTATTTCTATCCAGTTCCCAATACAAACAACATGCTTCTTTATGGTGGTAAGGGTATGGACGATGCAGGTATGTATATAAACTCTCACGTAGACCGTATCATTCAACATATTTCTTTTTTTCATAGTCGTTTCTGACTTTTGCTATACATTCGATACTGTATCTGGATTTTGGAATATTGTCAACTTTACCAATGGTGATGGTGCTGGACTTCGATATGGTCATCAAGCGGTGATGGTGGGCAATGACATGCTCTATATTATTGGAGGTATCGATATCACCAACACTGTCCAAAACGATGTACATATCTTGAATGTCACCAGTATGACGTGGTTGAACGGATCCTACACTAATACCTATGATCAAACGAACAGTGGCTCTTCATCAAATAGCAACAATGGAACTGGATCATCCTCTCTTAGTGAAGGTGCTATTGCTGGTACTGTTATTGGATGTGTCGCTGCTGTAAGTGGGATAATATATATATGATGATTATCGCTTCTAACATGCATACTTCCATATTTTTTTTTAGGTGGCTTTAGCGACCGTGGCTGCCGTGGTCTTTTATATGCAACATAAAAAAAAGAAGTTATTATCATCTGGTACTGCTCCTACTGGTTTTGCTCCTACTACTACTTCCCCAACGATGGCAATTACTCCTAACTACAATGGTGAGTCCAACGCGTTTCATTCACTAAATCATCCTGCTGATGGTAAACATGATCAAGCTCCTTCTCTCACTACTGGGAAACCAGACATGAATTAGATCCTCTGTCATCTTTACTTTTTATATCTTATCTACTATCTATTCTCTACCCCCCCCCCCAGAGGTGACCTCTTTTGTTATATCCCTTTTTTTTTTAATAAAAAAAAACAAATCTTATGTGTTTCTTTCAATATGGTTATGATCGTCTGTTGGGTATATTATAGAATGAGGGAAAACATGAAGAGAATGAAAGGATATAGCATGTGTACATAATCATCGGGTAAGGGAAATGGTTTTGCAATTAGCTTGATTCGGTGATAGAAAAAAATATAATTCATTGATAGATTAAACGTCCATCGACCTACTGGTGTTACCGCCAAAACAAACAATCTTTGTACCCGCACCCTCTGATTCAATAAAGAAATAATATGAACAGTATGTTCCTTTTATATATCTTGCTAAATGGTTATCTCGACCAACATAAAGGACATCAAGTGAAGATTATGAAATCATCATCACCTTGTTAATGGTATTCCCAAAGGAATAATTGTAATAATAAAAATAAAAGCAAAAGAAAAAGAAAATAAAAAGGCTGATCTTGAACAGGATTATGCTACAATAGGAAAATAATAAACTGCATGAGCCACAAAAATGAAAAAAAGATGCAACCTTTCTGGTTTACGCTGTATACACTTTATTCAATAATAATTGACGGAATTCAAAGAATAAGATGGCGCAAAAATAGGAAATAAAATATCGTAAGGATAGAAAATAAATGACAGAAGAAAAAAAATATAATTGTCGCATAATCAAATAGAGAATATAAGAAAATAGATATCATGAAAAAAAAGAGAGCAATCAAAAAAAAAAAAAAAAAAAAAAGAAATCCACCAATTGAGTTCACCAAGTTAACATATAAAAAAAAAAAAAAAAAATAAAAAATGAGTGATACTTATCCAAATAAAAATATTTCACTAGCTTACCATTTAAGTGTAATGAGATCATCGTACCGCTACGATGAAAGTGGGTAACTTGGCGATAACCAACCCGGAATTTGTTGAATAAAAAAAAAAAAAGGCAGACCGTAACCACGCAGATGCGCATTAGCGACCACGGTCAAGCCCAAAAACAAAAAAGAAGTAGATCAATTGAGAGACAGACAGAGGTGGTTGAGTTATTAAAGGATGCTTGTAAGGAAAAAGATAGATCAAAAAAAAGAAGGCAGACCAAAGAGCAGGCAGGTAAGATGAATGTAATGTAAAGAAATAAAAAAAAAAGTTAAATCAAAGGGATCCCTTTATAAGAAAATGAATCACCCTTGCAATTATGAGCTAATTTTAGTAGATAAAATGATGAGACAAGATGTAAGCGAGTTTTATCATTTTTTTTTTAAATATTAGCAACATTTCTATCTTTATATCGTATCTAATTCATCATCATTTTTTTTTAAATATTAGCGACATTTCTATCTTTATATCGTATCTAATTCATCATCATTTTTTTTAGTATTAACAACATTTCTTTCTTTCTATTGTATTTATTTTATCATTTGTCTTTTTTAGTACCTACTTTATTATTTTTAGTATCTACTTCACCATTTTTTTTTTAGTATTAGCAACATTTCTCTCTTTATTATAAAGTTAATTACATAGATGTTTTACATTAAATTCTATTTATTATTATAATATCCATGTACTAAGTGATACATGATACTGACTTGTTTTTGTCGTGTTTTAGTTTAATGACTAGATTTCTTTTTTTTTTAGTTGTTCTAGTTTAAATGATAGTATGATTGTGCACAGGATACTTATTATTTTATTTTTTAATTTCCATGGGTGATCATCATTATTATTATATTGATTTATCATGTTGGCTGATAAAAGAGTGTTTTGACATTTTTCAAAGAAAAAAAGAAAAGAAAAAGAAGATGTTGTTCTGTCAGAAGGTAACGAGAATGAAGTATTTTGTATTTTATCAGAAATTTGTACAGTGATTGACGACAATGTTTCATCATCCATCATACAATCGTACAATCATCCAACATATAATCATCCATTATCACATATCATCCATCATACAGTTATCCATCATCCATCCTGTAATCATCCAATATACAATCATCCGTTATCACATATCATCAATCATGAATCATCGATCATGAATCATCAATCAATTGATACCTAAAAAAGAATGGACAACACCCAAAGCTGCTAAAAATATGAAAAGCCTATGTTACTTTTATTTTGCGTCTTTTATTTTTAATAAACAAGTTATCATCAATATGTTATGTGTTTTTAATGTACTCTACCGCCATCTCTGAAGCGATATCTGAAAAAGTGGTACTGCGCCATTCATTTTGGGAAAGTACGATATTTTATTTGATAACATCACGAAAAGCATTTTCTTGTGACACGACAAAAAACCTTGAAAACACTGTATAAATAAAATAAATAAATAAATAAAACATGTAAGAATATCAAAGAAATCAACCGACTTAAAGTTTATGGCAGCAGGGGTAATAAAAGAAAAGCCCTTCCGTCAAAGAGTTCCTGATCTTATCTCGTTTTGGCAAAGACTTTTGAAATATTATCCATTTTTGTTATAGTAACATCTTTCTATTTTTTTTTTTTTTTTGGATCATTGAAAGGGAGTCATTACATCTAATAGAAAGAAAAATCAAATAAAAAGGTTAGAAAAGTTCTGTAAAGATAGAATAGTGAGACAATATTAGTGATAAAGATTTATTATTGATTTTGTTTCTGTCGCTTTTTTTTTTTCTCTTCCTTTTTTCTATTTCTTGACTTTTGATGACGATGATAAATCAATATCATCTATTGCTTTTCGTCATCACTTTATGCTTTATTCATCAGGTGCAAAATGATTCATTACCTCCAGTCTATAAACATGGTAAATAATAATTATAATAAAAATAAAATTAACTTTCTTTAATCATAACCTTTTTTTTTTTTGATCTAGGGTGTGTGATTCTAGCTAATCAAAAGATTTATTGTTATGGAGGTGCTAATCGACAGGGTACTGCTAATAGTTCGGATGCAACCTATTCATGGTTCGATAGTGAAATTTACAATCATCATGTCTATCTTGATGTTTCCAGACCACTGAATGTATCTGCTGCTAATACACAATGGCAACCTGTCCCTCCACCCAGTTATGATTTTCAACTGGAACCACGCTGTGATTTTGCCATGGTCAATCATAATGGTACTTCCTATACTATCGTTGGCGGTTCTACTTCCACCAATCATGGTGATCAAAGTCTTGTCAATATCACTGTGGTCTACGTAGCAGATTTCAATTTTTGGGAAACCATAATCGAACCCGAGGACGCTTCATATCCCACATTTAACGACTCTTTGGCTACTCGAATGTTTGGTGTTCGTGGTGTGAAAATCAGTAATTCAGAATATATGATCGCTGGCGGTATTCCGTAATCTTTTTTTTTTTGGAAACCATAAGAAACTGCAAACTCAATTTTTTTTCTTTCTTTCCTTTCTTTCTTTGTTTTTCTTCTTTCTTTTAGTCCTAATAATAATACTGTCATTCAACCATACACCAACTATATCGATGTCCAGTCAAATGTACGTATAAATAAAAAGGGAAAATTCAAATTTTAATTGACGTAGTAATCATTTTCTTTTTTCTTTTCTTACCCATCTATGCTAATCGTATTCAGGATTCCAATTGGGAAAATTCGACATCTTACGATGTTCCTATTATAAATGGAAATATGGTGAATCCAGAACCGTAAGATGTCTCAGTTCTTTTTTTTTGCATTAGTTGTTATAAGACTAAATCTCAACCATATTCTTTTCTTTTGTCTTGATTATTAGTTCACGTATTTTTCGTACTGCTTTAGCTACAAGTCTCAATGGCTTTGTCTATTTCTTTGGTGGGGTCCGACCTAAGAATGCCGCACAGAACTACGACTATATGGATAAATACCTGGATTATTATACTTTTGACACCTTGGTTATTTTTTGTCCTTCCCAAAACCAAACATTCAATCTTGTCAAGCCTAATGATGGCCCCAATGTCCCGAGTCCTCGACAGCTCCATACCGTGACTAGTAGTAAGTGTCCTAACAGGAAAAAAAAAACTGATATTATCCAAGCAAACTATTGAAAAACACCTTTGTATTGTATCGTTATCTAGTTCCAAATACAAGCAAGATGCTTCTTTATGGCGGTGTCAATGGTGGTGGTGGTAAATGATAAATATAGCTGCGTATATGTCATTCATCGTCTTCTTTTCTAGCCAACCTTGATTTTTGTTATATCTATGATGTAGCAGGCCAAATTTGGAGTATTGCCAATTTTACCAATGGTGATGGTGCTGGACGTCGGTATGGTCATCAAGCGGTGATGGTGGGCAATGAATTGCTCTATATTATTGGAGGTATCGATATCACCAACACTGTTCAAAACGATGTACATATCTTGAATGTCACCAGTTTGACATGGTTGAATGGATCCTACACTAATACCTACGATCAAACGAATAGTGGCTCTTCATCAAGCGACAACAATGGAACTGGATCATCATCTCTTAGTGAAGGCGCTATTGCTGGTATTGTTATTGGTTGTGTCGCTGCTGTAAGTAGGATATAATATATATAAAAGGACTTGATAACTATTGTTTCTAACATCCATACATCAACCTAGGTGACTTTAGGGACCGTATCCGCTGTGATTTTTTATATGCAAGGACGCAACAAGAAAAAACTATTATCTTCTAGTGCTATCGCTACTGATTTTATTCCTCCTACTACGAAGTCGTCAGTGATGGCAAATACTCCTGGATCCGTTGGCGGTTCCACTATGCTTCATTCACCAAATCCTCCTGCTGATGGTAGACATGATCAAGCTCCTTCTCTCACTACTGGAAAACCAAACATGAATTAGATCTTCTTCGTCTGTCATCTTTACTTTTTATGTCATATCTACTATCTATTCCCTACCCCCACAGTGATGTCTAGTTATATCCTCTGACTTATTCCTTTTTTTTTTTTTTAATAAAAATAATTATGTATTCTTTCAATAGAGTTATGATTATCTATTAACGAATGACGGAAAATATGAATAGGATGAAAGCATTATATTAGGAAAATCTGCGTGATTCTCCATACTCAATAATTAAAGTGATCGCTATACTTGAATACTTAGGTGGTAATACTTTTTTTTTCTGATCACGCTAACATCCTTCTTTTTTTTTTTTTTTTTTTTTTTTTTTTTTTTTTTGTATATGTGATTTGAACCTTTTGTGTCGCATACAAGGCCACTAAAAAGAAAGAAATAAAAAGCTAGAGTGGGACAGAAATAATTACAGAATGTGGCGCGGTGGGCATCTTTAAGGTACAGAGTTTAACTTTTTTGTTTCCTTTTTTTTTTCTTCTTCTTCTCTTTGTTTGTTCTATTTTATGATTTCTTCTTTTATCAAGTGATGATCCATCCATTCAGTTTACTGGTTTTCATCATCACTTTATGTTTTATTTGTGTGCAAAGTGATTCGTTACCTCCATTGTATAAACATGGTAAATGATTCTCCTTGTTTGATCTAAAAGAAAAAAGTTATTAACAATGAGAAAGCAATGATCTAGGATGCGTGATTTTGGCCAATCAAAAGATATATTGTTATGGAGGTGCTAATCGTCAAGGAAATGCAGGTTTCTCAAATCAAACTTTATCATGGTTCGATAGTGAAATTTACAATCATCATGTCTATCTTGATGTTTCCAAACCATTGAACGTATCTTCTGCCAATACACAATGGCAACCTATTCCGCCACCCAGCAACAATTTTCAACTGGAACCACGTTCTGATTTTGCCATGGTCAATCATAACGATACAGGATACACCATCATTGGTGGTTCTGGACCTTCCACCAATCATGGCGATCAGAGCCTTATCAATATCACTACAACCTATGATTCAATTTTGAATGCTTGGAAAACCATCAAACCTTCAAACACATCTGCACCCACATGGAACATGTCGATGGAAGTGCAAACGTTTGGTGTTCGGGCCGTCAAGGTGAATAGCACTCAATTCTTTATCGCTGGCGGCGTTCCGTAATCATCCCCCTTTTTTTTAAAAAAAAAAAAATCATCCCAGGAACTCATTTTTTTTTCTTTTCCTTTTCTTTCCTTCCTTTTTTTTTTTCTTTCTTTCTTTTTCATAGCCCTAATAACAATACTATCATTGAAGCAAACACCACTTATGTCGAGGTCGATTCAACTGTACGTTCAAATAACGATAAAACAGAGATATATCTATTGTATGAACTAACCATCCTCTTTTCTTTTTTTTTCCTTTCTTGTGCATATTTTTGTTTTCATCAGGATCCCAATTGGGGTACCATGAATGTCTTTACTGATCCTATTACAAGCGGCGGCAACCTGTTTCCTGAAACGTAAAAATGCTTTTTCGTTATATTGTTGACTTGATATTCTAACTCTATATTCTCTATATCTTATTGATTGTTTTTCATTAGTTCGCGTATCTACCGGCCTGCTTTAGCTACAAGTAGGGATGGCAATGTCTATATCTTTGGTGGAGCTCAACCATTCAATGTCACAGACAATCGTGATTATATGACTCTCAGAGAATATTATGTCTTCGATGATACAATAGTATGGTATCCATTCAAAAACCAATCATTCAACACCGTCAAGGCCAGCAATCCAGATAGTGTTCCCACTCCTCGAGAACTTCATACAGCTACTAGCAGTAAGTACTCCAAAAAAAAAAAAAAGGATGATCTTCTCGGCAACGGTACTACAAAGCAATCATTGATCTATTTTTTTTTTTTTTTTTTTTTTACCTACCTCTATTTTATTTAGTTCCTAATACAAGCACAATGCTTCTTTATGGTGGTGTCCTTAGCGATGGAGGTATTACATATTTGCCAGATAGATCCTGTTATTCAACTTTTTGTCTCACTATTTTCTGTATTTTTCATTGTAGCCAGTCGTGATTTTTGTTATACCTATGATACTGCGTCTGGAATTTGGACTATAGCCAACTTTACGAATGGTGATGGCGCTGGACGTCGATATGGTCATCAAGTGGTGATGGTGGGCAATGACTTGCTTTACATTATTGGAGGTATCGATATTACCAACACTGTCCAAAACGATGTACATATCTTGAATGTCACCAGTATGACTTGGCTAAATGGATCCTATACCAATACTTACGATCAAATGAACGGTATCTCTTCTTCATCTGACGACAACAGCAATAATAATAATGGAAATGGATCATCATCTCTTAGTGGAGGCGCTATTGCTGGTATTGTTATTGGATGTGTTGCTGCTGTAAGTGGGATAATATATATATATATATATATATGGATGACTTGAGGACTGTTATTTCTAACATGCATATATCCATCCTTTTAGTTGGCTCTAGGTACCGCGGCTGCTGTGATCTTTTATATGCAACGCAAAAGGAAGGAATTGTTGGCATCTGGTGCTGCTCCTGCTGGCTTTGCTCCCACGACACCCTCGACGACAAAGAATACAAAGGAATACAACACGACAAATACTCCTGGATCCCCAATCAATGATGGCTCCACCACTCTTTATTCATCAAATCCTGCTGAAGGCACATCTGGTCACGTTCCTACTCCTGGCACCATAAAACCGAGCATATAGTAGCTTCTGCCACCTCTACGTTGTATTTTTTTTTATATACCTACCGTCTATTTTACACCATCAATTTTCTTTATTCCCTTTTTTTTATATTTTAATAAATAAAAATAGTCTATCTATTCTAACATAGTCTATCTATTCTAACAATTGGTTACGGGCTGGTGACAGAGAAAGGATCGTTGATTATGGATGAAAAATTTGATATTCCTGAACGGGTTTTCTATTATACAGTAGCATCTACTTTAAGTTTTTTTTTTTTTTCGCAAAACCCATGATTCGGTTCCAACAAAAAAAATATCTCTCTCTCAAGACCATGGATAAGTCCCAAACTTCATAGCCTAACCATAAAAAGGTGAATACATTAACCACAAAAAGAAACAAAAGAAATGGTGATCTGATGTCAAGTTAGGAACGATCATTTCTTTGAATGTTTATAAAATGAAAAAAGTACAAAAGAAAAAAAAGGGGGAATTCTGTATTTGACAAACCTATAGAGAACGAAAGTGGGTATTCCCTCAAGTTAATTTTGTTTTGAACGTACTGCTGGAACTCAAATTACCCTTTTTAATTTAATGATGACATCTTTCTCATTGCTTTCACTTTTTGCACTATATATATATATATATTTAAAGAAGTGTACTTGAGAAAATAAGATTTGAAGGTGGGACAGATAAGGTTACAGTATGTGGCGCGGTGATCAAAGAAGTCCAATCTTAAAACACAGTTTCCTTTACTTCTTTCATCTTTTCGTTTCTCTTCTTCCTTATTATTGTTATTCTTTTTTTTTTTTTTTATCAAATGATAAATCAATTTCATATATTAATTTTCATCATCACTTTCTATCTGGTTCATCGGGTACAAAGTGATTCATTACCTCCAGTCTACAAACACGGTAAATTAAAAAAAAAGAAGAAAAAAAAAAGACGAATACCTTTCATTAATCACGACCATTTTTTTGATCTAGGATGTGTGATTTTAGCCAATCAAAAGATATATTGTTATGGCGGTGCCAATCGTCAAGGAAATTCAGGTTTCTCAAATCAAACTTTATCATGGTTCGATAGTGAAATTTACAATCATCATGTTTATCTTGATGTTTCCAAACCATTGAATGTGTCTGCTGCCAATACTCAATGGCAACCTGTTCCTCCATCCAGTAGTGCCTTTCAACTCGAACCACGCTGTGATTTTGCTATGATCAATCATAACGATACAGGATATACCATCGTTGGTGGTGCTGGTCCTTCTACTAATCATGGTGATCAAAGTCTTGTTAATGTCACTGTGGATTACAACGCAGATTCGAATACTTGGGGATCTCTCAAAAGCACAAACGATTCAC
This sequence comes from Halteromyces radiatus, assembly GCF_025201355.1. NCBI lineage: Eukaryota > Fungi > Mucoromycota > Mucoromycetes > Mucorales > Cunninghamellaceae > Halteromyces > Halteromyces radiatus. Next base: position 581,841 of record NW_026251696.1, on the reverse strand, counting down.
AGCCCAAATTGAATATGTCCATGGAAATTCAAATGTTTGGTACTCGTGGTGTGAAAATCAGTAACTCTCAATATATGATCGCTGGCGGCATTCCGTAATTTTTTTTTGGAGGAATTTAAAAAAAAAAGGAACCAGGTACTCACTTTTTTTTATCTCTTTTTCTTCTCTTCCTTTCAGTCCTAATAATAATACCGTCATTCAATCAAACTCTAGTTATGTCTACGTCGAGTCAGCGGTATGTATAAATTAAAAAAAAAATACAAATTATAATTGATGCACTAATCATTCCCTTCTTACACGTCTATGCTCTTCATATTCAGGATTCCAATTGGGGAAGTATGACAGCTTATACTGATCCTATTACAAGAGGTGGCAACATGTTCCCAGAACCGTATGATATTTTCAAATTTTAGATTAATTGTTATAAGACTAACTTATTTTTTTCCCTCTCTTTGATTATTATTTAGTACGCGTGTTTACCGTGCTGCTCTGGCAACAAGCGGTAATGGCAATGTCTACTTCTTTGGTGGTATGCGCCCTATCAATGCCACACGCAACTATGATTATATGGATTTCAGAGGATATTATACTTTTGATTATCTGCTCGTATTTTACCCATCTCAAAATCAAACGTTCAACTCTGTTAAACCAAGCAATCCTGACAGTTCACCCAGTACTCGAGAACTTCACACCGTGACAAGTAGTAAGTATCCAAAACGGATTCCTTGACAACGACTATTTCATGACAATGACTGATCAACTCTCTATTTCTATCCAGTTCCTAATACAAACAAGATGCTTCTTTATGGTGGTGTCAGCAATGGAGGTATATTATACACGTAGACTCTCACATAAATCGTACCATTTATCCTTTTTTTTATTTATTTATTTATAGCCAATTTTGATTTTTGTTATACCTATGATACTGTATCTGGACTTTGGACTATAGCCAACTTTACCAATGGTGATGGTGCTGGACGTCGATATGGTCATCAAGCCGTGATGGTGGGCAATGACTTGCTTTATATCATTGGAGGTATCGATGCCACTAACACAGTCCAAAACGATGTACATATCTTGAATGTCACCAGTATGACATGGTTGAATGGACCCTATACTAATACTTACGATCAAATGAATGGTGTCTCCTCCTCATCCGACAACAACAACAATAATAATAATAATAATAATAATGGAAGTGGATCATCATCTCTTAGTGGAGGTGCTATTGCTGGTATTGTTATTGGATGCGTTGCTGCTGTAAGTAGGACGAAATACGTATGAATGACTTGATAACTATTATTGTAACATGCATACATCCTTTTTTTTTTTTTTTTTTTTTTTTTTTTTTTTTTTAGTTGGCTCTAGGTACCGCGGCTGCTGTGATCTTTTATATGCAACGCAAAAAGAAGCACCTGTTGGCATCTGGTACTGCTCCTGCTGGTTTTGCTCCTACCACTCCCTCAACGACAAACAATACAAAGGAATACGACACGACAAACACCTCAATCAACGATGGCTCCACCACTCTTTATTCATCAAATCCTGCTGATGGCACATCTGGTCACGCTTCTACTCCTGGCACCATAAAACCGAGCATATAGTAGCTTTTCCCAATCTTCACCTTTACATTGTATTTTTTATACATCTACCGTCTATTTTACAGTTACTTTTCTTTTACCCCCTTTTTATATTATTTTAATAAATAATAAAAATGACCTATTTATTCTGGCAATTGATTTACGTGGTGATGGATGAAATGATGATTTCCCTGAATAGTTTTTGCATTATACAATATTATCTACTTTAAGATTCCTTGTAAAAGCCCATGACTCGGTTCCAACCAAAAAAAAAAAAAAAAAAAAAAAAAAAAGGTGCATCATTGCTATGGATAAAAGTACACATTTTATAGCCTGAACACAAAAAGGGTAATCGAGAGAATGCATTAGCCACAATAAGAAGCAGAAAAAAAGTGTGATCTCAATGTCAAGTTAGGAGCATCTTTTTGGGCTTGTACAAACTGAACAAGATACAAAAGAAAAAACAGAATTCTGTATTTGGCAAGCACATAGAGAAAGAAAGCTTATACTCTCATCAAGTTATCCTAATCCTTATCCCATTTTGAACGTATAGCTTGAACGCAAACTATCATTTTTCATTTTATGATAACATCTTCACCATTACTTTCACCTTTTGCATTATTAAAAAAAAAAAATACTTGAAAAGAATAAGATTTAAAGGTGGGACAAACATGGTTACAGTATATGGCGCGGTAATCAAAAAATTAAAAGCTTAAAGCCTGAGTTTCCTTTGTTTCTTTCATCTTTTCTGTTCTTCTTATTTTTTTATTATTATTATTATTAAATGATAAATCAATTCCATATATTAATTTTCATCATCACTTTCTATCTAGTTCATCCAGTACAAAGTGATTCATTACCTCCGGTCTACAAACATGGTGAGTTAAAAAAAAAATATCTTTTCCTTTTTTCTTTTTCTTTTTTTTCCTTTCTTTACTCACCATGACCACTTTTTTGATCTAGGATGTGTGATTTTAGCCAATCAAAAGATATATTGTTATGGAGGTGCCAATCGTCAAGGAAATTCAGGTCTTTCTAATCAAACTTTATCATGGTTTGATAGTGAAATTTACAATCATCATGTTTATCTTGATGTTTCCGAACCATTGAATGTGTCTGCTGCTAATACTCAATGGCAACCTGTTCCTCCACCCAGCAACAATTTTCAACTGGAACCACGTTGTGATTTTGCTATGATCAATCATAATGATACAGGATATACCATCGTTGGTGGTGCTGGCCCTTCCATTAATCATGGTGATCAAAGTCTTGTCAATATCACTGTGGATTACAATGCAGATTTGAATATCTGGGGTTCCATCAAAAGCCTAAACGATTCACAGCCCACATTGAATATGTCCATGGAAATTCAAATGTTTGGTACTCGTGGTGTTAAAATCACTAACTCTCAATATATGATCGCTGGTGGTATTCCGTAAGTCAGAACTTTTTTTTTCTTTTGGAGGGATCTGGAAATCAAAAAAAAAAAAAAAAAAAAAAAAGGAACCGAGAACTCACTTTTTTTTTTTTGTGCTTTCTTCTTTCTTTTTCCCTTTCCTTTCAGTCCTAATAATAATACCGTCATTCAATCAAACTCTAGTTATGTCGATGTCGAGGCAGAGGTACGTACAAATAAAAAGGAAAAGAAAAAAATACAAATTGTAATTAATGTAAAATAACGATTCTCTTCGTTTCTTTTCTTGCACACCTGTGTTCAACAATTCAGGATCCCACTTGGGCACAAATGACTTCTTACACGAATCCTATTACAAGAGGTGGCAACTTGCTCCCAGAACCGTAAGATGTTTCTTATATTGATTATTACAAGACTAACTCGACCATATTCCTTTTTTTCTCTATATTGGTTGTTATTTAGTTCTCGTGTTTACCGTGTTGCTCTAGCTACAAGCAGCAATGGCAATGTCTACTTATTTGGTGGTACGCGCCCTATGAATGCCACAGAGAACTACGACTATGTGAATAACTTGGGTTATTATACTTTTGATTCTCTGCTCGTATTTTATCCATCTCAAAATCAAACGTTCAACGTCATTACACCAAGTAATCCCGACAATGCTCCCAGTATTCGAGAACTCCACACCGTGACAAGTAGTAAGTATCCAAAATGGATTCCTTGACAATAACTATTCCATAACAATGACTGATCAACTCTCTATTTCTACTCAGTTCCAAATACAAACAAGATGCTTCTTTATGGTGGTGTCAACGATGGAGGTATAATATCTGCATAGCACATAAAGCATATCATTCATAATCTTTTTTTTTTATTATTATTATTTATTTATAGCCAATTCTGACTTTTGTTATACCTATGATACTGTATCTGGACTTTGGAATGTTGCCAATTTTACCAATGGCGATGGTGCTGGACGTCGATATGGTCATCAAGCAGTTATGGTAGGCAATGATTTGCTTTATATTATTGGAGGTATCGATATCACCAACACTGTCCAAAACGATGTACATATCTTGAATGTCACCAGTATGACATGGTTGAATGGATCTTACACAAATACTTATGATCAAATGAACAGCGCCTCTTCATCAAACAACAACAACAACAACAATGGAAGTGGATCATCCTCTCTTAGTGGAGGTGCTATTGCTGGAATTGTTATTGGTTGTGTCGCTGCTGTAAGTAGGATAAAATATAAAAGGATTTGATGACTATTGTTTCTAATATGCATACATTTTTTAGGTGGCTCTAGGTGCTGCGGCTGCTGTGATCTTCTATGCACAACGCAAAAAGAAGAAATCGTTATCATCTGGCGCTGCTCCTGCTGGTTTTGCTCCTACCACTCCCTCGATGACAAAGAATACAAAGGAATACAACATGACGAATAGTTCTGGATCTCCAGCCAATGATGGCTCCACCACTCTTTATGCATCAAATCCTACTGAAGGCACATCTGGTCACGTTCCTACTCCTGGCACCATAAAACCGAGCAAATAATAGCTTTCCCACTCTTCTCCTTTACATTGTATTTTTTATATATTTATCATCTATCTTATTATTTTTCTTTTATCCTCTTTTTATATTTTAATAAATAAAAATGATATATGTATTCTAGTTATTGATGTACTGTTTAATGATGGACGAAATGTTGATGTCTCTAATAGTTTTTGTATTATATATTGTCTTCTTTAAGTTTTCTTGCAAAAGCCCATGACTCGGTTCCAACCAAAAAAAAAAAAAAAACAACCAAACCTATGGGTTAAAGTGCCACAATTGATAGTCTAACCGCAAAAAGATGATCGAGAGAATGCATTAGCCACAATAAGAAACAGAAAAAAGTGTGATCTGAATGTCAAGTTAGGAGTGATCATCTCTTTTGGCTTGTATAAAATTAAAAAGGTACAAAAGAAGAAACAGAATTCTGTATTGGACAAGCCTATAGTAAAGGAAAATAGATACTTTCTCCAGATTGATTTTAATCCTTATCCCATTTTGAACGTACAGCTGTAGACTCTCCTTCTTTCATTTGATAATAATATGTTCATCATTGCTTTTTGCATTATTAAACAGAAAAGACAGGGGTAGTTGAAAAGAATAAGATTAAAAGATGGGACAAACAAAAAGGTTACAGTATGTGGCGCGGTGATCAAAAAAAAATTAAAATCTTAAAACCCGGATTTCCTTCGTTTCTTTCATCTTTTCAGTTCTCATCTTGCTTGTTACTTTTCTTTATTTTTTTTTTCATTATTAAATGATAACTCAATTCCATATATTAATTTTCATCATCACTTTCTATCTGGTTCATCGGGTACAAAGTGATTCATTACCTCCAGTCTACAAACACGGTAAATTAAAAAAAAAAAAAAAAAGAGGAATACCTTTCATTAATCACGACCATTTTTTTGATCTAGGATGTGTGATTTTAGCCAATCAAAAGATATATTGTTATGGAGGTGCCAATCGTCAAGGAAACTCAGGTTTCTCAAATCAAACTTTATCATGGTTCGATAGTGAAATATATAATCATCATGTCTATCTTGATGTTTCCAAACCATTGAATGTATCTGCTGCCAATACTCAATGGCAACCTGTTTCTCCACCTAGTAGTGCCTTTCAACTGGAACCACGCTCAGATTTCGCTATGATCAATCATAATGATACAGGATATACCATCGTTGGCGGTGCTGGTCCTTCCATTAATCATGGTGATCAAAGTCTTGTCAATATCACTGTGGATTACAATGCAGATTTGAACACTTGGGGATCCATCAAGAGAAGAGACGATCAGCCCAAACTGAACGTATCCATGGAAATCCAAATGTTTGGTACTCGTGGTGTGAAAATCACTAACTCTCAATATATGATCGCTGGTGGCATGCCGTAAGTTGAACTTTTTTTTTTTGGAGGAATCTGGAATTAAAAAAAAAAAAAAAGGAACTCACTTTTTTTTTTTTTATCTCTTTTCCTTCTTTCAGTCCTAATAATAATACTGTCATTCAAACAAACTCTAGTTATGTCTACGTCGAGTCAGCGGTATGCATAAATAAAAAAAAAAATACAAATTATAATTGACGTACTAACCATTCTTTTCTTTTCTTACACATCCATGCTTATCGTATACAGGATTCCAATTGGGGAACTATGAAAGTTTACAGTGCTCCTCTTACAAGAGGCAATGACTTGCTACCAGAACCGTAAGATGTTTCTGATTTTTTTTTTAATATTGATTATTACAAGACTAACTCTCGACTATATTCTTTTTTTTTTCTTTCTCTTTATACTGATTATTATTTAGTTCTCGTGTTTACCGTGCTGATGTGGCTACAAGCAGCAATGGCGATGTCTACTTATTTGGTGGTATGCTCGCTCTGAATGCCACAGAGAATTACGATTATATGAATCCCAGAGGGATTTATACTTTTGATACTCTCTATGTATTTTATCCATCTCAAAATCAAACATTTGGCCTCGTTAAAGCAAGCAATCCCGACAATGCGCCCAGTACTCGAGAACTGCATACAGTGACAAGTAGTAAGTGCCCCAAACACATGGATTTCTTGACAATAGCTATTCGATAACAAGGACTAATCAACTCTCTATTTCCACCCAGTTCCCAACACAGACAAGATGCTTCTTTATGGGGGTGTCACAGATGATGGAGGTAAATGATAAATATATGTATATATACTAAACCCTATCATTCATCCTCTTTTTCTTTTTTTTTTATTTATAGCCAATCCTGACTTTTGTTATACGTTTGATACTGTATCTGGACTTTGGAGCGTTGTCAATTTCACTAATGGCGATGGTGCTGGACGTCGATATGGTCATCAAGCGGTTATGGTAGGCAATGATTTGCTTTATATTATTGGAGGTATCGATATCACCAACACTGTCCAAAACGATGTACATATCTTGAATGTCACCAGTATGACATGGTTGAATGGATCTTACACCAATACTTATGATCAAACGAATAGTGCCTCTTCATCAAACAACAACAATAATAATAATGGAAGTGGATCATCATCTCTTAGTGGAGGTGCTATTGCTGGTATTGTTATTGGTTGTGTTGCTGCTGTAAGTAGGATAAAATATAAAAGGATTTGATGACTATTGTTTCTAATATGCATACATTTTTTAGGTGGCTCTAGGTGCTGCGGCTACTGTGATCTTTTATATGCAACACAAAAAGAAGAAATCATTATCATCCGGTGCCGCTCCTGCTGGTTTTGCTCCTACAACTCCTCCACCAAATAATACGAAGGAATACAACATGACGAATAGTTCTGGACCCCCGGCCAATGATGGCTCCACCACTCTTTATGCATCAAATCCTACTGATGGTACATCTGGTCAAGCTCCTACTCCTGGTACTGTAAAACCGAACATACAATAGACTTCGATCGTGCTTCTCTTTTATTATATCTTATTATTATTTTTCTTTTGCCCGTTAATATTTTAACAAATAAAAATGGTCCATGTGTTTTAGTGTTTGATTTACTGTTTTGATGATAAAGGATGGATTGTTAATGCTCGATGGAAGGTTACGATGTCCCTGAATAGCCTTTTTTTTTTGTATTATACAGTATCATCTATTTTAAGATTCCTTGTAAAAATGCCTATGAATAGACCGGCATGGTTCCGAACAAAAAAAAAAGGGTGTTACCAATGTTAACTGAACGTGTAACAAAATGAAAAGACTTCGCGTATGTTAGAAATCAGGTCGCGTATGTCGCGTGTGCCACAACGAATTTGCGCGCGAACTCTTTTTTATTTGCATATTAAAAAACTGGCAGCGCAGTCTATTTGGCAAGTCTAAAGAAAAAAAAAACAGATTGATTCTCCATCTCAATTGATTCCTTATTATATTTCGGATACATATAGTAGAACGTGTTGTGCTTTTCCATTTTATGATGTCACCTTTATTATTATTTTTCTTTTTTTTTTACTTTATGCATTACAGAAAAGATGGAAGGAAACAAATATGGTTACAATATGTGGCTCGGTCGGCAATGAATCCCAAGTTCTTAAAACACAGTTTCCTTCATTTCTGTCAACTTTTCTTTTTTCTATCAACTTTTCTTTTTTTCTTTTTTGTCATCTTTTCATTTCTTTTCTCCCTTTATAAGGATGATAAATCAAGTCAATATATTTCTTTTCATCATTATTTTCTATTTAGTTCATCAGGTGCAGAGTGATCCACTGTTTACAGCCTACAAGCAAGGTAAACTTACTAAAATATATGCATAAGTTTTTTTTTTTTTTTTTTTTTTTTTTTTTTTTTTTTTTTTTTTTTTTTTTTTTTTTTTTACTAACGATAATTGTATTTGATCTAGGATGTGTGATTTTAGCTAATGGAAAGATTCGTTGCTATGAAGATACCAATCATGATCCAGTTGTCTCAAATCAAACTTTATCACGGTTCAATAGCAAAATAAACAATCATCATGTCTACCTTGGTGTCTATAAACCATTAAATGTATCTAGTGCCAATACACAATTGCAACCGATCCCTTCAACCAGCGATCTTCAACTGGAACCACACTGTGATTCTTCTATGATCAATCATAACGATACGTCCTATACTATCGTTGGCGGCTCTATTCCTTCCATTCATCATGATGATCTTGTCGGTATTCCTGTGGACGACAATGCAGATTCGAATTCTTGGGAATCCATCAAACACAAAAGCACTACTGAATCCGTATTGAGCACATCTATGGTAACGTCAACGTTTAGTACCCGTGGTGTGATCACTGGCGACATTCCGTAAATCGTTCTCCTCTTTTTTTTTTTTTTTTTTTTTTTTTTTTGTCGTTGTCGTAGTGATCTGATGAACTTACCTTTTTTTCTCTGTTCTTTTATAGTCCTGATGACAATATTTTCATTCAATCAAACGCTAGTTATGTCAATGTCGAGTCAAATGTATGTACAGATAAAAAAAAAAAAAAAAACACACAAGTCATGACTGATGCAGAAACCGCTGTTTTCTTACTCATCTATCATATTCAGGATCCCAACTGGGAAATTATGGAAACATACATTGATCATATTACAAGAGATGGCAATAAGCTCCCAGGACGGTAAGTTGTTCCTCATTTTTTTATAGTAATTAGTTGTTACAAGACTAACTCAACCGTGTTCTTTTATATATATATATATATATTGATTATTATTGAATGGTACGCTCCTACCTATGATACCTCAATCGAACATACAGAAAGTCCTCCCTTTTTCTTTGGCTTTTTATTTTAGACCATTTACTTTAGACTTAATTAGCATGATGCATTACTACATTTTGTTTTTTTTTTAATTGTTATTATTATTTTCACTGTTTTATATTAGAATCAAAATAAAGATCTTTGTATTTTATCAATTGGCGACGGATTCTACGTGATGATGATGATAGATCATTAAAGCAGAATGACTCCAACAATGATTTCCTATGATGATTCTGTGAGGATGAATACCTCAGAAACACACTACATTGAATAGATGTTGGCTAAAAAGCTTTTTTTTTGTGAAGATCGACGATATGTGATGTCAAAATGTATAAAAAGTTTATTGTTTATACAAGAGGCTATTTAAATTCGATACCAAGGGAAGATTCACAATGTATTTGCATAACGTAAGGACAAAGGAAGAGTGATAAATTACAATACCAAGACAAGCTCATTAATCGCCTTCAAAATAACTGTACTATGATCGTCATTAATCATCAAACCAAACGTATTTAAAAAAAAAAAAAAAAAAAAGATCAGTCTTTTGCATTCAATTCTACAAGTCAACCTTTTTTAATGTTTTCTTTAATCAAACTTACATTTTATATTCACTGGCGATAAAGATAGGATTTTCCAGGCAAGCTTTTGCTTGATAGATAAAAACGCTATGTAAGGGGAATCTACTAAAAAGAAAAAGGACAGAAAGTTAAGTACAGTATCCTTCCATACATCAACGTTACTTTTAAATGCATGCTGTTTAGTATCCGTGAATCGTCTTTTAAGGCAAGTTTGTAGTATTGTGACGGTAGGTGTTTCATTCGAACGCTTCGTTTTGTTGAAAAATTTGATTGAGACTACTATTACACAGTATCAAAAAGGAAAATCGTTGTTTGCCCATTGTCTTTTTTTGTCTTTTCTCTTTTTCTTTTTTTCTATGCTTTACCTTCATTTAAGGACTAGTCATCCATTAGAAAAGTCATAACCAAGTGAAGTCATGGCAAATAAACTATTTCAGGGGAAAAAGAAAAAAAGGGAAAATAAGGGTACACATGGAATCGGGTACATTATCTGAGATTCAAAGAGTTAAAAAAATGCATTGGTTGCTAACCATTGATAACACAATGATCAAGATAATCCATCTAATAATAAAATATGAATGATTATACATTCTGAAAAATTGGGTTTTAAGCTTTATTGTACCTTGTAAAGAATTTAATGCAAATATATTTAAAAATCATTACTTTATTATTGATTTATACTGTTGAATACTATATAAAAATAAAAATGAAATGGATCCTAATTTGGATGAGAATGATACTTCTCCTTTTATACTTGGGGAGGAAAAAAAAAAAAAAGGAACATTTGTGGCGCGGTTGATCTTGGATTGAATATTAAGTTACAGAGTAGTACAAAATTATATTTGATATTCTTTTCAATTTTTTTTTCTTTTCGTTTTTTTTACCTTCCTCTTTTCATTCTTTATTTATTTATTTATCAAATGATAAATCAATTTAATCTATTGATTTTGATTATCACTTTAGTTCATCTAGTAAAAAGTGATTCATTACCTCCAGTTTATAAACATGGTAAAATAAATAAATAAATAAAAAGAACTGTTTTTTTATTCACAAAGAAAAAAAAATCTTTGATCTATAGGATGTGTGATTTTAGCGAATCAAAAAATATATTGTTATGGAGGTGCTAATCGACAAGGCACTGCTAGTAATTCGAATGCCACCTTATCATCATCCGATAGTCAAATATACAATCATCATGTTTATCTCGACGTTTCCAAACCACTCAATGTATCTGGTGCTAATACACAATGGCAACCTGTACCTACACCCAACAACGCTTTTCAATTGGAACCTCGTGCAGATTTCGCTATTGTTAATCATAACGATACTTCTTATATCATCGCTGGTGGCTCTGGTCCTTCTACCAACCATGGGGATCAAAGTCTTGTGAATATCACCACTCGTTATAATGCTGATACCAATACTTGGGGAATCATCGCAAGTAAAGATCCTTCAGCTGCTAAAATGAATATCACCATGGATGTACAAATGTTCGGTGGGCGGGGTGTGAAGGTCACCAACACTCAATTTATGATCGCTGGCGGTATTCCGTGAGTAGTCTAAAAAAAAAAAAAAAAAAAAAAAAAAAAAAAAAAACTTGTGAACTCATTTTTCTTTCTTTCCTTTTCTTTTCTTTTTTTTTTTTTTTTTATTTTCTTCTTGATAGTCCTAATAATAATACTGTCCTTCCTGCAAATACAACTTATGTAGAAGTCGACGCAGCTGTACGTACAAACTATCACGATAAAGTGAAAAAAAGAAAAATACGACTTTTGATTCATATCTTCTTTTTTTTTTTTCTCTCTCTCTTTTTTTATAGGATCCTACCTGGTCCACTATGCAAGTCTGGGTTGATCCCATCACAAGAGGTGGCAATATGTTCCCTGAACCGTAAGTTATTAAATATTGATCCAATACAGAAAAACTCATCTTTTTATTATTATTATTAGTGCACGTGTTTTCCGTCATGCTATGGCTACAAGCAGTAATGGTAATGTCTACTTCTTTGGTGGAGTTCGACCTGTCAATGCCACACAGAACTACGACTATATGAATAACTTGGGTTATTATGGTTTCGATGCATTGCTTGTATGGTATCCAGCCCAAAACCAAACATTTAATGTTGTTAAGCCTAGTAATCCCGATAATGCGCCTAGTCTTCGACAACTTCATACTGTGACGAGTAGTAAGTATCCCAACAAATTGATATTAACCAAAGGCAAAAATATTGAATAAACCAATATTTTTTTTTGTATTATTATCTAGTTCCCAACACAGACAAGATGCTTCTTTATGGTGGTGTCAATGGTGATGGAGGTAAATGATAAATATATATATATATATTAAACCCTATCATTCATCCTCTTTTTTTTTATAGCTAATTCTGACTTTTGTTATATATTTGAAACTGTATCTGGACTTTGGACGATTGCCAACTTTACCAATGGTGATGGTCCGGGAAGACGATATGGACATCAAGCTATCATGGTGGGCAATGACATGCTCTATATTATTGGAGGTATCGATATCACCAACACTGTCCAAAACGATGTACATATCTTGAATGTCACCAGTATGACATGGTTGAATGGATCTTACACAAATACTTATGATCAAATGAACAGTGCCTCTTCATCAAACAACAACAATGGAACTGGATCATCCTCTCTTAGTGGAGGTGCTATTGCTGGCATTGTTATTGGTTGTGTTGCTGCTGTAAGTAGGATAAACTATAAAAAGGATTTGATGACTATTGTTTCTCACATACATTCCATTTTTTTTTTTTTTTTTTTTTTTTTTTAGGTGGCTCTAGGTACCGCGGCTGCTGTGATCTTCTACATACAACATAAAAAGAAGAAATTATTGTCATCTGGTGCTGCTCCTGCTGGTTTTGCTCCTACTACTCCTCCACCAAATAATAACAATACAAAAGAATACAACACGACGTATACTCCTGCATCTCCTATGAGTGATGATGGCTCCACCACTCTTTATTCATCACAACCTGGTGATGGTAAATATGACCATTTCCCTACTTCTCATGTTGAAAAACCTCACTTGTACTAGTCTTTTTTTTTTTTTTTTTTTTTTACTTTATATCTACTCCTATTAACCCCAATACATTTTAATAAATAAATAAATAAATAAAAAATTAGATTTATATATTTTATCAATATGACTTTTTTTTATTGTTTGATGATGGAAAAATACGAAATGACCATTGACAACAATCCATCAAGGTCGTATTCTTTTTTTTTTACATTTCATCATCATTATGACCTATCGTTCATATATTCATCACTGTATCATCACAATGATCATACAGGCAATGTTTCAAAAAGGACAATAGAAATGTTTATTTATACAAAGAGAAAAATGAATATATGTACGGATGAATTATTTGTAAAAAAACAAAAGAAGAAGAAAAAAAGGAATGAATGAATGAAATCTAATATATACTAGAAACAATATAACATAAAGAAAAAAAAATGGGGGTATACATTATATAAAGAGAGAGAGAGAAGATCTAAACTACATGAAACCAGAGACTTTCTTCTTCTTTTTCTTCTTGACAGCAGCAGGTCGATTTGCAAAGGCACCAGGTAATGGTTGAGTAGCGACGGCACTGAAGACATCGTGTTCTTCCAAAGTAGATGAGACGGCTTGTGTTGAAGAGGTGATGACACTGGGAGGTAATCCCATCTCTTGTTCGTCCAATGAAGTATCATGACGATGATAATATTGTTGTTGTTGTTGTCGTTGTCGTTGTTGTTGTTGTTGACCTTTGTATCGTAAGAATACAGGTTGATGATCATGATCGATGGCAGTTTTGGCATTGATCAATGTTGGTATTTCGATAGGTTCTCCTGGTATCCAATCTTGTCCAAAAACTCGAGTGGATACGGTCAGTGCTTGTTGTTTTTTATGCTTCAATTGGAGATATTGGAATTCCATTTGTTGATTGGGAGGTAGAATGGCATCGTCCTGACTATCATCATTGGCCACAGGTATATAATACATCAAATGTCTGTACATATCATCGGCAAACTGTTCATTGAGCTTGTTTCGATTGGTTTTTTGTGTAGTGTTCATTGTGACTAATAGATAATAAAAAAAAAATGTTAATACCAACAATAATGCCTACTCTTTTTTTTTTTTTTTCTGTCATTACCCAAAGAATTGCAGATTGAATTTGTAGATGCTTCATACGCTGACGGTAAGATATCACGTTGACCAGGTATAGGTGTCCAAAAGGGGGAATTTGGCATGTTTTGAGGAGTAGGTTGAATAAAGTTTTGCTTCATGATGGTATTTTCAAGTTCTTCATAACAACTCTTATCCAATCCAGTAAGGTAAGCGTGATTCACAAAGTTGTATCTTTATCCATCAGAAAAAGAGAAAAAAAAAAAAGTAGATTAAGTATATTGAAATCATTCCAGTTCTAACTTTTCTTTTTAGACATATACATACAAATTCCCTGGTGTACGATCCATATGCAAATCTGCATCTGTCAATGTTTTCAATTGATTATTCGAAACAGATAATCTTGATAAAACTGCATTTTGAATTATATCTATTAAAAAAAAATGAATTAATATCCTTCCTAATCATTTCAAAGAGTTATGGAAAGAACTTACTACTGAAAAAGGATTGGGCGTTCCAATTATGCGTTTTTCCCACACGTAGTTTTTGTTCGCGTTTGTTGGTTTCCAGATGATCCATCATCATCACATCATCCTGTTTGATCCTGCAGTAAAGGTTTGTTGTGTTTTCAGGCCAAGTCCAAGTATATTGTTGCATTTGTCGATATAAAGTGAAATAAGATTCTTGAGTATTCAAATAAAGTTGAGCATGAATAGCACCATCATTCAATACACGGAAAAAAATGGCCAGTAAAACAGAGTCGCCATCAGTAGGTTTTGTTGAATCACGTAATATCTTTGTTTCCATAGCACCACCAATGGTAGGAATCAGTCCATTTTCCCACAGATTATCATATTCGTGTTTTTTGAGAGATAAAAATGTAGGTGAAGAATATGTTGCTGGCTTGACGAGAGGTATTTGATCCGTTCCACTAAAAAAAAAAATCAGTTAACGATACATTCATTCGTTTCCCTTTTTCCACATACTTGTATTCTAATTTTCCATTATAATTGTAATGAAGATAAATAGCGGTATCAGTACGGACTGGCCAAGCAATGACATTAACTAGCAAATGGAAACATAAGAGAAAAAAAAAATGTAAGGAATATATTGTCACTTTGTTAATAGTTGATCTCACTTACTAATATCAGGATTTGACTCATCTTGAAATATCTGCATTGATGTTGGTGGATCGTCCTTCAGATGATGTTCCCAAGTAATAACTGGAAGGTAAGGGTATCTTGCATCCATCAATAAAATATGATCAGTTGTTGTAATACAGAATTGAAACGAGTTTCGAACATTCAGTCCTTCAAGACAATAGATTCTATCAGTTTCATCACATTTGTAAATAGTTTTTCCCTTTCTATACGCCTTTTTTTGTAATGATATACAGATAAAAAAAAAAAAAGATGAGCGATATGAAATACGTATGATGAACTTGCAGTTTTTTTTTTTTTTTTTCTTTTCTTTTCTTTTCTTTTTCTTTCTTTCTTGACTTACCTTAAATTCCCAAAGTTCTACCCTATCAGATGAGGCCAAGATCAAACTTTTAGGATGAGGACCAAAAAGGCATGCTTTCCACTTTCTGCTGTACCGATCATTTTTGTTCAACGAGTTCAAATCCATTTCAAATACCATACCTCTATAAAAATAGAAGATCAAATTTCATTTTCTTAGTCTATTTCATTATCACGAACTTACAATGGACAGTCTGGTGCAATTTGCTTGGTATTGAATACAGCGACATAACCATTGTCATCAACCATGGCATAAGAATATCCAGTATAAGGACTAAGTACGATATGAGATGGTTGACAATGTTCTCTTGGTTTGAATTCATGAATCAATCTAACCGAAAGTTGTCCTTTTTGTATCTTGTCTCGAGTCACTTTGAGTAATGCAGTGTAATAGATCGTTCGAATACCAATGATCACTAAACAAAAGAAGAAAAAGAAAAAAAAAAAAAAGATGATTAAATAAATAAAGAAAAGAAAAGAAAAGAAAAAGAATATTTTACTTGTATCCTTTAACATTGTAATATCCTTTGCATGAGAAACCGCGATCTGAAGAATAGGCGATCCCATATCATAAGTAACAACAGTAGAAAGAGAACCCAATGGTATATGAGTACCTTCAAAATGTGATATTTCCCCATCAATAGCTTTTCGTTCCAAATACAATGATTCCATCGAAATAGATACAATACCTATGATAATCATTGTTGTTATTTTTCTATATCTGTCATTTCTATCGATATCTTACGTAGACATGACAAGGAATCACCACAAGGTAAGATCAAATAACTTTGTTTGCCAATCTTTCCACGAGCAAAGGAGTTACCCCTAAATGGATCGTACTTGTTGTTATGTTGACTATCATCGTAAAGAGCCCTATAACCATTCCTATGTATTTCACCATTTATCTACGTTTGAAAGTCAAAAAAAAAAAAAAAAAAAGATTAGGATCTATCATTATCCAATAACTTGTATTTTTTTGCTTACATTTGACTTTTCTTTGTTTTTCCTCTTTTTCAGTTGAATGTAAGGCTCATAAAGACTACTTCTTGGTATAACTGTCAATTCCGTACCTACTTCTTCCCAGGTTTCTATATTAAAAAAAAAATAGTTTATATCTGTTTTTTTTTTTTCTTTAGTTTGAGATTACCTGTTGCAAGAGTTGTCTTTTTCCCAAAGTCAATGGATTCAATCAATGATAATCTTTGATCATATCTTGTAATAGACATTGAGTAGAGTCTATAGAAGAAAAAGAAAGAAGTGAAAAAAACAACTTTTTACCTTTTACTATCAAGAATTGAAACACCGTTTTTTTTTTTTTTTTTTTTTGCTTTTTTTGTTCAAAAGGGGCCAAACTCACTCACTATTTTTTTTTCTCTATCTCTTCCCTAACTTGATCTTTGTACATCCATCTTTTTTCCCATGACATACAAAGGATATGAAGGTAATATTAATAAAATAGAAAATAATTGAAGCAATAATATGTTTTACTCTCTTCTAACCTTATTTATCTGCAGAATTGAAACTCTTTGTTGAACAGCAACCAAAGTTCAACTCATTTGCTACTACAAACAAACACAATCTTGTACAATACTAGTAATGCTCTTTATGTTTGAACGTTACAAACAGATGCTCATGGGTGTCAAGGGATTTTCTTATAAAAGGTAAACAAAGGAAATACATGTTGATTACACCATTGCTAACTAACTTTTTCTTGTATGGTGGATTCAGCACTTTGAAAGCTAAATGGAATACGTTTGTATGAAATAATGATAAAATGTTACTCGACGCGTAAGTGCAAAAAAAAAAAAAAAAAAAAAAATACGTAATGACCCCGTTTGATCCCCTTTAACTAATTTTTTTCTTGTTTCTTGGTATGGGAATCTGTATTGTAGCGAAATGTCTTGGGAACACTCAAAGAAAAGGCTGTGGAGATATTTGCGGTTGCTTCCACCTCTGCAAGATGATGAAAAATTACAAATACCTTCCGGATTACCTGTATTCAAGTATGACGTTCATCTTAAGAAGAACAAAGAAGCTACAGTGGACCATTTTTTTGGATTGCTTCGAAGCCATCAATACAGTATCAATCAAAATAAGCATTGGAAACAATGTTTTATCAGTTCAATTGTTAACAACCATGATCGTTTAACCTGGTACAACAATGACTTGGGAAGAAGCAAAAATAATCATCAAGAATAAATTCGGTGGTAAACATTCGCAAGGTGCATACTTGTCAAAAATTCAAAAAGAAAAAGGTAAATAATTAGTGTTGTCGATCCATTTTTGCCTCATAACAAAATTTATTTTAGATCAACGGAATGCTGGATCAGTGTGATGAGGAACGTTTATTATCTTGTATGAATCAACATAAAAATATAAGAAACTTTGAAGTAAGTTTTTTTTTTTTCTTTTTTTTTTTCTTTTTTTTTTTTAAAAAAAAAATTGAGTTTAATTCTAGTTTATCCATTATAGACTGCTGCTTTCAAGTGTAGTCAAGCTCGTAGATAATTCGATTTATGATGGCTGACATCTTTTCTAAGCGGCAAAGATCTTACGCTATACAAGTCAAATGAATATCAAACCTCCAAAACTAAAGGATGGCAAATACTCGGATTGGTTATTGGTTTTTGAAAGGATCGCAAAAATCAATAATTGGAACAACGATGAGAAGCTAGGGCACGCCCTCATGTGCCTTAGTGGATCTGTACAAGCTTGGGCTGTTCGAACATCACATGAAACTTGGGAATCCTTTATACGCGAATTCAAATTACGATATATGAAAAACATCTATACACTTCAAAGTTAATGGTCTTCGAACCAAAATCTGGCGAAAGTAACAAAAAAAATTCCTACATCGTCTGGAGAAACTGTGGTCATCTTATTCTGCTGTAGTCAAGGAAAACGAGGACAATTCTGCTTTTTTTTTTTTCTCGGAATTCTCAGCCAGTCCAAAGAATATACGGTGTTATCCATTCTTAACGTTGTGTGTAAGTTCGACAAACTGACATCGATGATGACAAAATCAATTTTACAATCTGTATTTGAGATTCTATGTGAAATGGATACAAGCCTTGTAATGTGAATGAAATACGATCATTTTTGGGAACAATTGGATATTATCGAAGGTTTATCAAGGATTATGCTGCAATTGTTTTGAAGATCAATTTCAAACAGCAATATCAGATCTACCGCTTCAAACTGGAGTGTTGGGGTAGAACCCAGCCCCTGAAATCCTTTTTTTCTTTCTCTCAACTCATTTTTTTATGATATTATCAAACACAATGTTTTTTTATTTATTTATTCTCTTATTTCTTTTAGTATAAATAACCATCATATTCTTAGTTTTCTTTTTCGATTGTCAATTTTTTTATATTTTATTGAATAAAAAAGTTTTTTTAAAAACTAAATCACATTGGCCACTCTTCAGGAATAAATCATCCTAAGTTTTATCTTTATTTTATTATTAACAAGCAATCATCAAGCATATTATTCAAGTTATTTGATTAATCATCAATAACTATGATCAAAATCATCCAGAATTCTACTACCTTTTTTTGGATTACATCTATTTTTTTTTATTTTTCTTTTGTTCTTTTTTATAAAAAGAACTGGTGCTCACTACGAAAATATAATCATTGATATAATTATTTTATTTATATCTTCCATCCATTCTCTAAAACAATCATCCGTTACATAACAAAAAAAAAAAATCTTAACACAACCGTGCTCAAAAAAGAATCTCTCCAGCTTAGTTGTTTGACACTCTGTACTTTGATATCTCATTATTTGGTTTTATTTACATCATCATTTGTATTATCTTCATCCAAAGTTGTATATATGTATTTCTTTTTTTTTTTTTTATATTGAAATCCGTTCATGATCTATCTACCTTAATTGTCATTTTGATCGTTCAATTGTACCTATTTAAGTGTCATCATTTTTATGTTTAATGGTTCCTGTGAAGCATGTTTATTTTTCTGCGTTATGATGAAAGACTTGCTTGAATATGATCCTTTTTTCATATTCCGGGAAATGGATGATCTCAATAGAATTTTATTATAGTCAAATCCAAAAGTGATCGATATAAACAGGTTTGTAATTACAAGACCAATAAAAAAAAAAAGGAAGCTTTATTAATAAATATATAGATAGATATATAATTTAAATAAATAAATAGGTAGATAGATAGATATATAAAAAGGGGGCTATCAAAATAACTAAATAAATATATATATATATATTGTTGATAAATAGATGAGTGATAAAGATAAAATAAATAAAAAAAAAAGAGGAGATATTCACAAAAAAAAAAAAAATAGATCATATAAGAAGAAAAAGTATATATATATATTTAATGGGTAGAAGGGGCATCTGTATGTTCCATTATAACATCACCAATAGTAGGAGAACCAACAAGATATCTATCAGAGGAGGAGGAGAGTACGGTAAGAGAATCGTCATCCTTACGTTGTTTTCTTCGTTTAGCACGTTTATTTCCACATGTTTTCAAAGAGGCTTTCATTTCCATCATAGTAAAAGGTTTACTGATAAAGTCATTCATTCCTGCATCTATACATATTTGTCGATCTTGATTCGAAGCAGACGCAGTCAAGGCAATGATATATACATCGTCCACATTCAATAATCTTATATCTTCTTTATTAGAATTTCTTGCAGAGATGATTTCCCTTGTTGCTTCCAATCCATCCATTTCCGGCATATAAAGATCCATCTATGTATATATATATATGAGTTCATTCTTTTCCCATCTCATCCATTTACTTACAAAGATCACATCAAATTTGATTTTTTGCATAATCTCTAGTGCCTCTTTTCCATTGTTGGTCACTACAACATCATGATATCCAAGTCTTTTCAAAATACTAACAGCGATTTTTTGATTCACTATAAAAGAAATGATCAATATATATATATGTATGTATTTGTAAAAAGAATCACTTACAAACATTATCTTCAGCCAACAAGATTTTCACAGGATACATCAAGGCAAAATTCTCATCACTACCAGTATTTTTTCGTTGATGATGATGTTTACTGGAAGTTTTTGTTGCTGGTCCACGAAATGCAGCACGCCCAGATGATGCTGGTGCTGATGATGTTGATGACGGATATTCTAATTTGCTATTACCATTGTCGTATTCATTGGTAGATACAGTTCGTTCCGTATGAAAAGAACTTCCAGTTTGTGATGCTTCCCCACGTCGTAATAACGGTCTCTTTTGTTGAAATTGATCAGATTTGCTCTCCAAAGCCGGTTGTTGTGATGGAGAGGATGACAAGGATGAAGATGAAGATGTTGGTCGATTGGCCATGTCGGATGATGAATAGGAAGGATGAGATGGATGAACATTGCTGTTCGTTGGCGAAGATGATGGACCAACGACTGAATGTTTACCATGATCACTCAAAGAATCGAATGGCGTAATATTGATAAGTGGATGTTGTTGCTGTTGTTGATAATATTGTTGTTGTTGTTGTTGTTGTTGTCGAGGTGAAAATAAAGACCAAGAAGATTGTTGCCTTAGACGATGGTTGATAGAGTTGACTTGTTGTTGATGATGATGTGGCACTGAGGGGAAGTAACCAGAACTTGTTGATGATTGAGCAGGTGACATAACATTATAAGAATGAGAAGAAGAATCACTTCGTTCATATATACCAGAGTTGACACTACCACTTCCATCAGATACAGAGGAACTTGGAGAAGGTGGAGAGGTGACAAAACTACTTGTTGTTGTACTTTCAGAACCATATGTACGCATACATCGACCTAATGCAATAGTCATTGGTAATGTCAAAGCAAATCTTGAACCCACACCTTCTTCAGATTCAACCCAAAGTCCACCACCCATTCTATTGACCAAGGTACTTGAGATAGCCAAACCTAATCCTGTACCACCATATCGTCGAGCAGTGGAGATATCAATTTGAGAGAAAGATTTGAATAAACGAGGCAAACGATCAGCAGGGATCCCGATACCAGTATCCGTCACACATATTTCCAAGATAGTTTTTTCTAATCGTCCTTCATTGTCCATGGATCCCTCTTCATCATCATCGCTTGCGCCTGCGCTAGCTTCTTTATCATCTTGAAATTTTGAATCTTTTCCTTGCATAGCCCGAGTATAAATCGTTTCCAGTCTTGCTTCATATCGTTGTTTGAGTTTGGATTGATGACTGATAGTTTGAATTGGCGTTGGTACATATCGCTTAATTCGAACCCTTATACCGCCCTTTTTGGTAAACTATAGAATATAGAAAAAGAGTTTGATGATCAATCATATTTTTATTTATATATATATATATTTATTTGTTACCTTGACAGCGTTTGAACACAAATTGAGTAAGATTTGAGTCAGGCGCATGGTGTCACCCATTAGATAATCAGGTACGTCAGAATCAATATTCCAAATCAGTGGTAAAAGCACCTTGTTTTTGTACTGAGAGGCCAAAGGAGGTAATATGCCTAAACGTTCTAAAGAGGCAATGGTGTGTTGTACAGGCACATTGTCATCCATATCAGGCGGACATTCTACAACATAGACCATTTTGTTTAATTGCGACATGGATGCTTGATGTCGAGCCATATTTAATGCATCTACATATACATTACAAAAAATATTATTATTTATTTGATTCCTTTATATATATATATATATATATATATATATCTTTACCTTTAATACATTTCCTGAGACTAAATCTTCGATTTTCCAATTTGAATTTTGGATCATGATTGATTTTTGAAATATCCAATATATCATTGATCACCTGAAAAAAAAAAAAAAAATTGTAATGAGTTTATATATATATAAATAAGGATATATTCTATTTTACCGTTAGCAAATGATGACCACTTGTTTGTATGACATCTAAATGTTCAATTTGTTCATCATTCAAACTTGAACGTTCTTGTAATAGAAGATCAGTCAAGGCAATCACAGCATTCATAGGAGTTCTATCATAAAAATAGTTTGATCATTTGTTTCTTTTTTTTTCATATAATACTATGTCATACCTGATTTCATGACTCATGTCCGCCAAGAATTTGATCTTATTTTCAGCATCTTGAACAGCATCATTTTTTGCTTTGATCAAACGTTCAGAATCACGTATACCAGCCAATTCCCGCATGGTTCGAGTAGAAACACAAGATAAGAGTTGAAAGGTATCATCCAACCATTGATCTTCCTTCACAGTATTGTCGCATACATAGAGTAATCCAAGTGGGAGTGCATTGGGACCTTGTAATCGAATACCAACAAAACTTGTATGAGGAGGTAGAAATGAATCGCAGGCATTGTCATGTGTAAAATCCATCATATTTCCAGAATCACCATTGTCATTATCACTTTGTTGTTCATGGTAATGTTCCTGTTGAGAATGATCATGATAATGCTGTTGATCATTGATTGAAATATAAGATCCATCCATCAAAGTTTTCAGTGGTGGCGTTTCTTGTAATAAAGCTAATGGGGTAACACAATATTTCGATCTACAGTTACAGAAAAGGGAAAGGGAAAAAAAAGAGGTCAGTTCTATCTTTGTGTACAATTATCTTCGACATATGACTTTTTTTTTAAAAAAAAAAATACTAACGTTGGTTCAGAAGATATACCAGAACTGCAAGCCCGAGTAAGAAGAAGTTGATTATTGTTATAAGGTAGATGTTGTTGTTTCTGTTGTTGTTGGCTCAATAGTTGTAAACAATGACTAAGATCTTCTTCTTGTTCAGGTTCTATGGAAGAGTCATCTCTAGATGCTAAATTGACTTGAATTCCTTGTCTTTCTAATCTTTCAATAATATTGTTGCATTCATCCATGGTAATAACTTGTTGAATCATTACTGTTTGAGCCTTGGTCATCGTTCGAATTTGGTCTGCCAGAGCCTCAAGATATTCCGCTCCTACTAAAGAATATGTATTGAGCATCAGTGTTTGTTGAGCAGTTTTGGTCATATCCATAGTTGTTGCTAAATGTAAATTGCCAGTAGTAGATGATGAAGTGAGTTGGGTTTGTTGCTGTGAGATGTGCATGGAATTATTGTAGTCGTTGTCACAAGATTGATGGCTACTGGAGGTAGGTATCGGTGTTTTGGGTATGTCACTGGTTATAATAGGATTTACACGATGATAAGTAGTAGTAGTAGTTGTTGTTGTGGTGATATTATTAGTGACGTTTTGGTTATCCATGAGAGTAATAAAAAAGGTAAAGAAGAAGAAGAGAAAAGAAAAAAAAAACAGACCTGCAAAGCAGGGTAAGGATGTACAAAAAGTAAAAAAGAGAAAAAAAAAAAAAAAAAGATCTGTCTTGTCTTATTTAAAAGTCAAATAAAAAAAATAAAATAAAATAAAAAGGCAATAAAAGAGAAAAAGAGAAAGAATAATAAAAAAAAAAAAGAAAGAAAAGGAATTGCCTTTTTATGAAAAGGTATGTATGCGTTTTTTTCTGTAGACTATTTTGTATAAAGGGAAATGAAAAGAAAAGCGAACCCCCTCACAATTTGTGCTTTTTTGGAGGAAAGTTTTTTTTTTTTTTTTTTTTACTTTCTAGTTCTGGGTTTCAAAACGCAAACGTCATTGATTCAATGCTAACTCTCCTATCATTATTGATCATTATCTAATTCTTTCTATTTTCTTTTTTTTTTTACTGTTAATTCTTATTTAATATAAATCATCCAATTACATATTACTCTTTGAATATGAGAAAATAAAAAGTCGTATGTTCGACATTCTCGTGATTTTTATTTTTTTTGCCCTACCCAAAAGAAGCAATATTAGTATTTATGATTAAAGTAATCTCCTCCTTTTTTTTTAAAAAAAAAAGCTTAGTTATTGCATTCATCTATTTACTGATACCATCCTACGATCTATTCATTATTATATAAGAGGAGCTTTTTTTTTTTCTCCAATGATCCTTTTGTCATAAAATCCCAGGATCAAATAACATTTGATTCATGTCATGCCACTAGTTGAAATTTTTGTGTTGTTTGAGTAGCGGTCTTTGAACCATGATCTTCCCTTTCAACAATGCATTATTTAGCATTGACCGGATAAAGTTTCAGAAACTGTTTATTTTGTTGGATCAACACATTTTGTTATGAAATGATATTATGATGATGTCATTGCGTATGACTCTTTGATAACAGAAAAAAAAAAAGTATTAGTCTAGACATCATTATGAATATGTTATAAATAGTAGTATCGACTTTTTCATATAGAAAAACGGTATTTGAATTCAGAAGCTAAAAATATATATATATATATGTAAAGAATCAATTACCAAGGATTAGTTATTTTCATAATAATAATAATGTAAATGGATATAAAGACATCAATAATAAAAAAAAAAAAAAAAAGGAATCTAAATTGAGTAATAATTGTCTAGAACATCTGATTCAAAATTATTTTTGGTCTTTATGCAATTTTTGAGGGAAGTTTTTTTAACTGGCGCCTTTTTTCCTAGGTGGCCTTTTTCTTTTTTTTTTTTTTTTTTCCTGTTCCATACTTTTCCCTATCTTTACTTAAAATATATTACTCACACGCTTTTTTTTTTTTTCTTTATTTACTTTTTTATTCAGCATGACTAATGTTGATGTAATGAATTCCTCGATGACTGAAATTTCTACTTTTACACCTTCTCTTGGACTTCGGTATTGGATGAATAAAATGAAAAGAACTTCAACACCACAAGAAGAAATAAACAAATTACCAGAAACATCATCAACCAAAGGAAATACTGATATTGGAAACAAACAATCTACAAATGACACACAAAGTGCAGTTAGCATTTCAGGTATCACAACAAGTTCTTACTTTGGTATTGGTTCAGTTCATGGTGGCGATATTGACTCTTCATTAAGAGTTCATCATCAATGTGCTTCTTCTGAAAGGTCAAGTTTTTTATCAGATGATATTCAATCCAATGCCTCTATCAAAAGCAAACCATGGATATCCAAATTGGTGAATACCTCGGTAAATAGTCCAACTACTTTTCCTGATGCAAATAGCTCCATAACGAAAGATACTTCTAACGATGATAAAGAAGATGATGATGATATCAATGATGAATCTTCTTCTTCGGTGCAATCAATAGAGGCATCCACAACAGAGCCATCAACAACAGAACCATCAACGACTCAGACGAGAAATACTACTGCTACAACGACAACAAATGATACAAAAGAACGACGAGGATCAAAACAAAATGCATCACAACGACAATGGACAGAAAACGAATTACCTCCTCGTCCTTTAGGTAGAATCAAGGTAAAAAAAAAAAAAAAAAAAAAAAAATGTAAAAGACATAACATATTCATCACTTATATCAACATAGGCTGGTCTTGGTCGACTGATAGGACGTGAACATTCATCAACTACCTCCTCATCTGACCACCATGGAACTGTTCTTTAATCATATATTCCCAATCTTTCTCTCTATCAATGCACGTACACGGTCATGCTCAAATATATTTACATACATACACATACATACATCTTTATCACACACACACATATATTCATGATTATTGCCAATGTTTCTTATTCATCATAGTACCGTATTTTATTTTATTCCATATTTTTCTCTATTCTATATCATCATAAGTATATTATTATCATATTTTTTTTTCTTTCTTTCTTTTGACAGCACTTGAATAATAAAAACTTTTTTTCAATAAAATTCTTTTCTTTATTAAAAAAGTATGAATATGTACAACAAAGTTTTCTTTTTTTTTTTTCAAATACAAAGACTATTTCTATACCAAAAAAAAAAAAAAACTACATCAGTCTTGTTTGATTTCTATGGTCCATACCAAGGGAGAATCGGTTTCAATTTCGATCAAATTTGAATCAATAGCGTTAGAAGTACTGACCATTCCACCAAAGTAACACGTGTGATTATCTATTCCATAAAAAGTAGTTTAAATTTTTATGAATCATGCATTCATGCAAAACATACCTAAATTCCATTTCAATCCTTTTGTTGTCATTGTTGCTGGAGCACCAATTGGCATGATACCACATGTAGGTCCTTCTAATTCATTCATACAATGAATATGATGTTTTCCCTAAACATTTTTTTTTATTATAGAAAAAATTAGTTTTGTATTGTTTCTTTTTTTTTTTTTTTTTTTTTTTTTTTACCTTATCTAATAATACAGTCAAATTTTCATCACTTAATAAAATCACTTTTCGTTCGATTTGATCCTTCATAAAATATAACATATTGATATTGGCAATGGTTTGATCAAATCGTCCACCTAGAGCAGGAGTCGCAACTATATCAAACTTGTAAAAGAGTGGAAAAAAAAAAGGTGAGTATATTATTATCATCATCATGGATTGAATCCTTTTATATTTTTTTTTTTTATTTTTACCACTTGATTTAATTGTTTTTCCTTTTCTTTTAATAATTCAACACATTTCATAAAATCAGTTGAATTTTCATCACTAATTTTCGTGATAGGTACATTCTAACAACAGTAAACAATAACAAAAAAAAAAAAAAATCAATTCATCTATTCATTTTGTTAATTATTATTATTATTTACCTTGGATGCATAATAACTTTGAACCTCAGGTCGTATAGAGTCTAAATCACCACGAATTTCATCTGGTAAATACCTATTTATATAATAGTTAAAATAACTTTGGAAAATAAAAAAAATTATTTTTTTTTGTTTTACTTTTCTAATAAGTCTTTGTCTTGTTGAAAAGCATCATATAAACGATTAGAACCACCATCAGCAACAAACTTGAATGAAGCTATATGTTTTTGAAAAAATAAAATGATTAAAAGAGAAAAAAAAGAACTGATCGTGTTAAATATATATTATTACCATTATTCCATAAACGTTGAAAATGATCTAATCTTGTTAAAGGTTGATTCAATACAATAAGACAAAAAGGTTTTGATTCTATATTAGTAGCAAGAATACTAGCAGGTCGCCAATGGCTAATAAGATTAAGCTTATTCATATAAAAGATACTTGGTTAAAAAAAAGACAAAAAGAGACAAAAGATACCGAGAAAAAAAAAAGAAGATGTAAGCTAGAAGTCCACTCTAGCTTTTGGGGATTTTCTACTTTTTCAATAACCGTCACTAAAAGGAACCGCTGGTTCTGGATTTGATTTCAAATGCCATTCATCAAAGTTATGCTTTATTAATAACAAAGATAATCACCATAATCACCAATAATCACCATAATCACCATAATCACCATAATCACCATAATCACCATAATCACCATAATCACCATAATCACCATAATCACCATAATCACCATAATCACCATAATCACCAATAATCACCAATAATCACCAATAATCACCAATAATCACCAATAATCACCAATAATCACCAATAATCACCAATAATCACCAATAATCACCATAATCACCAATAATCACCATAATCACCAATAATAAATAATAATAATAATACTGTAATAATAATAATAATAATAAAAGTAGGCTAGATACCTTGAGCTAAGAGACCTAAGTTGTAAATGATATAAATTGGATCATGCGAGCTTGCCACCGACAAGTAACGGCCATAATGAGAAGGAGAGACATTTGTAAATACTTGATCAATGGCGGAATAATGAATTGTTGTTGAATAGTTTGGCGGCAGCACAGGAGATAAACCTTCTTGACGAAGACTTTCCACCAGGGGGTTACCATCATGCACTGAGAACGACACATTGAAGTCACCACCTATCACGACGAGGCCAAAATTTTGATATGTCGATATATTTGTCAAACAAGCTTTCACTAATCGAATAATGTCACTAGCATGTGATCTTGGTGAGGCGTATATTGATACAATTGCACAGCCATCAACGAGCACACTTGCCAAACTAATAGACCATCCATCGCCTTCTTCATATGAATTGTACTTGTATGTAACCACTTGAGAGTTCCTGACAAAAACACAAGCACCTGCCGCCTTTCTTGTACTACCATCAGGAATAGCCAGTGCACCAATTTTGAATCCAGGAAGGAGAGAATTGACATCATCGGTTTGTAGCAGCCAAATCTCTGAGAGAAGAATGAAATCGCATCCAAGGTAGCATACGTCGTTCGTTATCAAAGACTTATGCTTCAATAAGCTTTGCACATTATGAAAAATAAATCGTACATCGTTGTTGCTGCGTGGTCTTTCCAAAATGTCGAATTTCATTTTTAATGTCACAGTTTGTTGCCTGGTAAGTTCAATCTTCAAAGGATCGTTGTCTTCCATAGGTTTTGGTGCCACAAAGGGAGTATTGATCAAAAATAATCCGGACAAGGATGTCGCTCGGGAGCAAGCCACATATTTCGCAGATCGAAGACAGTTTCTTGGTAAATCAACAGCCACTTTTGTGTAGGTAGCACCTTGTGATTTATGGATAGTCATTGCTTGCGCAGGGGCAACAGGGAATTGAGTTCGTACAATATTCAGCCCATGAGTTTTGTCGAGAGGATGCGTGAGAGGTGTGATTGGTGTCCAATTGTTTTCCATGGCGTTACTATAAGTAGTTCTGGAACGGCACAGTCTTCCCGATCGTTCGTCATCAAATTTAATCCAAATTCTGAGAGGCTTATGTAACGCTGCTGTCGATACGTGTTGACCAAGATCGACCTTTTTCAGAATTCCTATCGCTCCATTTACCAATCCATCCGTGGTATCGATGTTGTTAGTCACCATGTATCGCCCACCAATTCGTAAATCCAATTCGTATGCCAAGCCGTAAGTCCTTCCATAATGTAATTGCTGCACCGCCAACAAGGCCTGGGTCAGAGAAGTGCGGTTTCTTGGAGTGCCACTTACTACATCACTTGCAACAGATACATAACTTTGCGTTCCCAAACTTGACAGCGCCGCTTTGTTCTGAGCATCCACTTTTCGGTTGGAATAATAAAGATGAATACAGTCGTCGTCGTTGATGGTGTCAGGTGATGATGCTGCATATCTTTTTCCGATTAGATCTTTGTCCTCTTGAGTCATAGCACCAATAGCCATTCGATTCAAAGCGTTGATAAAATCGATATCGCCACGTTGTCGCATGATTTCAGTGAGTCTATGCACCTGGAAGTTTTGCCACAAAAAATCATCATCACCTTGAAACAGATCATCTAAGTTTCGCATCCTAAAAAAAAAAAAAAAAAAAAAAAAAAAAAAAAAAGGAAAGAAAAAGAAAAAAATGTTAATAATCTACAATTATAATAGTTGTTCAAAATCACAACACTTACGATCTTGTATATATTGGGCGATCCATCACTGGTGGCAGTTGTAAGAGGTCACCAAAAAATATTACAGAGCGTCCACCAAAGATGGCGTTGTTGTCGAATATTTGTCGCATTCTTCGGTCGATCCAACTAAGCATTCTTGCCCCAACCATACTTATTTCGTCAATGATAAGTACCTTCACGTCAGCCAATTTCACCCGCATTGATTGTAGTAAATCACCAGAGAGGTCATCCATTACAAATTTGGTCGGAAGACTAAAAAGTCCATGGAGAGTCATACCGGAGATGTTGAATGCTGCTTTTCCAGTTGGTGCTGATAAAAGAACGCATGGCTTGTCGAGCTGCCTGTCAAGAGAAGAATCGTACTTTCGAATGAGTGACTGAAATAGGGCCCCTATAAGCATACTTTTTCCTGTTCCTGCTCCACCTGTCACAAAATGATACATAGGCGAATCGGGCTGATGACGAACATGATCAAGCGCATGATAGAGATATGATCGTTGAGCGACGTTGAGTTTTGAGACCACAGCTTCGTATTCATCTATGGACCATCGATTAGGCGGCGTAAAACGTTCACTGTATGTGGATGGTGTTGATGATGTTGATGTTGATGATCTTGGTCTGTCGTTCGAGGTTGTCGTTTCAAATTCATCCACAAATTCATAGTCATCAAACTCATCAGTGTTGAGTGGTCGATTTTCATCTTCCTCTTCATCTCCTTCCCGGTCACTTGCATCACGTTCGGCGTTTTCCATCATACTGTCGATTGTTTCCTCATTCACTGCATTGAATTCACTGAGATTTTCGTTGATTGCGTCGTGATTTTCCATATAAACGGCATGATGGTCAATATCTACAACTTCCACAGATTCGTCCCTCCAAGGCCAAAATAACATGACTGTCGCTCTAAAGTATTCTTCACTATCCACATTTTTGTTTGCTCGGTAGTATCGTATAATCAAAGGGGAGCCACGCTTTTGTAATGACTTGGATCCATCCAACAACAGCATAGTAGCATCAGGCATCACAGTTCCTTGATCTTCATTGGGGACGTTCTCATCATCATCATTATTGTTGTCTTCGTCACCACGATAATCATCATTGCTTTCAGGATTTGTTGATCCAGTTCGTTTTGTAGTTTTGATCTTGTACCAAGCCGCAAAGTGAGCTAGACATACGTGTTCCAATTCCAAAGGTCTTTGGGAGTAGTAGTCCAATATATTTTTTTGAAACCAATCAGTAGAGTTGTCGTGTAGTTTTTCCAGGGCAGCTTTCGACTTCATCATCCGTCTTCTTTTTTCAGGCAAGGCAGTTGGTATATATATTGATCCAGTGCAGGAAGCAGACATTGGTATTTGAAGAATATTGTACACAGCTTCTTGTACCGAGACTTCGCTACGATTGTAGTATCCAGATGCGACCGATTTCAAAACTTCCCGTACTTCTTTGTTGTTGGCCACCATTTCTTCATAAAGCGTATCCAAAAAATTGCTGAGACCACGATCCGCTTTGTTAACATAATCAACCACATACTCACAGCAGGCATAGGCGTCCAAAATCAGTTGAATGTCCATATTTGCGCGATGCATTGCAAATATTTTTTTGTTGTAGTTGTTGATATAAATATCTTGCACACGTCGTTGTATGAACACCTTTTTGTTTTTGATTCCAGATCGTATTGCGCGAAGATATTGATCCAGATTAAGGTTGAGTGATCCAAGGAATTCGTCGAAAGTCGAAGTATTGTTTTCAAGGAATCTGTCGTTTTCCAATGTCCCACGAATTTGATTCAATCTTTGTTTGTCAATAGTAGTATTTTCATCTTGATCCAGAGGGTGCAGGATTCGCGTTTTATCCATTGGAAAGAAAGGAATATTGAAGCGACACTTGATATCACGTCTCCTTTTGGACTTGCAGGTTCGAGTGTGATGA
Source organism: Halteromyces radiatus (assembly GCF_025201355.1). Classification (NCBI taxonomy): domain Eukaryota; kingdom Fungi; phylum Mucoromycota; class Mucoromycetes; order Mucorales; family Cunninghamellaceae; genus Halteromyces; species Halteromyces radiatus. The sequence goes on along the minus strand of NW_026251696.1, from coordinate 550,135 downwards.
TGTTGTTGTCGTACGATGATTTCGTCGTCAATAGTTCCAGTTCCCAGTCCATCGCAACAAATCATTTGATCCACAAAACGACACAATGCAGCTTCATCCAAGTTCAAATTAGGAGAATCCTTCAACCAGAGCAACATATGTAAATGCGGCGACCCACGATGCTGGAATTCCACCCTGTAATACCAATATTTAAGCGGATAATCCTTAAAGGGACCATGTTCGTCCTTCCATGTTTGCCGTAAAATTGAAGTCCGTTTGTCAAAATGCCGGGCGCAAGTAACAGGATCGCTTTGAATCAATCTGGCCTTTTCACTGTAAGACAATGTAGCTGCTTGTTCATGGGTAATGATTACTTGATCCACCGTTTGTTTGAGCATCACCAGAAGTTCGGGCCATTGAGTTTCTGCTGCTGAAAGAGTGACAAATAAAGTTGGGACACCACATTGTCGCATTTTTGCCATCACAATCATTTTTTGCTTCTTCCAGTATTCTGCTGAGGACCGTATTGGACGTAACACCTTGAAAGCTTGATCCTTCGCCATAAGATCTGGCACAAAGTTGTCGGTAAGTAAATTGCTGACAGTAATAGGTCGATTTTCAATAGAGTGTTGTCGTATAATGATTTTTTGGCTGCTTTGAAGGGTAAGAAGCATTCGTTTTCTGTCAGCGAACAATATGTAATCATGTCGACGAGCACCACGACGATCATATCTTCGAATGATGGACTTTGTCATGTCAGCGTAGGATACGTTTGTTGCTGGATGTAATCGAGCACCACCAAAAATTGACGGAAATGCCAAGTATTCACTATCAACATCTGTTGCTATTGACAATGGATTATGTCCTTCAGCTGGCGCAAATCGAATACCTTCATCACCAGTAATCAGAGTTTCCGAACCACCAGGATTGATAGGTTGATCGTCGTCAGCAGGGGAGTCACCAGAAGCCGTCAGATCGCCAGAGTCATCATCATCATCATCATCAACATCAGAGTCACCAAAAAGATCATCCAATCACGCCCCGTCACCGATTGAACGCCATGATCTCGATATAGATCTGTTTCACAGAGTATACGTGCCGCTTCATGCACAACAGCAGGACGAATGTTTCCTTCCACATATGATCTTGCAAAAGACATCTTTCTTGCCAAACGGACATGGTAGATGCTGGTATCTTGTAACGGTCGAGGTATTGCAGTCACAACGCGATTTACAGAAGCAGGAACATTGACGATTCCGCCTTTTGCACGATATTGTCCAGTCGATCCAAAAACTGACCATATGGTTTGGAATACATGTCTAGCAGCAACAAGTCGTTCTTCTAGCCGAGTGAGATTGTTGAGTGGTTCTGGAATTGAAGCAAATTGAAGTCCATTGGCTAGGCATAATCTTGGTATCCTTTTCTTCCTAATGGCTGTAATGCATGTTGCACAGAAATAGACAACATCATGAGGTACATTAACCGAAAATATCTATATAAAAAATCCAATAACAATAACTGTCAGTGAATCACATTAAGTGCACATATGTTTTTTTTTTTTTTTTTTTTTTTTTTTTTTGCGTTTTTAATATTTGCTTTGTTTTGTGTTTTAAAATTACCTTATTCACATCTTCTTCATCGAAGCCATAATCAAACACTCTTGATCGTCGAGCGATTGTCATAGATTCCTGGTACCATAATCCACCACAACATACACAAATACATGTCGGTCCTTTGCAGATATCATCATTATATTTTCCCAATAGTTCTTCCCACTGATAATAAAAATTAAAAAAAAAAAATAGGTAATTGGTTGTCAGCATAAATAATAACTTTATTTTTTAGTGTTCATTTTACCTTTTGTCGATCGTAATTGGCAATCTCAACGGGATCTAGTCTGAGACGAACTCGCCTAATTGAAGTTGAAGCTGCTGGCTGGTCTTGGTCAACATTAGCTTGTGCTTGAAACGATTGTTGTTCCTGTTGCTGCTGGGATGGATTCACAATTATGCGGAGGGATCTAATCTCTTGGTTGAAGGATATTGATTCATCATAATGGGAAAGAGATGGACAAGATTGATGTTCTCGATGTTGGTTGGTCATTAAAAAGTATGAAGAAAAGAAAAAAAAAAGGTATAAAAAAAAGTATGAAAAAAGGAAATAAATCAAAAGAAAAAAAAAAAAAAAGAAAAGAAAAAAAAAAGGTATAAAAAAAAGTATGAAAAAAGGAAATAAATCAAAAGAAAAAAAAAAAAAAAGAAAAGAAAAGAAAAAAATAAAAAATCCAAAAAAGTAATTTTAATTTCTCGCTCCTCAGGGCGGAGAACTACTGGTAGGGAGGGACTATAGGGTAGTTACCCTTTAACGAATGGATGTTTTTTTTCAATAACCGACCATGAAATGAAGAAAACGATGGTCATGAAGATGATGTCCAAACATTTTTTTTCAGAATGTATCTAAAAGGGTGAATATACTTTTTGTTGAATTTCGTAGCGATCACAGCCATTTTGATGCACTTCATTCATACCAGATGAGATTCTTTCGTATCTCATGAGGAATCTTAGGAATCTTATACTCAAACTCATCAGAATTACTTCGTTCAAAAGCAGAAACATCACTCTCTCCTTGACAAATTCACTGGACAAAAAAAATTTTTTTGACATCTTCATCATGATTGTTTTCTTCATACCATCATACAAAAGGTGTTTATAGTCTGACCTTAAAAAAAGACGACGAAACCTTCGTATTTTCTGTACTACGTAGAAAATCCAAAAAAAGATGCGCGATGAGATACAATCTAAACTCCGGAGTAGAAATAACAAATGTATTGTTACTTGTATTTGATCTACAATTGACACTTTTTCATTATTATTATTATTATTAATTATTATTTTGAATAATATAAAAAAAAATGAGTATAAATGTTTTAATAATATTATCTTTAGTGTATTTAAAGTTTTAGAAGAACCAATGGAAGTGAAAAGGTGTTTTGAGAATCAGCACACCAGTGAAAATTAGTGCTGTTGTAGAAAAAAAAAATATATAATTTTTGTGGGGTTTTCTCTCTCTCTTTTTTTTTTTTTTTCTCAAGGTATATTCAACTCCTTTTTTAGCTAGTTATTCTTATTATACTTGTATTTTATATATATTTGTATAATTAATATTTATTATATAAATAGAATAGATTCTAATCAATGAATGTAAACGATACTCGACCTAATTGTTTACTTGTCGCTACTGAAACTAGACTCTTTCAACCTCAAGCAGAAGATATTCTTACTGATGAAGACTTATTGGATTTATTTCGTATTGTAAAACAAGTCCTACGCAAGAAACCTGACTCGGATAAACTAGCCAAACTTTTATTTTGTGTGTCTTATGCTTTAGGTGATCATGTCAAGTTCTTCAAACCTTTACATGAAGATAAGATTCTTTTTCGGGACGATGCTACAACAAATATTACTATCAACGCTGTACGATTACCAAATAATAGTTCTTGTTGTACTGGACAATCTATTGACCAAAAAGAAGTCAAATGGCAAGAACCTTCCTCTGTCTCTTCTCCTTCTTCTGTGGCATCTTCTATTCCATCCTCTTCTCCTCTAACAAGAATATTGACTGTTCCTTTTTTGACAAACAACAATCAAACTTCTTCTTCTTCAACTTTACCTCAAGCCTTACAACCTTTATCATCACCTTTACATCCACCTCAACCTTTACCAGCACAAACAAATACATCCGATCTATCGATTACATCTGATGATACTTCAACTGATCCTTTCACAGTTCGACCTTACACCAATTTTCGACCGTTGTATCCAGCTTCTTCCTCATCTCCTGCTATACCCATACATTCATCCTTTGAACGTAGTCATAGTATCACCGATTTACACCGATACCCTTCACCAAACAATGGTTTAAATGCCAATGGTCATCAACGAGCTACATCATTACCACAATCCGAAGTATTAATGGAACCCAAACAACGTGGATTTTATTATCAAGATGGAAGGATTGCTCGTGAGCCTGTATTATTACAACGATATGCTGAACAAGGTATTTTGACTCAAGCTTCTTTGATGAGAAAAAGAAAACGACATTCAACGGATGCCAGTGTACCTTATGAAATCAATCCACTTCCTCAACCTACCAAGAAACCAAAGATTCCTCATCGACATGGTGAATTTGAACATCGACGTAAAGTGGATTTCTTTTTATTTTTTTTTTTATTTATTTATTTATCTTTTTTTTTTTTTTTTTTTTTTTTTTGCTTGTAGGAGATGATATCATTAATCGAATGCGAAGTATCACAATGCAAGATTTGGAACAAAAAGCACAAAGGATGCCAGTAGATTTTGCACTTGTCATAGAAAGATCACCAGCACCAGAAACATTCCCAGGATCCATGGAAGAATTAAGCAAGGAACAAGCTGCGGATTATTTGGAACCAGCATTACGCATTTTGACCAGTCATTCCAACATGAAACCACATCTTGATAACGGTATGAATCAAAATGGTATTTATTACAATAGTGATTACTTTAGACTTTATATGGCATTTGAACAATTCCAAAAGACATTTGCTCATTTATTTCCCAACGATGTGGTGAAAATCCCAGAAGATGATTTCAATCTTGATGGTATGGAAAGGGATAAGGACAGAGAAAGGAACGCCAATATGAAAGCTTATCGCAATTGGATTGAACCTTTATTGACAGAAACAAATTGGGCAGCCTTTCGACGAAATATTGTGGTGGGTGAACGAATGATGCAATTGACCAAAGTCGTAGGTCAAGGTGTCTTATTGATGACCAAAGAACTTAGTGGATCCAAATTACATTTGACTTTTACCAACAATGAATGGGATGAATTCATCACAGGATTAAGTTCAGGAAAATGGGATCAAACAATCAAATGGGATTCAACATCAACATCATCAACATCAAGACTTGTATCGGAATTACGACAAAAATTCATCACTGATTATTGGTTTCATCCTGATGGTACCATGGTTTCTTCCAAAGACCGCAAATCTCTTTATCGATCATCATCCATCAATCATATTTCTTCATCACCTCATCATTCTGGTACTGATGACAAAAAAGGTTTGATAAACAATGCAACATCTGGTGATTTTTACAAAGTGGACACAAATCTTTTTGGTGACATTTAGATGATATATATGTATATGCCTTTTTTATTATTTTACATACTTTCCCCTTAGAAATATATATTATCATGATTCTTTTTTTTTTTTTTTTACTTTCGTTTCTTCCCTTTTTTTTATTTTATTTTACTTGTTTATTATTTACCATGTACATTATATTATTTATTTTTACTTTCTTTCTTTTTGTAATAAAAGCGATCTTCTTTTATATATATATATATATATCAATGTTTATTATGTAAAGAAAGAAAGAGGGGGAATCAAGCATCTAATAGGAATTGAATAGAGGTAGGAGAAGGTTTAGCAGATTGGGGTAAATGGAAAGATTTCAAATCATAAGTGGCTTTTGGTATAGGGACAACATCATCATCAACATTGGTATCATTCTTCGGCCTTGAAGCAGGATATGGAGATGTGATGAACATCAAGGGTGGTAAAGTAACATCCACTACATGAGGAGTTAATACGGGGGAAAGATCCGGTGGGGTTGGTAAAAATTTGTCATACGACATGCTTGGTAAAGAAGGACTAGCAGGTGCACTTTTGATTTTACCACCTCGATGAATACGTTGATGACGAGTTAATTCATCCGATCTTGAAAATCGTTTTTCACAACCTGGCCATGTACAAGCATGTGGTTTTTCTCCTGTATGTGTTCTAATATGTCGATTACGATGTTCTAAACGAAAAAAAGATTTAGGACATAATGGACAATCATAAGGTCGATGTGGTGATGACATGATTTCTAAAGATAGAATACGGGAAAAGAAAAAAAAAAGAGAAAAGAAAAAAAAAAGGAAATATAAACAAAAAAAAAAAGGGAAGAGGATGGAAAAAATGGGAAAATCCAGAAAAAAAAATGGGATGTTTTGATAAGGGTTCAATTTTTTTTTTTTTTTTTTTTTAATGAATGCAGGGTTGTCATAGTACTGATAACAGATTTATAGTAACTCCGTAAATAAAAAATAAAAAAAAAAAGGTGATAAGATCACTTGTACTATATAATTTGTTTATTTCATTGGATCGGAAACAACCACCGTTTCTATAGCGGAGATGTGTATCTACGAGTCCGCCTTGGCTTATCATATTAGAACGGTCTCGGTACATCATTTTTGCATTAATAATAACCTAATCATCCCCACTAAAAAATCTGGAGATCGGTGTTACTGACTGATGTTGTTCATGATAATAAAAAAAAAATAAAAAAAAAAGAATTTCTATTTTTCTTTTCAACCAATGTTGACTCTTCATTATTACCTCATGACTTGATTCTGACCAGGGATACCCTTTTTTTTTTTTTTTTTTGAATTGATTTTTCATTTCCTCACAAACACACAATGGGTTGAATGTATATATATGAGTATGTATGACACCTTAAAAAAAAAAAAAAGGCAAGCGGGCTTGAAATTTTGAATGAGAATATTTTTGAGGGAATTCATGATGGACTCCTCTTTCTTTCCGTTTTCTTTCCCACATCATGACACTCCTTTTTTTTTTTTTTTAATATCAATGCTTTTAATAAAAGGATCATACGAGAAAAAAAAAACCAACTCTAGGATCCAGTAAAGTGGTCTTTTTTTTTTGGATCAAATGGAACGCTTTTATTGAACCCTTGAATTCTTTTGTTGGTGGTCGTCATTCGTACTCTAACTTTCTTTTTTTTTTCGGCGTAATGCATAAAATGAAATGTTACCGAATGGATATTTTTGTACTGATATTCTTCTTTTTTTTTTTTGTAGTATTCTTCCATTGTCTGTTTTAATCACTTACCTCTGCTCGTCAAGTTCTTCCATCCTGTTTTCTGATCGTCTGGATTCTTTTGTCATTCTGCTTTTGTCCACTTTGTCCCTTCTTGTACTTTCATATCATTCTTTTTTATCATCACTTTCTCTATCTGTCATCCTTTCTATTTGGTCCTATTGGTGATGAAGATTATAATCTAGTAGTATTGGAATGTAGTATTGGAATGTAGTATTGGAATGTAGTATGGAATATGGTTGGAATGTGATTATAGAATGTAGTTTAGAATGTACTATGGAATGTAGTATGGTATGTGGTTATAGAAAGTAATTAGAATGTAGTATGGACTGTGATACTGTAGAAATGTAATGTATCATGTCGTTTTTTCTTTGCTTTTTTTCTTTTTTTTTTTTTTCTTTCTTTTTTTTTTCTTTTCTTTTTTTTTTCTTTCTTTTTTTTTTCTTTTCTTTTTTTTTTCTTTCTTTTTTTTTCTTTTCTTTTTTTTTTCTTGTCATTTTTTTCTTTTTTTTTTCTTTCCTTTTTTTTTTTTCTTTTTTTTTTTTTTTTATTATTTTTACCAATAAATTTGATATTGTTGATACGTAAGAAATATGGCCCAATGAAAAGTGATACGCGAATACATGGCCATGATGAGTATTGTAGTATATATGACATGATATTTGTGTACACGGCAAATACAGGGACAACACGGCTATTCATCATCCAATCATATTGCTCACATGGTACTATAGTCTAGTTCCTCAGGTAAATTGAATAAACTTTTGAGTAGACAAACCTTATTTAAGCACTGTGATGAAGAAAGGTGAACAAACTTTTCATTCTCCGACGATTGGGTTTATAATGATGTTTCTGGTCCCAGCGTCAGTCCAGTGCCAGGATAGTATAGTGGCAGTACATTGCGTTGTGGCCGCACTGACCTGAGTTCGATTCTCAGTCCTGGCATCTCTCTTTTTTTTGGGACTGTCGTCCGGGTAAAAAATTATCCAACTGTTAGGCAATTGTTAAGTGCGTTAAGATTTTTTTTTATTGTTAGGGATTTTTTTGTTTTTCAGTGGATGATCGATTTATATAATTGATGAATATTATTATTAATATAATAATATTGTTGATGATTGTTTGTTAGTGAGCACCAGTTCCTTTTTATAAAAGAGAACAAAACAGTATAAAGTAGATTTAAATGTATATTCCAAATATAGAAATAAATGACTTGATTATTTGATCACAATTGATGATGATCAATAAAATAATAATAACTTGATTGTAGTTTGATAATAAAATAATAAAATAATAATAAAACTTAGGATGATTAATTCCTTAAGAGTGGTCAAGATAGTTTGATTTATGAATCTTTTTATGTTTATTAAAAAAAATAAAGATCTGTTTTGACAAAGTAAAAAAAATATCATAATAACTAAGTGCTATTTATAATAAAAAAAAAACCTAAGTCAAACCAAAAAAAAAAAAAAATAAAATTGGTGAGAACGGGCAAAATGATGAGAACTGGAGAAATGGTGAGAATTGGTGAAATGGTGAGAATTGGTGAAATGGTGAGAATTGGTGAAATGGTGAGAAGAAAGAAAAAAAAAATATATTTTTTTTTTTTTTTAATCTCCACAGTAAATTTCGTTGTCAACATTATTCTTAACGGATGATGATAAGATGTGAGATGGATGGATGATATAAATAAAATAATTATATCAATGTTTATAAGTTCGTAGTGAGAACAAATATTAATAAAAAGATGATTTGATAAAGTTGTCCAAATAAGGAAACAGGAAGAGATGTATGATTTTTCTTGATGATGATTAAAAAGAGGTGATTTATCTTGTAAAAAGACTTGATGATTAAAAATAAATCAGGATGATTAAAAGATAAGATGGTAAAACCTTAGATGATTTTCTAAGAGAGTGGCCAAGACAATATACGTAATTTTGGTTTAAAAAAGAAAAACCTTTTTTTTATTTATAAAAAATATAATAAAAGATTGACATCCTCCCAGAAGGAGGTGGAAAGGGGAGGTTATTTATATAAAAAAATTAATAAAGTCACTGATTCTAAGTTAAATATAAGTGGTTCGAAGTTGGGTCAAGTGAAAGTGGTTCAAAGTTGGGTCAGTATAAGTGGTTCAAAGTTGGGTCAAGTGAAAGTGGTTCAAAGTTGAGTCAGTATAAATTTTTTTTTTTTTTTAATTCCAGAAAAACTTAATTGAGATCAATGATTTCAGTAACATGTGAGATGGATGGTTGATATAAAAAAAATATTTATATCAATGATTATAAGTTCGTAGTGAGCACCAGTTCTTTTATAAAAAAAAAAAAAGAATAAAAGTGTCGTATCAGTGTATTTCGTAACCATATCCATAAAATAAAAATAAAGAATGCATTCACAAATAAAGAACAAAAAATACATCGTAAGATGGAATGTAATACATTGACGTGTAACAAAGTAGTTGGAATAAAAATATAACTGCTAAAGACTAGTAATTGATATACTATAACTAAAATTGTTATAAAGAAAGGAAAGAAATAAAAAGAAAACAAAAAAAAAATTACCGCATATCTAAAAAAATAAAATAAGAAATACGGAATTTGAAATTAATGGTAGATTCCTAAAGAGTGGCCAATATGATTTTATTTTAAATAAGATATTTGTACTAAATAAAAAATAAAAGTTGGATATATTTTTCAAACAAAGAGGGAAAAGGATTTGAAAAAGAAAAAAAGAGGGGGAAAGAAAAAAAAGATAATTGAATGAAAGAATAATTCAAGATTGTACAGACAAGATTGTACAGACGATTTGAAAGGTAATATCCAAAAATGGAATTAGATGTTGATATTCTCTGTATTTATCTAAACCAAACGATCGGGAATATATATTATATAGTTCATTCAACTTTTTTTTTTTAATACGCAGAATAATCCATCAAATAAAAAGAGAAGAAAAGATTCATTGTAAATAATCATTCATTTTATTTCATTTGTTGTAAAAAAAAGAAAAAAAAATCACAAAGGTATACTGTATATATATATATATAAATATACATAATAGACTATCAAATCTACGCTATCTATGTGTTTCATCATGTCCTATTTGGTACCAACATAGTTTGCAGGAAAGATACCTGGCGTTCCATTCAAAACCCCTAAGTATAGTAATGATAATAAAAAAAAAAAAAAAAAAAAAGAGATGGATAAAGTAAGATATCATCATCTGTTTTCTATTTCTTTTCTTTTTCTTTCTCTCTTTCTTTCTTTTCTTTTTTTTTCTTTTACCTTCCCACCAACCACTATCATCACGTTTGGTGACAAGAATGGTATCCCCTTCTCGTAGATTTAATTCATCAGCATTCACAGCTTGAAAGTCATATAGAGCAACAACATAATCTGGAGTCGTTTCCGTGATAGGTTGTTCAACAGTATCTGGTGTAGAATCATGGCATGTTGTTTCCAATGAATGATCATTGTTGTCTTCTTGAGATGTTGTGACGGGACCGACATAATTTGCTGGAATCACGCCAATATCGTTGCCTCGACGTACTTTGATCCATCCATCACCGGCTGATAAAATAAATTAAGATGAGAAACATCAATGACAAATCATTTCTATTTTACTTACAATCTTCCACAATAGTCAAACGATCACCTTCCATAATAGTGAGTTCATCGTCATTCTGTGCTTCATAATAATAAAGAGCCTCCAAAAGAGATGTACTAGTAGTAGTAGTAGTAGGCATAGTTGCTGTGATAGGAGTGGTTGGGGTGGTTGATAGGAAAGATCGGTTGCTGCTAGTAGAATGACGAGGTGCACTGGACATGATGGAAATATTACTGGAAGATGGTTGTTGATTGATTTTCCCTCGAACACCAGAACAATTGGGTGCTACTTTCATTTCACATTTGGCATGACAGTTGAACCCACAAACTAAAGAAGAAGGAAAAAAAAAAAAGAAAAGTCAACTATTATAATAATAAATAATAGTAATATTTACCTTTGCATGTCATTCCTTGTTTCGACAGACCCCAAATAGTACTTTTGCAATAGTCACAAGTTGTAGGTATAGTAAAAGAAGAGGGTTTGAAATCATGTATTTGAGCGGAAAGTCCATCATCTATCCCACCAAAAAAAAAAAAAAAAAAAAAAAAAAAGAATCAAATCATTATTCTTATCATGAATAATATTTACCTCCTATACAATGAATGATCACATCAATTTCACTTTTGACTCGAGCTTTCTGTGTTGCCAATATCGTCATTTCCCTCGACAAATCCATTAATTGCTACCATACAAAACAAATAATATCAGTATCATGAATGATATACATATATATTTCATTTTACCTCTCTAGCAACGTCATATTCGGGTTGTGCTTTATCCGTGATTGACCGTACATATGTATCCATATCAGCTAAATCTTTTGATCGTTTAGATAGTTCATCTCCAATGGTATCCAATCTCTTTCTATCCTTGACCAATTTATTGTTGAGGAATATGATGGACGAATCACTGATGACGAGACTATCATCCTATTGTTTGAAATGTAATATGAGAACATATATGTTTGAAAGAATTTTTCCCAACTTACAGTATCAATCGTCGTAGAATCTATAGAAGCACCAGTCCAGGGGAGGAAAGTAAATTCAGTGTTATTGTTATTATTGGTGGTTGATCCAAGGGCATCCCTTACAAACAGGTTTTCATCTACTTCAGGGTCCATCTTGCTAATATCCATCATGGCAGTATCATAATAGTTTTGAGATTTCGCCAAGGCCTGGAGTTCTATGTTGACATATTTAGCATAAAGATCACGCATGGCCAGCACACGAGTAGCATCAAGGTCTTGTAAATTCTATAGTGTAGAAAAGAAAAAAAAAAGATAAGTCTTGTTATTCTTTCTTTTTTTGATAAACTTACGTCTGCTAGCGAAGGAATATCAACTTCAAAGTATTTTGTTCGTTCTGCATTTGCCACAGCCAAGGCCAATAAATAACTATTCTATTAACAATATTATATATACAAAATAGAGAGTTAGGTCTTACTATATATATATACTTCATCATTACCTTTTTGTTATTGCATTCCAAGATAGCGTGATCGAGTTGTCGTTGTAACTATAAAAAAAAAAAAACAAGTTTTTTTAGTTTCAAATAATGACATTGGTTTCTTTATTACCTTTTCGTTATCCCCAGTTGGTTTATTTAATTTGATCCGGACAGATTCGATTTCTGAACATGCATCATCATATGCTTGTTTTGCTTTATCCTTATCCAAATATGTCTTATCCCTTTCACTTTTGAGTTTATGAAAGAAGGCAATATGCTATAAGCAAAAAAAAAAAAAATTCGTCAGTAGTAGTAATAATAGTACTTATATTTACCTTTTTCTTGGCTTCTTCTTTTCTTGTCATGGTAGCTTTGGCAGGTTCAGTAATTGAATTATTTAAATCCTCCACTAATTGATATCTTGATTTCGCCAGTAGTTCTGTTTGGTGTAATAAAGAATGCCAAGCTAAAGCAGAAGTACTTTCAACAAAAGATAAATATATTATTTATCCTTATTTTTTTTTAATTTTGTTTATACCTTGTAGAGTCATCCCATTCCATATCGTCGTTTGTCGAGATAGTTGTGGTGTCCAATGTTTGTTTCTTGGCAGTCTTATATTTCTTTGCCAAGTGTTCCATTTTTTGAGCATATTCCCTTTCGAGATGACTTTTATCTCTTACAAAGTTCCGAAATTGATTCAAAGACTGAAGTCCTTCACCAACATAATCGTTTATTGCCGGAATTTGATCCTATAATATACATATAAAAAGAAAAGGGAAGGAACGAATCTGTCAGAGAAGAAGAAGAAGAAGAAGAAAAGAATTGATAAGAAATAAAACAATAAATGATATACTTACTTGCAAGTCGTTACCAAATGTCATGAGAGAAAAGAAAAAGAAAAGAGAGAATATTGAAAAAGAGAAAAGAAAGAAAAAAAAAAAAAAGAAAAAGGAAAAGGAAAAGGAAAAAGAAATTAAAGAAAAAAAAGAAGAGATTTCATTTAAATTGCCGACTGTATTTCTTGGTTCTGTCAGTTAGTGTAAAGTAATCAGATCAATTCTTCTTTGTTCATATTATTTCTTATTCAATCAATCCATTGATATATCATGATTTCTTTTTATTGATGATAATAATGAATAAATTATAATTTCATACTGTAAAACCAAGAAAGAAAAAAGCACGCGGACATTCAATAGTTTCAATGGGGATGATACAATTGTTTTCAATTTTTTTCTTTTGATACATTTCTTTTTCTTTTCCTTTTTCTTTTTCCTTTTTCTTTTTCTATTTCCTCTTCTTTATTATTATTATCAAACGATTGAATAGTAAAAAAAAAAAACAATGTCTGGTTCTAATCAACGCATTAGTATTTTCCCAACTCGAATGTAAAGTTTATCATCTTCTTTAAACTTCTTTTTTTTTGTTATTTATTACTCCTCAATTGTTTCGTACTATACTCATCCTACTTCATCCTTCTATCAATCTCACTTTTTTTTTCTTTCATTTTCATTTATTTAGGGCATTGACCACCATGAAGCAAAAGTTAAAGGGAGCCCAAACCGGTCATTCTCTATTGAAGCGTAAGGCTGAAGCTCTTACCAAACGTTTCAGGACTATTACTCAAAAGATTGACGAGGTAAAAAAGAGTTTGAAAATAATAGTTGTCAATTCTAATCCTTTTTTATAGCTCAAACGTAAAATGGGTCAAGTTATGCAACAAGCTTCATTTTCTCTAGCTGAAGTGCAATATATCACTGGTGATATTAGGTAAGAATAATGTATTAATTGGTGAGAGGGATATTGATTTTTTTTTAATAATAGTTATCAAATTCAAGAAGCCTCAAAGACCGCTCAATTACGTGTTCGTGCCAAACAAGAAAATGTATCTGGTGTAATGCTTCCTGTTTTTGAAATGTATTCTGAAGGAGGCAATGGTAAAAAGATAGGAGGATAACTATGAAAAGATATTCATTTTTTTTTTTATGTAGCATTTGAATTCACTGGATTGGGTCGTGGTGGTCAACAAATCCAAAGAGCTAAAGAAGTATATGCCAAAGCTGTGGAAACATTGATAGAATTGGCTAGTTTACAGGTAAAAAATAGGGTTTATCACAAATGTCAATCATCATCAACTCTTTTTTTTTTAATAGACTGCATTTGTAATTCTTGATGAAGTGATCAAGGCCACTAATCGTCGTGTCAATGCTATTGAACATGTGATTATTCCTCGTTATGAAAATACCATCAAATATATCATTTCTGAATTGGATGAACAAGACAGAGAAGAATTCTTCAGGTAAGGAGAAGAAACAACATGACTAAAAATAGAAATTTACCTTGCCTTTATTTTTTGTAGATTGAAGAAAGTACAAGGAAAGAAGAAGGAAAGAGCTGCTATTGAAGAAGATGAACGATTGTTAGCCAAAGCTCAAGCTGAAGAAGGTGATCAAGAAGGTAAGAAGAGTGATGATAAAGAATGATTAGGGGTTTTTTTTTAATGACCTCTTTTTTTTTTATAGCACCTATTTTGCAAACAGCTCATGAAAGTGGACAAATTGATATACTGGATCATGAAGAAGAAGACATTATTTTTTAGAAATTGAGTTTATTCCTTCTATATGTATATTTGAAATAAAAAACAATGGAAAAAGAAATTATAGTGTCTTTATTCATCAATGTAATAATGATTATATATATATTAAGGATAAGATTCTACTGCTGTTTTTTCATCATATTGATGTAAAGGTGGAGGAGGAGGAGATCGACTGAAACCAAAAGACCTACTATTATGATTGACCATATAAGAAGTAGATGATCGAATGCCATCTTCCGATCCGCTATCAGGGTGAAACACTTCCAAATCTTCTTGATGTCGATGTCGTCGTCGTCGGATCCAAAATATCAATCCACCTATTATCAAAGCTACACCTATCAGGGATCCTATCACAGCACCAGCAATACTGCCTCCATTCAACTGTTGTTGTTGTTGCTGTGATACGACTGGGGTTGCTGTGTTTGTTGCTGGAGATGTTGTTGGAAGAGTTGCAACTATTGTTGTGGTAGGATCGGCTAGACTGGTGATACTGGTGATCGTAGTGGAAAGAACAGTATCCGTAGATGATAATGATGATAATGATGATAATGATGATGATGTTGATGATGAATCAGTGGATGATGGTAATGCATCAGTAGAAGACAATGATGATGGTAATGATGATGAATCTGTAGATGATAATGATGATGATGCTTCAGAAGCGGTACTAGTGAAAGTGGTTGGCGTTGGAGTAGTTGTGTCACCTATGAGAATACAAACATGGTGAGAAAACTCTTTTTATTTTTATTTTTATATTATATATAAAAATAGAGATTCCTTTATTTACTTGGAGTGGTAGTATCTGTCGAAGTATCAGTTGGTTGAAGAGATGAATCAGTCCCAGTACTTGAATCCATGAGATGATTTCTATATATATATATATATATATATATATCACATTAAGAATCAATTCAAGTGAAATGTTTATTTATGATACTTACTATTTTCTTTATTATGAAGAAAAAGTGAATAAAAAAAATATGAATGAAAGAATTAAAAAAAAAAAAGGAGGATGAGAGAGAGAGAGAGAGAGAGAGAGAGAGAGAGAGAGAGAGAGAGAAAAGCGAGAGAGGAATCCATAGAAAAAAAAAAAAGAATTAAAAGGTTTTGGTTTTATGCATACCACGTTTCTTCTAAGAGAAGGAGTGGATGGGAAAGAAATGGATCTCCTTTACTGACATTCAAATTGAGCATTACCCTTTTGTAGAAAGCATTGTTCCCATTTTTGTTACCATCAAGATGGAAAAAAACTATCAAGTTACGGCTTGGCAAAGACAAAAACAAAACTAAAAAGGAAAATGTATTTTTGGAAATTCTATCTTATGCTTAACGGTCATAGATCTAAACTTGGGAGAGGAATAAGGTTACACGATGAGGCTTCAGTGAACTAGTGTTTTAAAAAAAAAAGATTTCCGCCCTTTTTCAAAGCCCAGCATTGCTTTGAATAGAAAAAAAGATTTAAAAGTCCATAAGTTCCTTTTTTTTCTTTTTCTTTTACCTGGATTTCTGCTTTTTTTTTTTCTCTTTTCTTTGTGTCAAATCTTTTTTTTTTCTTTTACATCATGGCCAATAATACTTGTTGTTGTTGTATTCCTATTAGGTACACTTTACAAAGAAAAAGAAAAAAAAGAAAAACTTCATGTCAAACGCATTACTAACTTCTTTTTTTTCTAGGGCTGGTGTATTGATCATTGCCACACTTTCTGCTGTAAGGTTTTCCTTTTTTTTTTTTTTTTGAATCCTTGTTTCTAGTTGTATTGACTTGTCATTATTTTTTTTCTTGTAGCTCTTTTATATTGCCACTCTTGTTTGTTTATTGGTGGGTAAAGGATGTAAGTTCAAATCAAAAAAACAAAGTGACAGATCAAAAATAGCTCATATCTTGATTTTTTTTTTCTTTTAGCCCTTCTCAATCCTGAATATAGTGAACGTATCATCATTGGTTATTGGATCCTCTTTGGTTTATCTATTTTGTATACTCTTAGTTCTATCTTTGGTATTGTTGGTGGTCTAGCTGTAAGTGAATAAAGAAAGATCAATGATGATGTGTGATTGAACCTTTTTTTTTTTTCTTCTAGAAAAATCGAGGCATGACCAATATTTTTAAAGTATTGTATTGGTTGATGGCAATTCTTATGTTGATATTGTCAGTTGGATTATGGATCGCGTCTATGGTGAATCGTGATGAAACCGTGGCTGTGTGTTCCGACATACTTCAACATCCTGGTACTTATAATGGAGAACTCACCACTTACAATTATCCCAAGGCACAAGCGGATGAAATTTGTTCCTCTAGTATGCGAAATCTTCTTATTGGTATGGGTATAGGTGTGTTTGTTGGCAATCTGATTCAGGTAACGAAAAGAAATCAATTGTGTTGGATTGTTATAGCCTTATTAACGTCATTTTTCTTTTTTTTGTTTTCTGTAGTTATACTTTGCATGTGTGATCAGTGCTTATGCAACTCGATTGCGACGAACCAATCAGCATGAAAGACTTCGAAATTTGGAAGACTTCCCTGTGGAACCTGTTGGCAAAGCTCATTACTAGTTGTATTACTTTTTTTTCTTTCTTTTTTGTAGTTATTTCAACCCCATCCCAATCCTTGTAACATAGCATTCCTTTCTTTATACATTTTTTTCCTATATATTATATATATATTCCAATCTCCCTTATATCATTTGTGTTCATTATCATACCTCTCAAATCATTCGTGTATCTCTCTTTTATATATATATACATATATATCCTATTTCAAAACCAGAAAAAATGAAATAAATAAATAAATCATTATTACAATTTGAACGCTTTACTGTGAGAAATCTCATGACTATAACTATACTTGGTATCAAAACAATCCATATAGAGTAATATGCGCATGGATAACATTATTGTTACACAGACCTGAAAATTATATATATTTTTTTTTGGTTTAAAAAGGAGGTCAAGTTTTTTTTTTTTTTTTTTACATTCTTTTTCCACTTTATCACTTTTCCTTTTTTTTTTTCTCTCTCTCTCTCTCCTCTTCTCTTTCCTACATCCTCTTTTTTTTTTTTCTTTTGTGATCTTCTATTCAGTAGACCATCATAGAAGAGATCCATTCGCAAAAGAAAGAATAAAATATATATACGACCGTTATTGATGATGATGAATGAATACAACAACGGTATGACAGAGGATATCAATTATTATTATTCTTCTATGGATGATACTAGTGATGAAATTCATATGATGCAAGCTCAAGAAGCTAATGATTTTGCTCAATATGATCAAATGTATCAAGCACTCTATGATGATCCATCCATAGAACAAGATAATGAAATGATGTGGGAAGAAGAAGAAGAAGAAGAATTATACGACGTGGATCATGAAGTTGGTGATGATGATATGGATGAAGAAGAAGAACATGACGATTCTGCATTATTGCGATTGATTGTAGGTGTTCAGATGTATCTTGGTGAAACATCCTTCATTCATGATAAAAATGATACTCCTCTGTTGGATCTACAATATAAAATGTATACTTATATGAAACAACGGGCATTTGAACTTGGTATGGATACTTCCATGTTGCAATAATGAAATTTTTTTTTTCTTATTAGTCCCTATCATCCCTCTCTCCTTTTTTTTTTTTTTATATATGTTCTTATCCTCCCCCTTTATACATATTATATACATATTATTTACACACTTTATCTCATGTTTTTATCCTCACTTTCGTTCTTATATACATATCCCCATCCAGTATATTTTTACCCCCAGCCCATTCACTTTATATATGTGATTATCAAATACGTTAATCAATAATAAATAATAAATAATCATGATCAGTTTATTTATCTTGACTTTCCTTTTTTGGATGACCCTCTCTTTTTTTTTTTTTACCTCGTTGCACAAAAAGGGAAAATGTGGGGATGAAATCTTCCGTACCGTTTCGCCCGTTGAAAAATAAAAAAAGAACAATGGTTCTATTATAATAAAATAATTACTATAGTCAAGATGACTGGTATCGAGATACATCATCATGACAGTACAAAGAGAAAAAAAATAGGTGAATAAATAAAGGAATATGGAACATACAGATAGAACGTATCACCAAGGAAACAGTCTAAAGATATGTAAGGATAAGATAGTAGGATCTTTAACTTTTTTTTTTTCTTGTCCTTATCACATTCAGGTTCTCATATCTCATGATTATTCTGTTTAGGTTCAGGCTTATCGATGAAATAACAAGTCAGTTAATAATGTAAAGAAAAAAAATTTTTTTTTCACGGAAGGAGACTTCTTTATTAATATTGATCAGAAGAACTAAGGTCAACGTTTATTAAAAATATGGGGAAATGTTCGGAGAGTCAATCTTTTTCCCATTTTTTTTTTTTTGGTGGGAAGTTCCTTTTTTTTTTCTTTCTCTCTTTCTTTCTTTCTTTTTCTTTTTCTTTTTCTTTTTCGTTTGTTCCATACACGTCTCACGATGGATGAACAGGAATTGGATTCCATTTACAAACAAACATTATCTGACGAACTGGTTTACATGACGAAGAGTGCTATTCAAGAATATATTTCCACTTACCCTCATGCATTTGCTCTTGACGTTTTATATCCTCACCAACCTCGAGAAGAATTATCTGTTTTGATGGCCAAGATGACTCAATTGTATCAAGATATTACTCAACATTATATGAACAACCAAGTTTATTTCGACCATACTTGGGTAAACCTCAATAAAATATAAAAATGTATTTTTTTTTTTAATTTTAATTTTTTTAAGAGTAGCATTGGACACTTTTATGGCGACAACAATTATCTATAAAACATCTAGCAGAACAACATGGAAAAGATAAGGTGATCATGGCCATTCATCCTAGAGCAAGAACAGCTGTACGACATATGTTTGAACAAGATTTGGATGGTTATATGCAATGGTTCCCATGGAATTGGTTTTCCAACATGATATTTATTGGAGCTGGTGGATTTAGTGCTGTTTATAGTTGTGATATGAATCCTACTTTTGAAATTTTACAAACTACAAAAATGGCTTTGAAAATTGTGGATGATAAAGTACTCAACGAGGCAAGTTCCATAGATATGTAAATACATGGAAAATAATATTCATTTTTTTTTCTATATTTAGATTTCGGTGGAATCCAAAGTGTTTGCTCCATTGTTATTCCATGGATTGACAGTATGTGAAAGCACAGGCGATTTAATGATGGTGATGAAACTCAGCAATGATGGTAATTTGGAGGATCATATGCAGTTACTTCCGTTGGGCGATTTGGATTTGAAAACAATTACTGGTACTATTCTTCGTCTTGCTGCCAATCTAGCCGATCTTCACAATGCAGGACTTTGTCATCATAATGTCCATCCTCGTAATATTATATGTACGGACAGTGATTACTTTTTAGTGGATTATCGATATTCGACCGTAGCACAAGAATCCAGTTCTGTGATGGCATTGACCAAAGCTGTGTATGGCCGCCTTCCTTATGTGGCTCCCGAAGTACGACGTGGACAATATAGTCAGAAATCAGATATTTACAGCTTGGGCATTATTATTTGGCAACTCGTCAGTAAAGTCATTTTTCCTTCACCTGATGTTCTTTTGGAAGGCCACAACTATAAAAACAATCATGATGATGATGGTGATGATGATGATGATAGAAAGAAAGAACAAAGACGATGGCGAAGACCTGAATCTCATGTCTATCGAATTGATCCAGTTCCTGGTGTGCCTTCATGGTATACGAATCTTTATGTGGCTTGTTTGGAACCTTTACCTCAACATCGACCTACTGCTCAAGAAATATGTCAAGCATTACACCCGATTCATGAACAACTTGATTATTCCGTCCCACTTCCTCGGTCTGTCACTGAATACATCGTCGCTCGTCGTGCTGAAGTGGCGGATTTTTTACGTACTTATGCCAAACTCAAAGGTCTTGTTTCCGTCTCGGCTTCTCGTCTTTTTGCTCAGAATAGTCTTCCCTCCACTTTATCTTTTATTTTATTACCATATAACAAACTTCCCTTTTCCGCCATTTGGAACCCATTATAAATTAGTTATTTTACTTTATTTATTCACAAATAATAAAACAATCATTTTTGTATACTAAAAAAAACAAACTATTTTTTGATGGGTAAAGTACAATAAGTGGTATGATGATAAAAAGCAGAGAGACTTTGAACAATGGATTGGACATGAACCAATTGAAGATCGGAAGCACCAAGATGAAACGCACCATAATAATGGCCCTTGAGCTGTTGGGGTAAATCTTGTACCATCAATGCAGCAATGACAATGAAACTTGTATCCAAAGCACTTACATACTGAGTATCTGATAAGATCGTGCCATAAGCATCATCCAACACCACTTGACCAAGATCAGGGTAAGCTTCCTTCAATTGCGTTTTGACTCGTGTTGCATGTCGTTCATAAATAGTGTTGAACAATATTTCTCCTCTTTCTCGTCGTTCCGTCCTTCCCATCATACATCTATCATAAAAAAAAAAAAAGTGAGTGGAAAAAAAAATCAATGATATATATATACCTTTGTGAATGGCTAGGTAATTGTTGTTGTACATGGAAAGGAAGTGATGTATGAAGTTGAGTCAGAGCATTGATCACTTTGGGAAATCCAATAATAGGCACACTTTTGAAAATGCCATCCTTCAATCGTAATGCCACATCCACTTGATTATCTACATGTTGATAGAGAATTGGAATATCTTGAGATTGATTCAATGTTGTCATGACCACCGCCTACATTGAACACATCAAATATATACTCTTTTTAACAGAAATAAATAAATAAAAAAAATATAACTTACAGCTACAAGGTACCAAGATTCATCAAAGATACCTTTATACCGTAATGATAATTCAGAAAGTAATGCAGAGAGAGCCATAATAAAAAAAAATGCAGATGGAAAGAATTGTTACTTTTTGGATTTTGTTAAAAGTCAGACCATTGATATATTGAAAAAAAAAATCATAGTGTGCATTCTTTTGATTTATTTCTTTTATTCCGCAAAAAAAAGATAATACAAGAAATGGGAAATGTAAGTATTGGTGAGGGATTGAAGACGAGGAAACAGAACGTAAAAAAAAAAAAAAAAAATAAGATGGAATAGAGAGAGAGAGAGCAGCAGAAAAAAAAAAAAAGGTAAAAAAAAGACGAAAACACAGGGGGATAAAAACAAATCAAGTTTCAGTAGGAGAATCAGTTTGAGAAGCTAAGAAAAATAAAAAAAAAAAGATTAGAAAAAGAGATTTGATTCATATTGATATTCACATACGAGAGTTCATTTGTTCATGAGGTCGATTCATTGGAGGAGGAGGACCAGGAGAATAATGTGAAGGACTAGGATGATCTGCCATGACAGGACGTTGTTGTTGCATCATCACTGGTGTTCCCGAAGGAGGTGTCATCATATCAGGTGTATAGCGTACTGGCATGGATCCACCTATATAAAAAAAAAGATGAATATGATTTTTTTTTTTTTTTTTTTTTTTAGAAATTACCTGGTGAAGGATTGCCTTGATATTGATAAACTTGAGGAGGAGCACCATTAGGAGGTGGCATAGGTGATCTTTGAGGAGAAGAAAAACCTTGAGGAAATGGTGATCCATCTAATTTCAAAATAAAGATTACATCTTTTGTACATTAAAGATAAAGTTAAAACTTACGAGGTGAACCATTAGGCATTTGTGGACTATAACCACCACCATGATGCATGGGAGCAGCTGTGATTGGTACA
The DNA here is from genome assembly GCF_025201355.1 of Halteromyces radiatus. Classification (NCBI taxonomy): domain Eukaryota; kingdom Fungi; phylum Mucoromycota; class Mucoromycetes; order Mucorales; family Cunninghamellaceae; genus Halteromyces; species Halteromyces radiatus. The sequence continues at coordinate 527,834 of NW_026251696.1, read as the reverse complement.
TTGGGCACAAACTAAAAAAAAAAAGAAAAAAAAAAAGTGTTGTTAGGATAAATAAATAAATAAAAAAATATCAATTATATACCTGTGGACTCATATAAGAAACATTTTGTTGTTGGACTGGAATAGCTGACATACCAGGAACATATTGCTATGATTAAAAAAAGTAAGAAAAAAAAAAGCTCTACATTTTCCTTTTTTATAAAGTACCTGATGATAACGATATTGAGGATAACCATAACCATAAGCAGGAGCAGGATAACCAGTAAAGACGCCTTCAGAATATTCACTGTATTGATGGAATTGGTGTCTATATTGACCTGAACCATATGGCCAAGTGGGACCTATGATAAAGTAGGGTCAACATCATATCATCGCTTTTATTTTTGATATACTTACCAATAGTGTTTGGTTTTTTATATTTTCCTTTTGTGAATGGTGCTTTGAACACTTCATCAATAGTGACAGGATCATTCAAATTACCCTTTTTCAATGATCGACCAGCAAATGTATTTGTATCATCCGTACTAGTTGTCAATTTTCCACCCTTCCAAAAAAAAAAAATAAAATAAAATAAAAATGAACACACAAAGATTTTCTTTTTTTTATGTTCACTTACAGGTACAAATACGGAAGCAGCAGCATTGGGTTTGAATTCAGATGCTTTGATATTGAACCTGAAAGAAGGTTTCTTGTCATTGGTATCAGTCTTAGAAGGAGAAGATGGTGCCTTTGTTGCTTGAGGAGTAGTATCAGGAGAAGAAGAAGATTTTTCACTAGGTTCAGAACCAGTAGCGGAAGAAGAAGTGGGTGATTTTTTTCCTTTGGCCAACAATGGCAACAAATCAGGCGGAACTGGGACGTTGAGCTTGAATGTTTGATGAAATTTCACTAAATCTGCCAATCGATCACTTTGTTCTTTTTTGTGTAATGCTTGTCGTTTGGCTTGTAGTTTATCCTTTTCGAGCATGGCAAATTGTCGGAATGTATTAGCAATTTCGGATTCAATGCGTTTGGGTGCTGCTTGTTTTTCAGTTGATTTCTATCATATAAAATGAAAAATTAGTTCTTCTTTTTTTTTTTTTTATTTCTCTTACCTTTTTGCCAGGTTCATTACGAGCAGAGGTATTGGTCAAAGTACCAGTAGTCAATTTATGAAGTGGACTATCAGGAGGTAAGTTGGAGAAACTTCCAGTTTGATCTTGAGGTTTTTGTTGTTGTAATTGTTTGCGAAGAGCAGGAGGGATATACACATTGGGATTGACATCACGTACAACTGCACCATAACGATCTTCTTCATCCATACCACTATCATCGGCCACTGTAATATTGCGTTCTTCAAGCATATGAGGATTATTTGTTGTTGACTATAAAAACAAAAATGAGAATATATAAACTTAATAAATTTTTTTTTTTTACCCTTTGAATTTCATTTGCTTTTTCAATAGCCCATTTTTCACGATCTTTGAAATCTGGTGCTGATCTATCCAATCGAGTTGTATATAATTCTTCATCAAAATCAGTTTTTAATCCAAATAACTTTTCATTTGCAGCAAATTGATCCCAAGAACCACCATCGTTATTTGATTCCAATTCACCTTCCAATGATTCAAATACACTTTCGGGTAATTCTGGATTCCATTTATGTAATTCACGTTCTTTGATTTCACCTTTTCCGCTAATATCCGTATCCGTCTTGAATGCTTAGCAAAAAAAAAAAAAAAAAAAAATAAAAAATTATTTAAATTGGTAAGTCTTTTTTTTTTTTTTTTTTTTTTATTAACTTACAATCTCTTTCATGACGAGAGATTTCCCCAGCAGTCAAATCAGTATCCATAGCATTGATTTCCACTAAATCCTTTGAAAAGATCAATAAAGCAGGTGAAACAGGGTAAGGACTTGATTTAGACTTGTCAGTAGGAGTATTAGGATCAAATATTTTGCGAGCTAAAGTCAATGATATACCAAGATCACCTTCTGTAGTAGCACCTTGAAAAATCCCTTCAAATTTGGTTCCATTGCGTACTGTTACTTGTACTTTACTTCCCTATGAACGGAAGAAAAAAAAAATAAGTTTTATATATATATATATTTTAATCTTTCTTACTTACATATAAATTGCCAAGTAAAAACAACATTCTATCATGTAAATGGTAGATCAATTCAGGATCTTCTACAACATTAGATGAGTTAAGTTGTTGATTGACAGTATGATAACCACGTCCTCCGTTTGTTGTTGGATTATTATTATTTGCTATCCATTTCTTATTCCCACGACTAGAATATCAATGTTAAATAATAATGTTTTTACATATTATCATTATAATATTACTTACTTTTGGTTTTGTTTTGAATGACTTGTATCTTGTTTTTTCCCTTGAGTTTTTGAACCAGTGTTGAAAGACATGATGTCAAAATATATTGTAAATAAAAAAGTAAGTTGGTTTTTTTTTTGGGGGGAAAAGGGTGAAAAATAATAATAAAAAAAAAGGGGGATTGAAGTGAAAGAAAGAAAAGGAGTAAGAAGATTGGAAAAAAAAAAGGAAGATCACAAAGAAAAAGAAAGAGTCAAAAAGAAAAAAAAAAGATATACAATAAAAGAAAAAAGAAAAAAAAAAGAAAAATAACTAACTAAAAGGAAGATATATATAATAGAAACCGGTCCAAGTGAATGGCCATGTATATACTTGGAAAAAAAAAAGAAAAAGAAAAAGGGAAAAGGGCGAAAAAAAAAAGTGCGAGGTTTTTCTTTGTCAAGAAAAAACATCCACCCCGTCAGTCAGTCAAGGCAAGACAATGTAGACGGTTACAGTTTTCATACTCCGTCTATTCTACCCTCATTGATTGTAAGCAGCCTTTTTATTTTAATTTATGATATATGAATTCTATATATTATTTTATGACATATAATGATTGGATGATTGATTTGATTTAATAGAATAATCATCATTATTTGATAGCTTCAATGTAACAATATAAAAGACACTTTTTTTTACTTTTTCTTTCTTTCTTTCTTCTACAAAAAAAAAAAAAGCCAATTGCTTGTTTTGGCCGCTTCCTTATTAGTGTCTTCTTCTTTCTGTCTTGCTGTGCCTCTGGTTATCTGTCTTCCTTGCTGTTTCGATATTTTTTTTTTTTTTTACCATTATGATATTTATACTATCCCATTTGCGTCGCGTACATCCTGGATGGGTTGATACGTGGTGACCGACCTTTAGACCCGGAGGATTTTTTTTTTATTTTTTTTTTTTGGTAAGTGCACATATACAAATAATATTTAGTTGATGCTAACCATTTTTCCATTTCTTTTTTTCAAACACCGGAATGGGAGGGACGAAATACGTCGATGCACACAATAATATATTTCATTATCATCATCATATCAATGAATACTATGAATGAAAAAATGAATATCCTTAAAAGGAAGCAATATTCTTATATTGATAACTTTATTAAACATGTCAATCATCGATTGTTCAATGGGAAAAAAAAAGAAAAGATAATTCTTAGAAAAGATTGCTAATAGAATCAAATTGAGAGGATATTATATATATTGGGTATTTCTTCAATGGGATGATCACTACCAATAAAAGAACATTTTGAAATCTCAAATTTTCAAAGTACGCATTTTTTTTTTTTTTTGAAAAAAAGAGGACCTTCTTTTCATAGCCAAGCCACTCTAATGGCATCTCTCCAAAAAAAGAAGAAAAAAAAAATTCAGCAACTTTTTTTTTTTTTTTCCTTTTCCCTCCCTTTTTTGTTGGAATCGTTTGACACTTCTTTTTTTTTTAAATTGATCATTTCAAACATTCATCATGGTAAAATATATATTCTATTTATTAGTTGTTTATTTATTCATAATAATATATATTTTTTAGGTCAACTACGTGTTATTCGAAACAGCTTCAGGCTATGCATTATTTGAACGTTTACAATCTGAAGAAATCGGTTCCAAACTTGCTCAAGTTCAAGAAACTGTACTCGATTTAGCAAAGTTTGGTCAAATGATCAAACTAAAGTCATTCTCACCTTTCAAAAGTGCTGCTGATGCTTTAGAAAATGCTAACGACGTTTCTGAAGGTAAAACGAGAAAAAACAAACATTGAATATATTATAACTATCTATTGTTATAATAGGTATTGTGAATGATTCTTTAAAGGCTTTCTTGGAAATGAATCTTCCCAAGGCTGGTAAGAAGAACAAGGTTGAACTTGGTGTAGCTGATCGTAACTTGGCTGGTGCTATCAAGGGTGAACTTGGTGTTGAATGTAGCACTGATGAAATTGTTCAAGAATTGGTGCGTGGTATTCGTCTTTGGGCTGATAAATTATTGTCTCAATTGAAGGAAGGTGATCTGGAAAAGGCTCAACTTGGTCTTGGTCATAGTTATTCTCGTGCAAAGGTCAAGTTCAATGTCAATCGTTCCGACAATATGATCATTCAAGCTATTGCTCTTTTGGATCAAATGGATAAAGATGTCAACACATTTGCTATGCGTGTCAGGTAAAAACTCAGTTGATGAATGGATTGATGGGCAGATTAAAATTTATTTTTTTTTTTTTTGTAGAGAATGGTATTCATGGCATTTTCCTGAACTTGTCAAGATTGTGAATGATAATTATAAATATGCCAAACTTGTCAAGGTGATCAAAAATAAATCTGATTTATCTGAAGAACATTTGGAAGCTATGGAAGAAATTTTGGAAGGAGATGAAACTACCGCCAAACAAATCCTTGATGCTGCTCGTGCTTCGATGGGTACAGATATTTCTCCTATCGATATGATCAACATTCAAAACTTCGCTGACCGTGTTATTAGCTTGGCTGATTATCGCAAGAACCTTCACAACTATCTCATTTCCAAGATGTCTCATGTCGCTCCCAATTTGGCTGCTCTTATTGGTGAAATTGTTGGTGCTCGTTTGATCTCTCAAGCTGGTTCTTTAACTAATTTATCTAAATATCCTGCTTCCACATTGCAAATCTTGGGTGCTGAAAAGGCTCTTTTCCGTGCTTTGAAGACAAAGGGTAACACTCCCAAGTATGGTTTAATCTATCATTCTTCTTTCATTGGTCGTGCTGGTGCAAAGAACAAGGGTCGTATTTCTCGATATCTTGCCAATAAATGTACTATTGCTTCTCGTATTGATTGTTTCACTGGTAAGTTTGATTATAAGTTTAATTAATTTATATATCTAATTTCTTTTTTTATTTATTTAATTAGAAACTCCTTCTGATAAATTTGGTCAAGCTTTGAAAGCTCAAGTAGAAGAACGTCTCAAGTTCTTTGATAGTGGTGCTACTCCTGAAAAGAATGCTGATGTGATGAAACGTGTGATTGATTCTCTTGGTGATCTTGATGAAGATGAAATCCATGAAGAACCTGTTATTACCAAGAAACGAGTAGCTGAAGAAGAAGTTGAACAAGAAACCAAGCCTGCTAAGAAGGCGAAGAAGGAAAAGAAAGAGAAGAAGGATAAAAAGGACAAGAAGGACAAGAAGGAAAAGAAAGAAAAGAAGGAAAAGAAAGAAAAAAAGGAAAAGAAGTAGATATTATGCATTTTAGTTATAGAAAAATTCAATGAAAAACATGTTTATAATAAAAATATTTTGAAAATTTGACAAAAAAAAAAAACATGATATACATATGCAGAATGAATTTAGATAAAGCAAAAAAAAGTGATTTGAATTTGTGTAACACTTTCTTACTTGATTGTTCACTATGAAAACCTTATGAAGAATTTTAGATGGAGTACAAAAAAAAAAAAAGAAAAATACCAATTACCTTGCTCTATGTTAGGGTACGGTTGAAAATGATGATGATTTGTTTAATGTTGAAGATGGCTATAATGGTTGTTTTCAGTGAGCTTCAATACGATAATGATTCAGATGATGAACAAGGGAAGAAGAGAATGATTTTTTAAACAATGATGATGTCCCAAAGTGCATCCAAAAATAGAAAGGTAAGGTTGTATGCATATCGACAATCTTTGCCTGAAAGGAAGGGTTGGTGTATTTCAATGTCCGCAGAAGCGAGCGGTTTGGGGGGGGGGTAATGAAAGCAGGATTGGTGTGTCCAATTGATTGAATCTTCCTCTCAAAACTATCTTAACGTAAGTAACCCCATCCATCCATCCATCCATCCATCCATGTATCTCATTCTTTTTATGTTACCTATATTTTCCTTCATTATAGATGCCTCCCAAGTTCGATCCCAGTGAGGTTAAGATCATTTACCTTCGCGCCACCGGTAAAGACCTTTTTTAAAATAAAAATGACGAACCTTGACAGTAATTACATGCACGATTCAATCCAACAACGAGAGACGGATACGACAAAAAAAAAAAAAAGGACATTGACTAATGGATTTATTGATTTATTATTTATATAGGTGGTGAAGTTGGTGCTTCCAGTGCTCTTGGTAAGAACAAAAAAAAAAACTTAAATTTTCTTCTTTTCATCATCTTGATAAACTGAACTTTATTATTATTATTATTATTATTATTATTATTAAGCTCCCAAGATCGGTCCTCTCGGTCTTTCTCCCAAGAAGGTGGGTGAAGATATCGCCAAGGGTACCAAGGAATGGAAAGGTCTTCGTGTCACTGTTCAATTGACCATTCAAAACCGTCAAGCTCAAGTGTCTGTTGTGCCCTCTGCTTCCTCTTTGGTCATCAAGGCTTTGAAGGAACCTCCACGAGACCGCAAGAAGGAAAAGAACAGTAAGTTATTACAATGAGTGATAAGGAAGTCTTAACATTCTTTTTTATATATATAGTCAAGCATAGTGGTAACATCACTTTGGATGATGTGATTGAAATTGCCCGTACCATGCGTTACAAGTCTTATGCTCGTGAACTTTCTGGCACTGTCAAGGTAATTGAAATGAAAAAATCATTTTCATATATCAACCGAGAATGTAACAACTGATTTTTTTTTTTTACGAGTAGGAAATCTTAGGTACTGCTCAATCAGTGGGTTGTACTGTGGATGGACAAAACCCTCAAGATATTTGCAAGGCCATTGATGCTGGTGAAGTTGAAATCCCTGTAAGTGGATAAACTCATTGCATATATATATATATATATATTAATTGATGAATCATATATTGACTCTCTCTTTTTTTTTTATTTTTATTTTTATTACACCATATAGGAAAAATAGATGCTATCTCATTACCTTTGATGAAATAAACAATTCGCAGCTCGTTCTGTTTTCTTTTCATTTTATTAGTTTTTATATTTTTTTATGCTAGTTTTCAATTTGTGTATTTATTGGATGAATGGGACGATGATGATGGGATCTTATGTCACCGAATTGTCCTATTTCCTAAGAGAATTTATCAATGATACCGGTCATAAACAACTCTGATGTATATCAGTGGGATATATTATTCAAGATATTTACATGGAGAAAACTTGTCTACCCATCATTTTTGTTGTTCATACGGAAATTAAAAATAAATACGTATGATTAGAATCGTATTATTTTCTATTTTTTTTTTTTTTTTGTTTTAATCAAAGTTTGTAACTTTATATGAATGGTGATAATGTGATAAACGTTAGGGAATACAATCAAAAAAATGAAAAAGTACCTGATGATGTTTGACAAAGATTTGTTCTCCTGACAGCTTGGTTCTCACCCCTTTGACATTCAAACCCAGTCATCTTATCTTTTTGGTATCTTTTTTACTTATTTTATCTATTTTTTTTTTTTTTTTTCATTTCTTCCTTTTTCTTTTTCTTTTTTCCTTTAGTAATACAATTCAATGAATTATCATTCTGTGGCCGATATAGAAAAGGCCTCCACAAAAGGAAATTTATCAAGTCATAATCGATCAAGACGATGGGCAAGTCAATGGATTGTCATTGGGACAAGTACTTTGGCACTATGTCTTGTTTGTTTCAAGTTATCTCTTCCTTTGATTGCAGCCTCTCCTTTCCCTAGTGACAATAATACAAAGACTTCCGAATCATGGAAAGGTCAACTTATAAAAGGTACCCATGGAGCTGTAGCGGTTGAAACAGAAGAATGTTCAAATGTTGGTGTGGAAAGTAAGTTAGTCATGACGATCTAATCTATGAATTAGAAAGAACTCATTCAATACTTTGTTTCATTGAATAGTTTTGCGTCGAGGAGGTAATGCTGTTGACTCTGCTCTTGCTTCAACTCTTTGTATAGGTGTGATGAACAACTTTGCTACTGGTAAGCCTGTTTAATGAATAGAGGACTAGTACGTTGCTAATTCTTTTTTTTTTCTATTTTCTGTATAGGTATTGGAGGGTATGTTATGGAATCAAGACATCAAAAATCGTCATACTGACCAAGGATGGCGTGATAGAAAATGATACTTACTATCTTTTTTTTTTTTTTTTTTTTTTTTTTTTTTTTTTAGTGGAGGATTTATGTTAATTCGATCACCCAATGGTACTTTTGAATTCATTGATTTTCGGGAAACAGCACCTCAAGCTTCTACTCAAAATATGTTTGTGGATGATCCATTACTTGCTCAACGTGGCGGTCTAGCCATCGGTGTTCCGTATGTTCCTTGTTTCATTGGTTTTTTCAATTGATTCGATATGATCGTGATTACTAACGCTTTCTTTTTTTTTTTTTTTAGTGGTGAAATCAGGGGATTGGAATTGGCTCACAACCGGTAATAATAATAATGGGGAAAGCATTTTGCGGAAAAGCATTGGTTCTCGGAGACAGAAAGTGACATCTCATGTGATCTCTACTGACCTTTCTTTTTCCATATATAGACATGGTGCATTACCTTGGGCAGATCTATTCAAACCTGCGATCGAACTTGCGAGAAATGGCTTTAAAACAACAAGATATTTGCATGAAAAGCTTTTGGTAAAAAAAAAAAAAAAACAATAATTTTTTTTTTCAATATTAGTAAATGCTATTTTAATTAGAAAGCAGAGCCTTGGATTTTAGAAAAATCAGAATGGAAAGATATATATGCACCTCAAGGAAGAGCTGCTCAACCTGGTGAAATCATTAAACGTCCTACTTTGGCAAAAACATTAGAAATCATTGCTAATGAAGGTGCCAATGCATTCTATGAGGTAAGGATATATATATAAATAATAAGTTAGTTCTAATAAGCATTCAATGGATAGGGTCCTATTGCTGAATCTATGATTAAGACCATCCAACAGGCTGGAGGGATCATGACTTTGGACGACTTGCGAAATTACAAACCACTCATCAGACCTACCATCAGTACATATTATCACGGTACAAAAATCACTACTTGTTCAGCACCTACTAGTGGTCCCATTCTACTGAGTATGCTCAACATTCTAGAAAGATATAGTCTTCATACACTTGGTCGGATTGGTGTCAATATTCATAGACTGGTAGAAGCCATGAAATTTGGTTATGCTTTCCGTACTGAATTTGGAGATCCTGATTTTACTCATTTGGAAGATCGTTATCAAGAAGTGATTACCAAAGATTGGGCTTCAAAAGCACGAGCAAATATATCCGATGTAAATTGATAAAAAAAAAAGAAAAAAAATCCTATTTTGTATACTCATTTTTTCTTTTTTCTTTTTCTTTTAGTATGAAACTCACTCTCCACTTTATTATCAACCCAAATATGATCATATTGACAATCATGGCACAATGCATCTTACTGTGGTGGATGAAAACGATGGTGTGGTGGCCTTAACTTCCACTGTCAATTTGTTATTTGGTTCTCGTGTGATGGATCCAGAAACAGGCATTATTTTCAATGATGAAATGGATGATTTTTCTATTCCTGGTCAACCCAATGATTTTGGTTTATATCCAGCTGTTTACAATTATGTTGGTAAATATATATAAAATAAAAAAAAAAAATGAATACACTTCTTATTATTTTTTTTCTTTTTTTTTTTTAGCTCCTGGAAAACGACCTCTTTCTTCAATTACACCTACTATTGTCGAACAAGATGGTAAATTTGAATTTGCTCTTGGTGGTTCTGGTGGTTCACAAATCGCTACAGCAAGTTTAAATGTAAGTGAGATCAAAAAAAATTCAAAAGCAGGGAAATTTAAACCATTTTTTTTTTTTCGTAGGTGTTATTGAATATATTAGATTTTGATATGGACCTTTACAAAGCTATAGAATCACCTCGTGTTCATCATCAATTAATGCCCAATCGTGTAGGCTTGGAACAAGGATTTGAAGATGAACTCATCCATGCATTAGAAACTCGAGATCATCAAGTAAGCATTTTATAATTTGAAATTTTCCTTTACTTATTCTTGTTTTCTTGTAGGTTTACACCTTGACAAGAAATATGACTATATCGGCTGTACAAGCTGTTCGACGATTATCTGATGGTGTTGTTCATGCTGCCTCTGATCCAAGAAAATATGGTCTTGCCTCTGCTTATTGATTTTCGTTTTTATTTTGTATTTTATTATTATGATTTTTTTTTCTATTCTAGATAGATACAATTTTTTTTTGTCACATAATATACACCTTATCTATTTTTTTGACACCCATCCTCCAGGCAATTCTTTTTTTTTTTTTTATAAAATTGAGAAGGTAGACCATGTGACAAAAAGGAAATGGATTGAATTCAAAAGGGAAGAATTTTTTATTGATAATGATTGGAAGAGAATGAAATAGCAAGAATAGATATATCTGTGTAAGAGACAGAGAAAAAAAAATTAATCAGCCTTGGGAAATAGAGATAAAGTGCACTGTGATACAGAAAAAAAAAAGATGAACAAAATTTTGATAAATGTTTATCCAGAGGATGAATGACGAGCCTTGACAGTAGCATCATGAATAGAAGTATTGGAAAGATGAAATGCAGGTTTACGTCTTGGAAGACCAATTGGATTGTACACTGGGAGTTCGTACTAAATAGATATAAAAAATAAGTCCATCTTTTTTTTTTTTTTTTTTTTTTTTTTTTTGTTTACCTTGATTCCTTTATCCATTGCTTTTCGTTTTTCCATCAAAGATTCCATTCGAATGATACGACCCATATATAAATAGTGTTGTTTTTCTTCAGGCCAAGGATCAGGATCATTAGGATCCAGATCACATTCATGATGAAGGGGTGGCGGTTTGATCGTGTTATGTTGATAGATAATAGATGATGTGGTGGTCAATGTTGGCAAATGACACTTTTCCGCTGCAACGATGGCTGCCGTCAAAGCATGTCCTCTCTGTTCACGTTCAAGACCATCTTGTTGCCAATGTTGATGTCGTTCCTTATGATGTTGCTCCTTGTCGTGTTGTTGTTGATCCAGAATCCATTGACGTCGTTCAGATAAAGTCGCATCGTCCTTTTGCTTCTGTTGTTGGAATTGCTGGCGTCGTTCGTTGATGCGACGGGCCTTGATCTTTTGTCGTTGTACTTTACCAAATTGATATCTGTGTTGCGTCATGGACACTGGTTTATTTTTTGATCCATTTTTTTGTTTGTTTTTATCCTTAGGTTGACTATATAATATATAAAAAAAAAGAATCAGAAAAAAAAAAGAGGAACTTGCATTGATGTCATGGATTTTTTTTTTTTTTTTTTTTACTTTTTAATTGATGGATCATGGGGCGATGTTTCAGAGGAAATAGCTTCGTCATCATCACTGATATTTGTTGAATCCCTTGTTGTAGAACCGTTGGTTTGGTATAAATTCCTATCACCTTTGAAAGTGTCATTTTCATTAATCGTAGTTTCCTGCTCTTTCAAATGCTTTGTGTCTCCTTGTCGTTGTGTCGATGAACCTGAATTTGTTTTGTTTATCTTGTCGATTGCCGTTCCTGTCATGGTTTGTGTTGTACTGGAGTCATTCAGATGTTGACTCATGTCGACTGATCGCAAATGAACAAAAAATGTTATTCAGTAATAAGAAATTAGGTAGATATGACTGGTGTATGTTGGCGTTTTATGAGAAACTATTTTATATCAAAAAAAAAAGAAAAAGAAAAAGAAAGAAAACAATGAAAATAATCACCAAAAAGGTTGTTCTTTCTTTGACGGGGACTGAATCTTTTTTTTTTTTTTTTGCATGATCAAAGACATTTTCAAATAGCACCACATTGACAACTTTTTTTTTTTTATCAAATAGTTTATTCTTGTGTAGTAGGAGTTCTAATAATAAAAAAAAGGAATTAATATTTCTCCTATCTTAAAACCAAGAATCATCCAGTTTATCTAACTGTTTGCTCACGAACATTACATATAAAGGAGAGATACACTTTATTCAATAATAAATGACGGAATTCAAAAATAAGATCTGAAAAAAGTGGGCAATACGACATCCATCTTTTGGAAAGATCGATATTTTTATTTTATAATATCAAGAAAAAACATCTTGTGACCCGATAAAAAAAAAAAAAAAAAAAAAAAAAAAAAAAAAAAAAAAAAAAAAAAAAAAAAAAAAAAAAAAAAAAAAAAAAAAAAAAAAAAAAAAAAAAAAAAAAAAAAAACTTTGAAAACACTGTAAAAAAAAAAAAAAAATGTTTTATTTCGATATTAAACGTGGGCATCGTTCTAGCTTAGAAGAATATAATTGAGGGAAGAATTGGTAATACAAAGGTGATAAATGATTCATGATGGAAGATGTTGATTCAATGAGGTATCCAATCGATCTACCCAGATACGTAAATCATCCAAGACTAATTGTAACTCATCACATAATGCTTCCTTAGTGTTCAATCCATCCAAAGCCAAAGGTCGAATGGATGTGGATGTTAAGTATTGTTGAGATGATGTGGGTATATCATTATTCACCATGGGCGTTTTTAAGCATGATTTGAGTTGTCCTACTAATCCATCTTGTCCATCCTATGCCAAAAACATTCATTTTTTTTTAAAAAAATAATTTTTTTTTTATTTTATTATTTTTATTTTACCTTGCATTTCGAGACATTATCAGCACTAATACTTCGTCGATGTTCAGCATGTTTTCTATTACCAGTGAGATTGTTATCGGAAGGGACAGAGACAGATAGATGTTGTTTAGTCAATTTTTGTTGTTGTTGCTGCTGCTGTTGTTGCATTTGTAGTTGTTGTTGATATTGTTTATTGGTAACTAGTGCTTTGAGAGGTACAGAATCTTCTTCTGATCGACGAAGTGTTGTAGCTGATCGTACCCTTCTAGCCAAATGTCCTGCAGCTGCTGATGATGTTGTAGCTGCTGTCGAGTTTTGCCGTCTCAAATGTGCTGGTACTAATGGTACAGCGGGTGATGCTACCGATGGAGGTGATGATCGAAGATCTTGATGGTGCTGACCATTTGGACTGGTGAGTGAGACTACCGTTTGATCAGGATAACAATGTTGAAGTTGCCGTTGGTCAGAATAAGAGCGCGTTCTGGACATAGACTGAGCAAGAGATGGCGGGTTGTCAGGAGAAGAAGGCCTTGTTAACGGAGTGAGCTTGTTGGAAACCGCAAACTGAGTAGGTGATCGAGCATGATTGACACCAGGTGTCAATTTTGAAGAGCCAGGTGGAGTTGTAGACACTTCCCCTTCAAGGTTTGGACTAGGCCGGAGATATGAAGAAGCTAGTGGAGTCACTTGAGGTCTTTCAGATGGTGAACATGTAGAAGAATCATCGGCACTATGTACTGTTGGTCGTACTGGTACTTGTTTTACTGTTTGTAATTGATCTTGTCCTGACGTAGCAGTAGACAGTAATGATGCAGTTGCATAATTAATAATAGGTACTGGTGAAGATGATGCATTGATTGTTGAGGATGCTGAGATAGGTGATGCGTAACCTGTTACTGGAGTTAAGTTGATCGGTGATGTTGATAATGAGTGATGTAATTGGCCTGGAGGGGTAAGGTGATCGGATTGTGGAGAATTATTTTCAAACATTCGTACAAGAGGGTGAGTATCATGATTTCTTTGGAAAGGTCGACTTGCAATAGGTTGGTCGTATTCTGATGATTTGACAGTCTTTGAGAGTTCCTGCTCCATATTCATTGATGTTGATGTTGTTGGCATATTCGATGAAGATTGATCCAAAGTTGGTATAGAGATTGCTTGTTTACTATTTCGAATCGTCTATAAAATAAAATAAAAAAGTGTCAATTTTTGGTTATCATTGTATTATAATCTTTTCTTTCTTACATCAAATTCCCATCCATCATTATCAACTTCAAATTCATCCAAGGCTGGGTCTTCACTATCACTAAGAAAAATAAAAATAAAAATCAAATACGTTGGAGAATTCTTTTTTCATTGATTGTAGACTTACCTACTGCTCAAGTCATCTGACATGATACTTTTTCGTTTGCTTGCATCGTTTGTCTTTTTCCAATCTTCATAACGAGTAATGATATCCCGAAGAATCGTTTTGTTTGTTTTACTTGTATTCTTGATGAATTTCGTTTTCGCTAAATCATCCGCATTCCATCTCTATAATAAAAAGAAAATATAAGTATGGGATTGATTTAATAAAAGAATGCAGTTTACCTCACTTGGTTCTTCGCACAAACAGAGATCAACAAATTCCCGTATGGCAGGAGAAAAAGAAGCATCTAGAGTTGGTGGTTTTGATTTTGGAATTAAGATAATAGCACGCATAGGATCAACATGAGCCAATGGAGGATTGCCTGTTGCCATTTCATATACAGTGATACCGAGAGACCATATATCAGCCTATAATAAAAGAATGATGATTAGTAATTCATTTTTATAAAACAAAAAATTAATTATACCTTGTAATCGTAAGATGCACCTTCACGAATCACTTCAGGAGCCATCCAATATCTAATTTTAAAAAATAAATTATAATCATCACAATGGGTAGAAAAAAGAAGAGACAGTTGACTTACGGTGTACCAACAAAAGTATTTCGTTTCAAATGATTAACTGATGTTTGACCTGCAACACCAAAATCACATAGTTGTACATCACCTTCAGCTGTCAGTAAGATATTGGCAGCTAAAAACAAAATACAGAAAATATGTTTAAAACAAATGAATTGTTATTTATGACATTTTTACCTTTGATATCTCGGTGAATGATCAAGTTCTTATGTAAATAAGATAATGCCAAGAGTACTTCTCGGACAATAATAGAAATATATTTTTCCTCAAGAATCCCAGCCTTCATCTATTCAAATATAAAAAAGTAATTAATTAATGTTATAAACAAAAAAAAAAATTACTTACAATAGTACGAATGCTTCCACCTGCTGCATAATCCATAATAATCCAAAGTTTTGTATCGTTAAGAATACTGCCATAAAAACGTGTGATATTTTGAGACTTGGCATGAGTTAATTGAGATAACATGGTTATTTCCTTTTGAATATCCACTACATCGTCTTCTTCAGTATCCAAGTTAAGAATCTTAATTGCAACCACTTGTTTCGTTTTGTTGTTAATGCTATAAAGAAAAAGATAAGAATAATGATATATATAAAATAAGTTTTTTTTTTCTCTTTACCCTTTATAAACTGATCCATAGGCACCTTTTCCAATTCTTTTTAGTTTTGTATATAGTCTAGAAGCTGGAATACCAGCTGTTTGTTTAGACATGGATTACTGGTGAGTGGATTTTGTATAAACCAGAAAAAGGAGGAGGAAACTGTGAAGGTCGACCAAAAAAAAAAAAAAAAAAAAGGAAATTGAGGGACCGCATTCGGTTTATGAAATCTCAGTTTTTGCCTTTTTTCCAACCCTTCCCATTATCTATCCATTTTTTTTTTCTTCTCTCTTTTCCCTTGTTCTTTCTCTCGTTCAATAATAATTACGTATTATAGACTTTTTTTTTTATTACCGAAATAGATAGTCATGGACGGAAAAGATTCATCTAAAATATCTTCTCCACGGGTTTCTCGTTTTGTGCCTTTAAAGTTGTAAGTGTAACTTTGTACAAGATACTTTGACATGTCTGAACTTTTTTTTTCTACTGATAGGGAAGAAATGGCCAGTAGTAGAAGAGGTTCTTTCTCATCAAGTAAACCCAATGACATTATACAACATAGTTTGCCTTCGAGTCAAGTTACAAATGTAGAACAAACCTCAGTCTTGACTCAAAATACTCACTCTTCAACATCAACACCCATTCAACAACAACAAGATCCCAGAAGATTATTAGCCGTAGTGGAAAATTTGGTTAGAAATCGTAGTGGAAGTGTTCTTACCAGACAAACTATTTTGAAGGCTGATCATTTTAGACAAGGTAAGCTCTCTTTTTTAATTTTTTTTTTTTTATGCACTATTGATTCGATTCCCGGTATTTTTTTTTATATATATGTTTAGCAACCAATACCAAACTGGAATTCTTCTTATCCGGAGCACCTAATTTTAGAGCTGCTGAACTGAATGTTTATGGTGTAGCCCAACCCACAGTAAGTATCCTTTGAAACCTATCTCTACTTATGATATTCATCTTTGTTTTCCATTCGTAGGTGATTGGATTATCAAGTATTTTGGCACTACTCAATTGTCATCCTAAAAGTTTACATCAACAAACATGTACATGGTAAGATACTATTCCATAGTAGACATGGACTGATCATTACTTTATCTTTAGGTTTTTGACTCGTGAAGAACCAATAGGTAACAATAACTAGTTATCTTTTTTTTTTCTTCTTATTAACTTGTTTTTTTTTTTTTATTAAACTAATTATAGTCTATTTGAATGGTTACCCTTATTGTCTACGTGAATATGCTGATCCAATGCAAAATATGGGTTCTTTCTCTGGAATCAATGCTAGTCGACTGGAAATGGTAGAAGAAAGGCTTAGAGCTGATGTTGTCAAGGAAGCAAATGCAATGGGTGGATTGTTACTTGTGCATCAAGAAATGGATGATGGAACGGTGGTACCTTGTTTTATTGCAGCTGATCGAGTAGAGACGCCAAAGGAAGGTAAGAACTATTTTTTTTTTTTTGTAAAAAAAAAAGTTAGAATCATGATCTGATTTGATTATTTTATCTTTTATAGTATTCCTTTACTTCAAAAATGATGGTTATCGACTCAATTACTTTCGTATTCCTATTTCACCCATGCAAGCACCTGAAGATAATTATTTTGATGAATATGTACGAGTGATCAAGACATTGGAACCTTCAGATCCCTTGATCTTCAATTGTGGAATGGGAGGTGTACGAAGTAAGTGATTCAATTCAACTTTTTTTTTCTCTCTCTATATTCCATATTCAAATACTCATATTTTGTTTTTTAGCAACGGTGGGGACAATATTGGCCCAAATCATCAGACGAACTCAACTTTTGGAACGTGGTCTTGCTGATCCTTATCCTGTTCCTGGTTATTTTTATACTTCAGATCAAGTTTCTCCGTCTCTTGGACCAGAATTCATTAAAGGATTACATGAAGCTGATATCCGGAATACTCAAAATGGAGTATTATTACGATTAATCTATGTATTGGAAAAAGGTAGTAGATATGAATATCAAGAAACTGTGGTTAATCTTTTTTTTTTTTTTGACAGGTTTAGGATCGAAAGCCAACTCGAAATCTGTGATTGAATGGGCTTTTGGAAAAGGACAAGCTATTGAAACCCTCAAGGAAGCCATTATGGGGAATTACTATTCTGTAGCATCATTGGTATCTGTATTAGAACATGGATCCTATTGCAAACGTTTATTGGATGAAGTTATAGATCAATGTAAGAAAAACCCCGTTCATGTTATCATTTAAAAAAAAAAAAAGAATGATCACTGACTTTTTTTTTATTGTTATCGTGATTTGTTTAGCTGATGCTGTGGTCAACATTCGAGATGATATTCTTCTTAATCGCATCAAACAAACAACTCAAGGATCAAGTGATTATAGAAAGGAAGCTTCATTTCTCTCCAAAGCATTGATGGGGCTTCAACGGTACATGGCACTCTTATGTTTCACTTCTTACATTAATGATTCACCAAATACACAATTTGACACAAGATTCTCCTCATGGTTTAAGGCTCGTACTGAAGTCTGGCGTATGGTTCAAAATATGCGGGTGAAAGGACCACAACTTTACTTTTTCCGCCCCGTGGATGATCTCAGTAGTATGGGAAACATAGAAACGCAAAAACTTGGTTCTCTTGGACATCATCGTCCTGCTGGTATGTTTGAAATGATTGGTGCTGGTGCTCAATCTGGATCCATGGCATTAGAAGCAGAAGAATTTATCTTGAAGGTAAAAAAAAAAAAATGATGATATTTCCTTCATTTTATTTACATATAACTCTTTTTTTTTTTTTTTTTTTAGTCGCGTACTGGTGTGGTTCTTACATCTCAAACGATATTAAAAATTGATTTCTGGCGTCAAGATCTATTGAACAAAACCACAAGATCTACACCAACCACCATTTATCAAGAAGACAGCTTATTGGAAAGTAGTGACAAGGAGAAACATGATGATGTGGTGGGCCAAATGCATCATACTTTTTACATTGAAGGTGCTTCCAATTTTCGACGGATCGACAATACTCATATTTATGGCGTGGCACAACCAACCGTGGATGGATTGCGGTCTGTTCTTCGACGTCTTTTCAACAATCGGACGCATCACAATGACAGTATACTTTGGATCAATTTGCGTGAAGAACCCATCATTTATATCAATGGTATTCCTTACGTTCTTCGTGATCGTTATTTTACTCTTCGCAACATCCGTGCCTATAAAGGAATCACAGGTGCAAGGTTGGAACAATTAGAAGAACGACTGAAAGAAGATGTCATCAAAGAAATACACCATTCAAATGGTCGCATCCTTTTACATGGTGAAGATCAAGACGGCAATGTCATCACTGCTTGGGAAGATGTCAATGAAGATGATGTGATGACGGTACGGGAGGTGATGGAAACAGTGGCGTCCGATATGAACATTCAAACCAACAAACAACATAAAATGAAAGATGACTATTTATTGGATTATCATCGATTACCTGTTACTGCTGAAAAGGCACCAGATTGGGTGGATTTTGATGAAATGCGGCTCCTGATTGCTAATCATTGTCAAACAAATTCATCTGCCATTGTTTTGTAAGGATTTTATGAAAAAAAAAAATACATCTATTTATTCCCTTTTATTATTATTATTGTTATTAGGAATTGTCAGGTGGGTATTGGACGATCTACTATGGGAACAGTGATGGCCACTCTTATTAATCGATGGATGTACAATGCAAATGATATGATAACACCTACTATTCAACCACGGCTTAACTATCAGATCATCAACAGTCTTTTACGTGTGATCAAGAATGGACTAGAAAACAAAAGTGTTGTGGACAATGTGATTGATCAATGTGGGGCAGTGCTCAACTTGCGGGATATGATAGAATCCGTCCATATTCGGGCAGAAGAGACGACAGATGACGATGACCAACGACGTAGGATCCTCAAGACGGGGATGGTGGCATTAGAGAGATACTTTTTATTGATTTGTTTTCAAGCTTATCTCGACAATACATCACCTGATACTTTGAACGACACGGAATCCTTTTTGGCATGGAGTAAGCGACATGCGGAAATTGGCACGATTTTACAAGAATTACGACGAGATGAGATCATGGAACATATAGCTCCTGTGGAAAAATCATCCTCCATTGGTGATGGTGTAGCCCTGTCGTCCGAAGTCATGTCGGTGGTGCGCAAGCGATGTGGTCAAGTGCTTAGTCAAAACAGTATTTTGAAGCATGATGCCTTCCCTGGTTGCCAAAAGATGAATCTCACGGAAAAAATCGAAGGTGCTTATAACTATCGACGTGTCCAAGTCAAAACAGTCAAGCGAGCGGTCCGACAAGAACACAATGTGATAGAAGCCATCGAGGGTGGATTGGCGGCGGATTTGAAACGATCAGAGGATGAGATCTTGGTGCCTCCTTTTATTTGTGGTTGTGCTATGCCTTCCAAGGATGCCATCAAAGCTGTCCTGGTGGCTATGGATGCTGGACCCGGTGGTAAACGTAAGGTACTTTGGACTTGTTTGCGAGAAGAACCTGTGCTCTATGTTAATAATCAACCCTATGTCCTCCGGTTATTTGCTAATCCATTGAAGAATTTGGAAACAACTGGGATTGCAAGGAGTCGTGTGGAAGGGATGGAAAATCGAATGAAATTGGATGCTTTGGATGAACAGAAAGAATATGGTGGTCGGCTCTTATTACATGATGAAGAAGTAGATGAACGTGGTGGATTCAATTTAGAGGTAATCAAAAAAAGGAATGGATGTTTCTTTGATCTTTTTTCTAATGGATACATCTTTGAAATTAAACTTAAAAGGCCATTTGGGAAACCGTACCTAGTCAATGTATTGAAACTCCTAGTGAAGTTTTCCAATCCATTATAGATGAAGGATATCAAGTCGATTATTTACGGATTCCAATGTAAGCATACAAAAAAAAAATAAAAAAAAAAAATAAAAAAAAAAAATAAAAAAAAAAATAAAAAATAATGGGAAAGATGATACTAACTATTATATTTGATAATAAAAAGTACTGATGAACAAGCACCTATTCCTGATGTTTTTGATCTCTTGAAACATCGTATCCTTGAAGCGAATGTTGGTAAAGATGTCCTTTTCAATTGTCAAATGGGGTATGTATGATCACACACACACATATTGTTGAAAAAAAAAAAGAAAAGGATGATCTCACTTTTTTTTTTTTTTTTTTTTTTTAAAAAAAATAAAATAGACGAGGACGAACAACGACAGGCATGGTAGCGGCATGTTTAATTTCAATGATTTTGAACAATAACAATTGTATGGTGGATGGCGATCATTTACTGAACGATACAAGCAAGCCTGAAGGATTACAAGATGATCGTTTGTTTGATACAGATCGGGACGAACAATCGGAAGAGCGAGAAGGATATTTGAACGGGGAATACAAGATCATCCTCCAGGTGGTGAGTGTGCTGACGTATGGCAAGCTGGCCAAGCGATTGACAGATGAAGCGATCAACATGTGTGACCATATGCAGAACCTACGACGTGCGATTTATGATTATCGATTACGTCTGGACTCGTTGATGGACAACTCGAAGAAATATACCATGACGCGTGAAGTCGGACTCAATTATCTGGTGCGTTACTTTTATCTGATCGTGTTTGCCGATTATCTGTTGGAAGAAATGCTTTCCCCTTCTTGTGCCTGGCATCTTCACCACTCCACCCGTCAGCAAGAACAAGAAATCGTTACTGAGGATCAAGCTCAACATCTGACCACATTCAAGTCTTGGTTGGCTGGACGACGTGAAATCACAAACATCATTCGATTCCAATCTTTTGATCTTTCCTAGTTTATTTTATATGTATTTTCAATATTTTTTTTTCTTGTTATCATAAAAAAAAATAAAAATCATCGTCATTCTTTTATTGTTCAAATAGAGTAAAAAAAAAAAAAAAAATAGAATCAAAAATACTAATGTATATAAAAGTGAAAAAACTACACATAATTCTAGTTTTTGGCGAAACTGATAGAGATATGTTGACCACCCACCAAGGCCCTAAGAAAGAAAAAAAAAAGTTCCAATCAATATATTTCAATTTTTTTTTTTTTTTTTTGTGATGTTACCTGTTATGCTTTCGACGGAAATTCACGGCTGGATCAATAGCACCAAAAAGTAAAATGGCCGTCTTATCTTTTTGGTTCAAAGTGACAGACTATATATACATATATAAAAAAAATAGGATCAACATCAACAACAATCATTATATACCTTTTTTTTTTTTTTATTTTTTTTTTTTTTTTTTTTTTTTTTTTTACCTTGATATCTTTTGGTTCCAGAGAGTTCAAGGTTGATTCAGTGACTTCAGAGGAGATATTGGATACAATCAACTTGGATGACTTGCCATTGGCGAATATAGGTGTGGGAGGGGCATCATTGGATGGTTCTTCTTTTGTGGGCTGATGACGAAGACGTTGTAAGATCGAACTGTTTTTGACAAATGAAACCTTGTCACCAGGGGTATTTGATCGTCGTTGATCTTGTCGTAATGTTTGTTGTGAGGATGTAGTAGTAGCAGCAGCCATAGCAGCACCTCGAATAGAAAAACCACCAGTATTACGCGAATTAACTTCTTGTTGAGGTGAGTTACGCTATACATATAAAAAAAAATAGTGAATAAGTAAAAGCATATATATATATATATATCATCATTACTTACATTTCCAGCATCATCCATTCCTTGATTGGATGGATATTTTCCAGAATCTTTTGGTGAAAATGGGGTTGCAGAGGGATTCAATTTTCGTCGTTGAACGGTTGTTGCTGTATCTTGATCATTATCTAATGGTCGTTTTCGTTCTTGCTTTTGATCATCATGTGATTGGAATCGTTGTTTTCGAAGTTCTTTTGCAATCGAATCCTTATCCCTTTGAGCTTGTTCTTTCCGTAATTCTTCAACAACACGTTGTTGTTCTTCCTTTCGTGCCACTTCATCATTTCCACTACCGCTTAGTTGAGGAGGTCGTGCACCTTTGAAATTCGGATTCACATGAATACGTCGTGTTTGTGGAGAACCAGTAACCATATTGTTGTTATATCCCATCATTGGCATTCCCATAACACCTGGTAATGGCATACTAAAAAAAAAAAGGACATAGCACCCAAAGAAAAAAGTGTTAGTATCAATTTGTACCTGTATTTTTTTTTTTTTTTGTCTTCCATCATTCCACTCGAATCCACATTCATTTTTTGATATCCTTTTTTTTTTCTTTTTCTTCCTTTCTTTTTTTTTAATTCCATTTCCATCATTTTATCCTTTTTTTATTCTATCCTTTTTTTTTTTGCTTTTTTTTTCGTCCTTTTTTCGTCGAATGAATGATAATTATAGAGGGAAAGCGGAAGAGAGAGAGGGGGGAGAAGGAGGGAGGAAGGAAGAAGGGAGGGTAAAAGAAAAAGAAAAATTTAACTAGAATAAGGAAAAGGAAGGTATCACCAAGTGTACATAAATCTTTTGGGTAAATGGATAAACTGGGGGAGAGTGTGGAAAGAGTAGTAGAAGAAGAGATACAGTAATAATAAAATTAAAAAAAAAATCAATAAACATACTTCATATAACCTTGTCCATACATATTGGTTCCAGGTAACGATACACCGTTAAAAGAAGTCAAGTTTGGATATGTCATGTTTGGAAAGTGTTGTGGATATGGGCTATAACGATAACCATTGTGTTGATGTCGAACAGATCCATTTCGATTGGAAAAGGTGGTATTTCGATTAGGTCGTTGATTACCAGCGGAAGATGCTGTAGATGTTGTTGATTTTGCCAAAGTAGTAGTTGTTGTAGTCCCAGAGTCGGTTTTGTTAGTAGACTTATCTTTTTCAGTCGATGATTGTAATAGTTCAGTAGTAGATTCAGAAGTAGAATTAACAGCATCATCTGCTAATCCTAGCTCTCTTTCCAATTCATCAAAGTCCTCGATAGAGTCGTTCAAATTGCCACCTTCTTGTGTATCAAATTCATCTAGATCACCAAAATCAAGTTTATCGTCTTCCATGATTGCTGTATAGATACAAATAAAGAAAAGGAATAAATGTAATAATATTTATATATGAAGAATGAAAAAAAAAAAAAAACTGTATATACAATGAAGGTATGTAAGTGAGAAAAAGAAGACAAATCCGTTTTGACTGTTTTTTTTTTTCTTCTTCTCGCAGCTGAGGACGGATATTGAAATTGGACCAATGAGAGATTGAATATCCCTTGAATTGAAAAAGACAATTCTCATTTGAATAATAATGTAGAAATCAGGATCATGATTTTTAATCATATAATATTAACTCTAAAATATATGTATATAAACCATAATATATAAAAAAAAATGACTGTAGTCAATAAAAATCTGCATAACAGCAACAAGATCAAACCTTCTTTTTTTGGAACAGAATTCCAATGACATCATGTAACGAAACATTGACAGGTCGAGAATTGTATAAACTAACTTTATTCGAAAAAAAAAATATTCCCGTTTTCCAAATCCAAATGAATTCAATACCTTTCAATCATAGATCAAAAATAATAATAAAAAAAAATGAGAGAAGAAATTCATAATAATGAGTAGTACAACAGGAAAGAAAAAAGTATAAAAATGCTGAAGAAAATGTATATGTAAAAAAAAAAAAAAGAGGTGTACATGAGAAAATGGGTGTATATAAAAGATATGGAATAGAAAAAAAAAAGAGAGACAAGGATGATATTTAACTAATGAATAAGAAGAAGAATAATAATAAAAAAAAGGAGGTGTATTTATGGAGGAGGATTCATTTGTTTCAAAATAGAGCTAGTTCAGTAAATAAGACCATAGATAAATAAACCAGATGTCAAACAAGCAATACCAAAAGCAATACCCATTGGACCAAATGTATTCTTCAATGCTTGTGCAGCACTATAAAAACAAGTAGGACAGTAATTACCTATTCAATATAAGAAAAAAAAAAAAGAGTTAGATTCTATAATTTTTCTTTTCTTTTTTTTTTTTTTTTTTAAATCATTTTCACTTTACTATTATTGATCGATTGATAACTTTGTGGAGTATAAAAGGCAATTGTTAAACGACTTTGAGGCATTAACCAACCAGGACTAGGTACAGCAGATGGACCACGTTGATCATATAATTGAATTTGATAATAACCATTCATCAAAGGAGTTTTTGGAACCACAGAATTGAGTTGCCATACATAACTTGTAGCGTCACCAGCAAGAGCAGCAATGGTATAAGTAACAGATTGAGGACCGACAGCAGCCAAAGTCAAGTTAGCAGGACGTACAAGAAGATTGGTATAAGACCAACTAAAAGTAACATTTTCATTGGCATCAACACGATAGAGAGGAGAAACGGATTTACTTGCAGTAGGAGCCAAGAAAGTAGCAATACCTACTTGAACAGTAACACCATAACTTGCTGAAGTGGGTAAATTACCTAAAGGATTATTAGTACTATTTCCACTAACTGTACTGTTGCCTCCAGAAACGGTACTATTGCCTGTGTTGGGTAAAGTTGTGTTTCCGCTAGGTTGAGCAGCAGGTTGAGAAGATGCTTGAGATGATGATTGTTGTTGAGCTGATGATGCTGCACTAGAACCTACTCCTCCTCCTCCTACAGCTAAATAAAAGTAAATAATAAATTATTATTATTATTATTATTATTACTTGGATAGTTTTTTTTTTTTTATTATTTTATTTTACCTTGAGGAACTATAATAAAAATAAAATAAAAATAAAAATAAAAAAAGAAGGAATGAAATAGTTAAATAAAACTGAAATGTCTAGATAAAAATAGGATCTTAACTTACTTCTTTTGTCAAGTACAATAATGTTTTCTGCATTAATAAGAATACAACATAAAACTGTAAAGAATAATATTATAGTCTTTAATGGTGCCATATTGAATAATAAATGATATAAAAAAAAAAGAGAGAGAAGAAAGAAAAGAAAAGAAAAGAAAAGAAAGAAAAAAAAAAAAGGGGAAAAAGAACGAGACAAGAAAAAAAAATTATTTTTTTTTTCTTCTTTTTTTTTTTTTTGAACTCCCTTGTAAGTAAAAATAAACCTGCCTTTTTGGTAAAAAGGTCACTATAAAAAAAAGTTAGTGGGATTCTGTATAATCATTTTTATTTGATAAAACTCCTTTAATATATCATCAAATCTATCTTTTTATATCTTTCATTCTTATAATAATATTTTTGAACATATTTCAAAAATCCCTTTCTTATGTCTTTATCTTTCACTCTCCGCACTTGCTAGGCAATCTATCAAAACGCGCGATCCTCATTAATTTATCTATTTTTTTTTTCTTTTTCCCCAGTTTTTTTTTTCATCCAATGACACCTATCATGGATAAACAAAGTATAATAAATATATTATATATATATATATACCCATATTCACCTCCTTTCTTTTTATTATTATTATAATAGCTTATTTGAAAGAATATCTAGACTTTGCTATCAAACTTTCAAAAGATGCTGGTGTCATTATTAAAAAAGCAATAGATAAACGAATGAAAGGTGGTCAAGCCAATATATTATTAAAATATGATAATCCAAGTGATTTAGTGACAGAAACTGATCAAGCTGTAGAACAATTTATTAAAGATAGACTAACTAATACTTATCCTACCCATAGGTAACTCCTTTTTTTTTTATCATCGTCTTTCTTACTTCTCCCTACTTATATTTATTAAATAGATTTATAGGTGAAGAAACTATGGCTGCTGGTACTGAAACTATTTTTACATCAGAACCCACTTGGATTGTTGATCCTATTGGTAAAAAAAAGATTATTTATTTTTTGATATTGAATTGATATATATATATTGTATGGATGATTTATATATAGATGGTACAACCAATTTTGTTCATGGTTATCCCTTTGTTGCTGTATCAATTGGATTAACAATAGACAAGATACCTGTACTTGGTGTGGTATATAATCCATTACTCGATGAACTCTATTCTGCCGCAAAAGGATTAGGTGCCTTCTTAAATCAAACGATACCTTTACCACTCTATCAATCACCCTTGATAGATCTTTCACAATGTTTAATTGCAACTGAAGCAGGGTCTGATCGTTCTTCTGGTGTGTTGGACAAGAAAATAGATGTTATTCATACTTTATTACGACGTACAGGTGGTGTGGAAGCTCATAGTATACGTGCTACAGGTTCGGCAGCCTTGAATATGTGTTCTGTGGCCAAAGGTTGTGTAGATGTCTATTGGGAAGTTGGATGCTGGGAATGGGATGTCACGGCTGCTATTGTGATTTTACAAGAAGCTGGTGGTATCGTTGTCTCTGGTGATAATCAACGTGATGAATCTCCTGTCAATATCTTTAGTCGCAAGTATTTAGCTATTCGTGCTGCCGATACTAAATCTTCTCAATTGAAAATCGCTCATCAAATGTGGGATATCTTACCTGATATTGATGCTTCTCGTCCTTCTGTCCCTGGTGGATTTGAACCCTTAGTTTAGTTTTTTTTTTTTATGTAGAATCGTACAATACAAAAATAAAAGAAATATTATATTACATTGTCAAAAAATTGACCAATGACGGTGATTGAAATCTGTTCAGTCAAACAAAATTTCTAAACGCGGTGGAAATTTTCATTTTCATTCCTTTCTTTTCTTTTGTTGTTTACCTTTTTTTTTTTTGATTAACACTATCCAATTTTCTTTTCTTTTTTTTTTTTTCTCTAATATGCCTGAATCCATTGATCCCAAATCACTTCGTGTAGTAGATCTTCGTGAAGAACTTGGGAAACGCAATCTTGCAAAAACGGGGAAAAAGGATGAATTAGTAGCAAGGTTAGAAGAAGCAATGGCCAAAGAAGCATCCACAGAAACAACAGAATCACAACCGGAAGAAACAGAAGCCACAGTAGAAACAACAGAACCACAACCAGAAACCACAGTAGAAACAAAAACAACAGAACATGTCGAACCCACACAACCTATTGTTCCTTCGCCTGTAAATAATGATGCAGAAAAAGTCGCCGTCGAATCTCCTGTCATTGAACCTACTTCTGTTGAAACAAAAGTATCAGAAACAATAGAACCATCAACGATAGATAGTACAATGGAGCAACAGGAAATCGATCAAACTGTGTTGAAACGGAAACGGGAAGAATCACCTGTAGAGGTTCAGGAAGGTAAGCACAACATGAAATAACATTTGTCTATTCAGTATTTTAACATTTTTTTTATTTATCTATCTATATAGAAAAACGAGTCAAACCTGCTGAATTAACCAAGGTAAATCATTGATAAATTTATCTTTTGTATATTTTTAATGTTAAAATTGCCTTGTTTGTAGGAAACGGAAGATACCAATGAAAAGGAACCACTCTCTACTACGACATCGGTTGATACATTGGCTATTTGTATTAAAGGATTTGTTCGACCATTGATTACCAAGAGTCTTCACGAATTCATTTCACAATTTGGAAATATTAAACGATTCTGGATAGATCCTATAAAGACCCATTGTTATGTGATTGTAAGTTAAGGGGATAAATCGTTTTATGCAGATAAAACTGACCTTTTTTTTTATTCTTCTTCTTTAAATTGATTAGTATGATACTTTGGAACAAGCTAATGACGCGTTTGATAAAATCAATGGAACAGTGTATCCTCCTTCTACAGGCAAGACAGTGACAGTGATTCGATTAACATCTGATCAGGCTACTAAATTGATGGATCGAGAACAGGAAATTGCGGATAAACGAGGCCGAGCTAATTGGGAAAAGCTTTTAGAAAATGTACTCAACAATATCGATATTGATGAATCTTCAGAAACAAAACAATCACCTTCATCACCACCAAACAAACAACGACGGTTAGGTGGACTTGAACAAATTACTCGACAATTGCAACAAAGAAGTAAGTTTTTTTTTTTAAAAAAGGAAGAATATATGGAGTTAATTGGTATTATCTTCTATGTTAGGTGCTGTATCTGCTGTGATGGATCAAGAACATCAACCACAAACTTCTATTTTGGATCGATTATCAAACTCTGCTCAAATCACAAAGGAAGACTTTACGGCATTACCCAAAGTGGGCAAATCTCTGGATGATTTATTCTTGAAAACCAAAACCTCCCCTGGTCTTTATTATCTTCCTGTGGATAAAGATATTGCTGCTCAACGTTTGACTTCTATGCAATCCAAGTGATCTCAACTAAATTTAGTTAGTTGTTATAGATAGATGATTTTTTTTTTATTCATTATTTTTCAATATTAAATTAATAAAAAAGAAAAGAGTTTTATTATACAAAAAAAGAGGTGATTTGACTTCCCGACCACGGCAGGCCCCCAAAAGAAGAGTTTTGGTTTTTTCTTTCTCATCTTTTCCCTCCCAGTGGTTTATACTTTTTTTTAAGCATCCAGCATGGTAAAGAAAGAAAGAAAGAAAATAAGTAACACAATGGAAGCAACGATGGATCATGAGATGGATGAATGGATAGAATATTTACGTAGACGGATGGATGGATGGATGGATGGATAGAAACAACGACGATTTTTTTTTATGAACGACGGACGACATACATTCAGCAGAAGAAAAAAGAAATTCATTTTTTTTTAATTCTCTTTCATCTCGTACATCATGATTCATCTTGCATTCATTGACGATATATTATTGACATGATGGGTCCTAACGATTCCTTTTTTTTTATACATAAAAAAAAATACATAGACTAAAGGTACCTCTTCATTTGGTAAACGTCACACCAAATCCCACACACTTTGCCGTCGTTGTGGTAACCGATCTTTCCACAAGCAAAAGAAGACTTGTGCTCAATGTGGTTACCCTGCTGCCAAGATTCGATCCTGTAAGTAACATTCAATTATCCTTTTTTTTTTAATTGGATTCTAATTTTTTTTTTTTTTTTACTAGTCAACTGGTCTGAAAAGGGCAAGAGAAGAAAGACTACCGGTACTGGTCGTATGCGATACTTGAAGGTTGTCCACCGTCGTTTCAAGAATGGTTTCCGTGAAGGTAAAAAAAAAAAAAAAAAAGTTGTATCATCCTCTTTTCCTCATTTTCTTTTTTTATTTATTATTTTTTTTAAAATAGGTACTCAAGCTAAGAAGCAAGAATCAGCTTAGACGTTTATTCAATTCTTTTTTTTTTGGGAAATAAATACTATTTATCTATTTTGATCTTTTATATTGTAATAGAAATTATTTATTGATGGATGATGATAATGAAATATACAATAGTTAAAATCGGATGCAAGATAGATGAGACAATGGGATAATCTAAAAATGGATATTGCCGATCGAATGAAAATATGTTAAGGGGGTAATAATGATGTAATATGGGGGTTGTAATAATAGTAATAATAAAAATCGTAATAATAGTATAAATGATATATTACAATATACCAGAGTCTTTTAATGCATTGCTAAGGATGGTTCGTCTGATTGTGGCAAATACAATCTTGATCTACATCCATATTACGAAAAAAGGGAAAATCAGGTCAATGTCCTCCTTTTTTTTTTTTTTTTTTTATGCATGACTTACATTGGCAGTATCAGTAGCTTCAGTAAGACTAGTGTGATTAGTGAAAAAAAAAAGAACAATGAATGATTAGATATACAATGCATAAAAATCATGTGGAATGAAATAATTACTGAGGATAAATACTAAGCTTGGCTCTATTTGTTTGACTAAATCGCCATAGAATATATTTAGCAGCTTTACTGATATCATTACCACCACCATAATCAGGAAAATACTTTTCCAATGGGACTTTGGGAAGTTTCTCTTTAAAGATATCAATCTTGTTTAAGAATAAGATGATAGATGTTCTTAAGAACCATCTACTGTTGATCACTGATTCAAATAATACTAGACTTTCCATCATTCTATTCTATAGATAGAAGATTCCAATAAGAAAAAGTATATTTTTTTGTTTTTTTTTTTAATAGATGATACCTGACGAGATTCTTCCCTTAATACTTGATCATATTCACTTAATGAAACACAAAAAATAATAGAAGTGACGGCTTCAAAACAATGAATCCATTTTTTTCTTTCTGATCGTTGTCCTCCTACATCAAACATACTTTTTTTTTTTAAAAAAAAAAAAATTAGGATGAGTTTTGATGATCCACGTTTTTTTTTTTTTATTTTTTTTATTTTACTGAATATGAAGTTGGCCAAGATTAAAATGAGATTCAATGATTCCGGTTGTTTTCGATCGAGCTCTTAAAACATCTTGAACATTAGGGATATAATCAGGATGACCAATTCGTTTGACATGATTAAAAAAGTATGGTGCCGAATCCATTAGATAGAATTCACTCCCTTCCTTATTTAGTAGTTGGGTAATCATGCCATCTTTCCAGATATTTGAAATGGCGTCAATGATGTTTGTATCCAAAGGTGGATTTGTATGTTCACTCAATTGATAATTGGCAATGTAACTGGCGTAATACTATATAAAAAGGAAAAGGATGTTTAGCATTTCATATATATATATATATATATATATCATAGTTACATTGTTCTTATCATCTTCATATTGATATTCATATTTCTCAATAGCTTGAACTAAAGCTAATGCTGATTCCATCAGGTTTTTATAAACAGTGGTTCGCCAAGAAAACAACTCTTGTTTGGTATATCCATCCTGATGAAGGATTTTCATCTGCTTAACTATAGTTGATTTGCCTGATTCCCCACTTCCTAATAGGGAGAGGATGAAAAGAGGAGAATCAGTTCATTATCTCCTTTTTTGACAACCCATCAGTTTACCTAGTAAAAGGATTTTACATTCTCGTTTCAATTTTTGTTGATCTTTTTCAATCATCCGGTCGATACATTGACTTTTGTGTCTTCCGGCTCGTTCTTCGGATGATGTGCAAATGCCCATGATGTATCGGATTAGCTCAAGTTAGATAATGATCAAAAAAAAAAAAAAAAAAAAAGAAATGTTCAATGTCCGTTAAAGAAAAGTAGAACAAAAAAAAAAAAAGGAAAAAGAGACAAAGACAGAAGTGAACGTTTTTATTTTATTTTCAAAAAAAAAAAAGGAGACAAAAGGGGAGTAGACAAAAATAAAGTATGATATTATAAAATGGTAGAAGAGAAAAAAGGGGAAGAAAGGGGGGGTCAAGATATATAATATGTAGAGAAAGGGAGAAAAAAAAAAAAAAGAGGAAGTTTCAAACCAAAAATAAAACAATAGCAAAAAAAACTAATTTCCTTGACCCGAGGATGTTTTTATTTTGTCACTATAATCAGCCCAGCTGCCTTGATAGTTCCGAATCCTAAATAAGAAACAATGAGAAAACCAAAAGAAAAATAAATAAATAAATCATTGCTTTACTTTTGATATCCTAATTGAGATAAATAATCAGCTGCCTTGGCACTACGAATACCAGCTTGACAATAAACAACTAAAGTAGATGTTTGATCTGGTTTAGAAAATCCAAATTCTTCTTCAAAATCTTCTGATGAAAGAGACCAAGCTCTAGCAAATTGACTCTACAAAACAATGATCTTTCAGCATGTGTAATAATAGTGATGACCTTTTTTTTTTTTTTTGCCTCCCCCTTTTTTTTTTTTTTATTTCCCTCTCCTTCCTTTTCATTTCCCCCTTTGTAAACATTCAACAACGTGTCCCCCTAACCATCAATCCAAAAAAAAAAAAAAATGGGTAATTTTTTTTTAACCTACCAAGGGTACATTTTTCGCTGTTGGGATATATCCTTGCATCAATTCCATCCTTTCTCGGACATCAATCAAGTGACAATCCTAAATAAACATATATTTACATAAAATGAATATCAACCATCAAAAAATTGCAGTAGTTAATAATATGCTCCAAACATTTCTATTAGTAATATGCTCCAAACATTTCTACTTATGAAGCAGTATAGAGTAACGAATTTTTTTTTTTTTTTTTTTTTTTTTTTTTTTACCTTGCTTTTATTCTTGATCATAGTTTGAATATCATCGAAATCTACTACATTAAAAGTTGAACCAGTAGAATAATAATGACACGTATATGGAGTTGGATGAACTGTGATATTGGATCGAATACGAGTGGAAAGTATATGCCTATTTAAATGAGTATTGGTATAGATAGAACGTTGAAGTTGTCGAAAAAGATAACGGGTAGAGACAAAATATCTTGACATGTCAATTATTGAAAGAAAAAAAAAAAATAAAAAAGTATCCCATGACAAAGCAGCCAACCAAAAAAAAAAAAAGAAAAGCGGAGAGCAAAAATTCTTCTGTGGAGAGAGAGAGAGAGAAAAAAAAACACCACTCAGTGAAAGGAACCATTTTCCACCACTCTTTATTCCGTTCTTTTTTTTTTTTTTTTCGCTTACGTTATACATTCTAATCTCATGAGCGACGATTATATTACCATCAAAATAAGACCTTCTAATGGTGTCTTTTTTGATATACAAATAGATCCTAAATCAACTGTTCTTCAATTAAAGGAAAAAATTGCTCAACATATGGAAAATACTTCTGCTTCTCAAATCAAACTGGTTTATTCTGGTCATATTCTTAAAGATGACAAGACTTGTAGTTCTTATGGTAAAAATATCAAGGAGAAAAAGAAAAAAAGATCATTGAAAGAAAAAAACATATTGATCTCATCTTTTTTTTTTTTAAACAGAAATTATCACTGGTCATACTATTCATGTCGTCAAGTCTAAAACATCTTCTACCTCATCTCCTGCTGCTTCAACTGATACAACAACTAAAAGTTCTCCAGTAAAAACAACTAATAATAATGATAATAATAATGTTAGTTCACCATCTACTAGTACAACAACAACTTCAACCACTTCTAAT
This sequence comes from Halteromyces radiatus, assembly GCF_025201355.1. NCBI lineage: Eukaryota > Fungi > Mucoromycota > Mucoromycetes > Mucorales > Cunninghamellaceae > Halteromyces > Halteromyces radiatus. Next base: position 494,585 of record NW_026251696.1, on the reverse strand, counting down.
CCAACACCTGGTCTTTCTGGTCGTTTTCCTGGTTTTGGTTCTGATATGTCTGGTATGCCTCCAGGGATGCCTCCAATGAATCCTGAAGCTATGCGACAAATGATGGATAGTCCTTTTATGCAAGGTTTATTAAATAATACAGGTAAATGATAATAAAATTTTTAAAAAAAAGAATGTTGAAATAACCATCTCTTGTTATAGAATTTGTACGATCTATTATCATGAGTAATCCTCAAATGAGATCACTTGTAGAAGAAAATCCTGAAATTGGTCATGTTATTAATGATCCTGCATTTTTACGACAATCTATTGAAATGATGAGGTAAGACAAAAAAAAGGATTATATCAATATATATTAACATTATCTATATAGGAATCCTGAGTTGATGCGTGAAGCTCAGAGGAGCAATGATCGTGCTTTGTCTAACATTGAAGTAAGTTATCACTAAAAATAGGATATGTGATCTTTCTTTATTTATCTACTTTTTTTTTTATAGGCATTACCTGGTGGTTTTAATCATTTACGGCGGATGTATAGTACTTTGCAAGATCCTTTGGATTCCGCGTCTAGACCCAATGATACCTCATCCGATGAAGCAAATGAAAGATTGGCAAGACAGTTAAACGTAACAAGTGTCAGAGGTAAGAAAGAAAGAAAATGAAAAAAAAAGCATCAAAAGAGGATGATGAAAAAAAAAACTTATAATCCATTTCATAGAAAATACCTTGAATACACAAGCATTACCAAACCCATGGGCAGCTCCTTCTACCAACACCAACAACAACAATACTAATAACTCTACCAATGCTGGATCTAACACCTCTGCACCTCCCAATCCATTTGCTGGTAATAATAATAATAAAAAAAATAACAATGTATAAGGATTAGATGACTAATCACCCGTTTTTATAAATATACATAGCTCTTCTAGGTGGAAGTGGTTCTCCCTCACCTTTTCCATTTCCTTTTCCTGGTGCAAATGTAAGTTCATTGAAAGAAAACATCATCTCTAGGTTTTTGATATATTTTTTATGATCATTTATTTTGATTTAGTCATCATCTGATGCCAATACTTCAACAACAGGAAATCAAGGATCTGGAGCATCTGTTCCTTTCTGGGCGGATCCAAACTTGGCAGCACAACTACAACAAAGTATGATGATGGGTCAACAACAACAACAACAACAACAACAACCTTCCTTCCTTCCATTTATGCAAAACATGTTCGGAAACAGGTAAAAAAAAAAAAAAAAAAAAAAAAAAAGAGGAGACATGGTGGACTGATCTCTCTCTCTCTCTCTCTATTGACTAGTAACAACACATCTGGATCAACAACAACAACTACACCTAGTCAGCCAACCGAACCTCCAGAAACAAGATTCCATACTCAATTGGGGGTTTTGGAGGAAATGGGATTTTCTGAAAGACAAGCTAATATCCGAGCATTATTGGCCACTGGTGGTGATGTCCAAGCTGCCATTGAATATTTGTTGAACCATTAGAATCCATATTGTAGTCTAGTCATCCATTCATCTCCTCTTTTTATATGATTTATTCTTTTTGACAATACATTTATACTATTCTCCTTTTTTTCTGACTTTACATGAATGCTGTTCATTTTTTGTTTTCTTTTTTAGAGAGAGATACATTCATTAGGGACAATGAAAATGTTATTTGATCGAAATAAAGAGAAAATAAAATAAAATGGATTTACTTTGCGTTGTAGATTCTACGATATGATTGATCATAATGACTAGAAAGATAACAACAACAATCATATTAATAAAAGGTGGGCAAAATAACGTTTATTAGGATGATATATATATTGGGGTAAAGAAAAAAAATAATCAACACAAAAGTGAATCAAGTCTATTTCATTTGCCATCATGCCATTTATCAATATAATGCCATTCGTCAACGGTAGAAGGAAGAGGGGCAGCTGGAAGATTATTTTCCTAAAGAAAGTATCATGTCAATTTTTAATTTCTCTTTTTTTTTTTTTTATTGAGATATATTTACCATAGAGACAGCAACTACCATGTCAGCATTAGGAGCGAGTTTGAAAGGAGATCCTTCTATAGAAAGATTCTCTCTACATATGAAAAAAAAGATAAGCCTGATGTTGTTGATTTTTGTTTCTGTTTTTAACTTGCCTACGAATTTTTTTATTCACAGCAGTACCATTCACCAAGGCTTTCCAGTAATCATGCGTTTCATAGACCAATTGAGTAGCATAAGCCTAAAAAAAAAGGTTAAATACCAAATGAAACCATCTTTTTTTTTTCTTTACTTTGTTGCGAGGCATATTATGAAAAGCAAGAGTATTGGCCTTTTTGCCTTGAGGAATCTTATAAATCCGAAAGAATCGAGCAGTATCTTTCAAAAGTCCAGGTTTATGTTTTTCCACATCTCCAATATCTAATAAAAAAAGTTAATAAAATAAAACCTAATTTTTTTTTTTTTTGATTTACCATTGATCATATTGGCCAATGGATCATTGATATCAATTGTCACCAATTTCCAATCTGTTTCACCTTGATCGATCAAACCAAATACACCAAGTAATTTGACTTGTTTGACTTGACCTGTCTCGCCCACTTGATCTCCAATTTCAATCACATCAATAGGATCATTATCTCCTTTGGCATTAGTGTCTTTGGTCATATGATGAGGATCTTCCCAAGTCTATCAAGAGGAAAAAAAAAAAATGAATATTCAATGTCCACTATTGATTTATAAATTTACCTGAGGCAAAGCACCATAATTCCATAAATAACCTTTGAAAGGATAAATATTAGGTACAAATCGAAGTTCCTTGGTACTTTTGGCTATATCTTGTTTGATAGGATTCAATGGTGTTTCCTTATTGATTTCAAACTTGGCATTGGTCCACCGAGGAATCTCTACTACCATATTGAATACTTCACCTCCAACATTGGATTGTGCAAATAAAGGAATATCATGAAAAGGTGAAATCAACTCACCATTATCAGTTTCTATATTCAATAAATAAATATGTGTGAGAGATAGAAAAAAAAAAGACATCTTTACCAAAATAGATTTCATGTTCTTTGGTGAACGGAGCTCCAATTTTTCGCGTACGAAAACTATGCACCATAGGCATCACTAATGCCAAAAGAACAAGAGGACAGGATTTTGAAAAAAACATTTTTTTTTTTTGAATAAAGAAAGACAAGAAAGATAGGAAGAAAGAATATTTTTGATCTTTTCTTTCCATTTTTTTTTTTTTGTTATTTGTTCATTTTTTCAAGTTTCCATGATTATTTGCTTACAAGGATTGGTTAGTTTCCCTTTTAAAGTAAACTTGTCCTTTTTTTTTTTTTTTTTTCTTTCTCTAACGATGATCTATTTGCTTTGGTTTGTTTTTCCATCCCTCTTTAATAACAAATCTCTGGTATCCTTTCATTGGTAACGGTTGATTCCTTTTTTAGTGTCCAAAGTTGATCCAATTACTTTTCATCCATGTTTGTTTGCTGTACCGGATAAATCTTTTGGTTTAGTATCTGCTTTTTTTTTTCTAATAATAACATCTATATCATACCAAATAATCATAGTCTTGGAAGGGAGTTTGGCTTCCTTTTTTTTTTTTTTATGACAATGGAATGTATCATACGCTAGAGGGATTTATTGTGATAGGAACATAGAATAAGGAAACCAAAATGGTAATGAATGACTGAATTGTCAATGACGGAATGATCAGTGAGTGATTGAATAATAAATGAAGAAAATGATAGGATGATTAAATATTAGAACTATAATGGCGGACAAATATTGGAGTCAAGAATAACAAGAATAACAACCGATCTTGATAATGATGGAGGTAAAATATGAATATGATTTTATTAAGAAAAAAGGTATATCTATTATCACTAACAGCTGTCAACAAAAAAAAAAAAAAATAACAAAAAAGAAAATCGCCACAATAGCCAATATATCCGTTTCCAGTTGAATACTATTATCTATTCATTGATCCTGCTACGCATACTCGTTCGGTCGATTCACTTGCACGATAGAAAAGAAAAAAAAAGATAAGTAAGAGAATGACAATAGGGGGACATGGCAATATAGGTCAGAAAGGAAAAAAAAAAAAAAAAAAAAGAGAATCAAAAAAGAAAGCTGGTCACTTACCAAAGCCAGAGTAAGAAACAATAGATACTACCCTGTTCTTGTCCCTTTCACTATGGTACCTTTAGAGGAATCTCAAAAAAAAAAATAGAATAAAGAAAAGTACGTTGGTACTATGATCCCCATTTGTTTTCCAGTCATTTCGTGTTATTACCTTTGTACCTTGACAAACACACAAACATGATAATGAATGACGACGTATCAAAGTAAGAGTGCCAAAAAAGAGAGGGTGGAAAAGTTTTTCAATCAAGCTAGACCAGAAAGGGACAAAAAGAAATTAGAAATAGCAAGAGGATTTTTTTTTTTTTTTTAAGCGTCAAAAGGTTCGAACTCCTCCGCTTAACATTGGTTGATGCCCTGAAATGAAGGTTTGGTAATAGTCAGGTGGCATTTACCAAAAACATCAATCAATTCTTAATAAGATCCATAATGGTAACATAACGCTTATGAAGGTCTTATTATGCAAACATTTGTTGATCATCATCGCTCCATGCCAAGAAGCTACTACGAAAATGAAATAATCATTTGATCGTAATGGTGAAATTTGCAACATAAAAATCGGTTAACATTTTTCTTTTTTCGGGGATGGGATTCTGTTGATGACTGATCAGATAAATGTATCTTTCTTTTTTTTTTTTTTTTTGTCTCTTATCGTGTACCAGGGTCAAATGGATATATCATTTGTAGATAACAATAATAAGAAAGTGTTGATGTGGTACACATATATAGTTCATCATCATTGTTTGGATGACTGAACACATATAAAACAAAAAAATGAGAGAACGATTACCGCTAAAAAAAAAAAATTCAGTTTTTAATGTTGTTATCGGTATTCATTGCTATCATATGATGTCTCACAAGAAATAATAATTATAATAATACTAATAAATAATAATATTAATAATAAAACGGACTAGCTTTGACAAGTATGAGATGTTGCCAATGTTGATCATTTATCACATATTTAAGACAAATGTGAACAACAATGACGAGATTGATGATGATGATGGTTCCCCTCATCAAGGCGATTTCCTTATATGGATGCCTTTTTTTTTTCCTGTTTAACTAAATGTTGTTTTTCGTTATCGATTACTTCAATCACAGCATATCCACAAAATGGAATAAGTAAATATCGGTTGTGTGTTTTATGTTATGATCTAATGTCAAAGAACTAGAGTAAGGGACGGAAGTGGATGAACCGTTGTTGTAGCCTGTTACTGTTGCATAGAAAAACATGATGACAAAAGCTCCGACGCGCATAAGTTGATGATTTTTTTTGCTGTCCATTTCTGTTCTTTTCTTTTTTTTTTTTTTTCTCTTTTTCTTTCTTTATTTTTTTTTGTTACTATGGACAATCATTGACTACGTGGATAAAAGTTTCAGTATGACTGTGTTTTCCAACTATCACTCTGGTGGGTTTCTTTGTTTACGTGTCCTCGTTTTTTTTTTTATCGATTCTTTTTCCTTTACCTGATGTACTCAAGATGGACTTTTCTTTACCTCAGGAACATCCTTATCATACTACAAGATAAATCATATTGTTAAAAGCACGTGAAAAAGCGACAAGACTAACTGGTATGTAAACATAAATCTACAATATTTGTGTATATAGGTATGTCTAATGGCCACGCTTCATTTCTAATTTAGGACGGGATACAAATAACTCGTGTATGGCGCCAGACGACTTGAACAAAGAAATCAACCGAGACAATGCTCAGGAACTGATAAATGAAAGTGTAAAAGTCGCTCGTAAGCTCTATGGGACATCAAAAACCTCATCATCGCTTCACAGATATAGAAAATGCAGTCCTGGTGGATAGCAGCAACATGTCAATGATCATGAACTCGAACGATGCCTGGACAACATTCTAATATCGACATTATCGTACTTGGAAAGGTCTCTGGTTTAGCTGACTGATGCGGGAAGCTTCTCAAACAGGCGGAACGTGAAGACAAGCTAATCTTTCTATGGACGAATACAACACAAGTCAAGTTTACTGCGACCAAAAACGAATTGTGACATGTTGCAACGAATGATCGACTGTATACAGTTCTCAATTGTCAAGTACCGTATGGCAGCGAGATGTCAACGCGTCAAGAAAAAAATTTTTAGTATCAAGATGGCTGGTAACTGGATACTCCCGAATGTTTCTGCTTTCTCACAGTAAAAACGAGTCGATGATGACAGGCCTTCGGTAAGTTAAGACAAAAAAAAAAAACGCACGTAATCAGTACTGAAAGCTTGTTCAACATATGTTTCAATATTCTAGAGAAAGCAGAACCATACCAGGTGGACGCCAACAGCAGTTAGAAGGATGGATACGAACTTTGGAGAAATACTACGATTCTATGAAATTGTCAGGCGGATGATCAAGATTAGTTTGGCAGCATTTACTGGCTAACAAGACAAAGACAATTGGGATGACCATTTGCCTTGGGTGATTATTGAAGTTTCGTGAATTTGACAGGATTCATCTATGGAAAATTTGTCTGATTGAAGAAGTAAGTAAGTAAAAAAAAAAAAAAAAAAAAAAGAAAGGGAAAATACTAGATACGATTGATTTGTATGTCTTGGTTCTATTCGTTAGGTTGATTTAAATAACTCTTTCTCTCTCTCTCTCTCTCTCTCTCTCGACTTTAGAAATTGATTTACGCAAAGCAATCGGATACCATTCAGTGGAAAAGTATTGACGTCAAGAACCTCAAATAGATGATGCTGCTATATGGGTGTGACCATATGTAAGTAAAAAGGATAAACAATTGATCACTTGAACTGTTTTCTGATAAAATATATTCTTCTTTATAAATAGTGCTTATCTGTAGTGGAGTGATTTGATTATATATCTATCATTTAAGGAAACTATATATGTGATGTATCGCTTCCTTGAATTTTAAAAGCTATTATCTGGAAAATGGGAACCATTCACAAAGATGTATAGTACGATTTACTGTAGTTTAGATGATTCGACTCTTTCAATAAACTCTTGTTTTTATATATATATATATCTTTGTTATCATCTTTTACATTGTCTTTATAATTTACATGGATTATTAGAACTATTCCGACAACTCCTTGCAAACACTGTATTGAGTTAAAATTTCCATTTTTGATATCCACAAAGGTAGATCCTCTCTCTTTTTCAAATCAAGCTTAGTCTATCATCTGAACAACACAAAAGGTAACCATATGAAACTAGTCATACTAGTTTTCATATCAATGTAATTTACAGAAACTATACCTTATTTGGATACAAGTAAAAAAAAAAGCCAGGAACAGAAGGAAATAAAAATCAGTCGACACCTTTTTGGAAAATGATTTACTTTTATATATATATTATATATTTTAAATCTACTTTGCCTGTCATGGCTTAGTGTCGGTATAATACGGTTTTTCGGTTGAGTAATTTGGAAAAAAAAAAAAAAAAAAGAGAGCGATCCTTGGCCCCTGATGACATTTTGATTGAATAATAATGAATCGGATCGTCGAGATAAACTAATTAGCGTGATTTTTTTTTTTTTTTGGGATGTACAACTCTTATAAAAGCAAAAGATATATAAAAAGAGAGATAGATGATCCTCTTTTTTTTTTTTTTTTTTTCTTTTTTCTTTTTCTTTTTCAATCATCATCATAGTTGCGGATATTGAAATAAAATGGGGTTCAAAATGGTGAATGCTGTTATGATCGCTTATCTCTTTATTACTTTTATCTACCTTTCTTCCCGCTTTTTCAGTCATTTACGCCATCATTTTTCTACTGTATCACTTCATGCTAGACTAAATCAAGAACTTCCTCATGACTTATCTTCTCATCCTTCTCACCAAGTGATTTGGTCTAATAAACAAGGTAATAAATAAAAGTTAATTTTTACTTTTTATCATTAAAACTTAATATTATAGACATAGATGTATCAGCAGAAAAGAATATGATGTCCAAATGGTTTTCACAAGGATTAGGCTCAGGACGCCTGGAACCATTCTATCTACGTTCAGAACAGACGCATGTAGTACCTCATGAAGTGACGATCACAACATTGGTGACATTAAATCGGTTACCGGTATTGCAACGACTGGCAGAACATTACCAAGGACCCATTTCGGCTGTACTTCATATCGATGATAATGAACAACAAGACCGTTTGCTTGAAGAAACACGACAAATGTATTTGGATCATCCTGCCATGCGACGTCATGTAGATATCCATGTGTTGGTGGACAAGTATGAACGACAATTCAATCTGTGGCGCAACTTGGCCAAGATGTATGCCCGTACCGATTATATCCTTATGCTCGACGTTGATTTTTTGGTGTCACCCTCGATTCGTCAGATCCTACCGACATTGGCCCCCAACTTGATCGATGCTCTTCGGTTGGGTAAAGCAGCTTTGGTCATCCCTGCCTTTGAAGAAAAACAAAAAACAACAAACAACAACAATAAGACAGATCTTTTCCCAACTTCCAAGAAAGAATTAATTCATCAAGTGAAACAACACAAGGTGGATATGTTCCATAGTTTTTGGCTCAAGGGTCATGGTGCCACTAATTATACTCACTGGTATACCGCAACGGCGCCTTACAAGGTGGTGGATTACAATTATGCTTATGAACCTTATGTGATTATCAAGAAAGAAGATACTGCTTGGTGTGATGAACGCTTCATTGGGTATGGTGCCAACAAGGCTGCTTGTCATTTTGAATTGTATATCTCTGGTGTGGATTATTTTGTGTTGCCAGATGAGTATCTTTTACATCAGTATCATCCTTATCCCGAAAATACAAGATCATATGAAGTAAGTTACAAAAAAAAAAAAAAAAAAAAAAAAAAAAAACAGGGAGGAATCATGTTCTTTTTTTTTTATTATTATTATTTTCTTTATCGGATGACTCATATTTTTTTTTTTATATATTAGCGTCAACTCAACCGAAAACTCTATGATCATTTTCGTGAAGAAATTTGTTTCCGATATGCTAGATCCATGATGGCTCGTGGACAATGGGATACCGAACAAGCTGATAATGCCAAACGGGAATGTCGTAAGATCAAACATTGGAAAGATCTAATGGAAAATGTCCAATAATCATGTGTGAATAGTTTATTATCATAGTTTTAGTATAGCATCAATAGGTTAGTTTCTGGATTGATTTTTGTTTTTGTATATATGAATGAATAAATGGGTGATGTGTAATTTTTTTTAGTGGATGATGAGATGTACCTTTCATTCTTTTGTCTTTTTAGTTACTTTTTTATTTTATTTCTAAGCCGGGACATGTCAATCATGTTCAATCCTTTACTACACCTTGTTTTATGTTATTGTTTTACTTATGTCTATGAATAAAAATAAGTTCTTTTATGCTCTCAATCGTAATCACTTGTTAAATATCAGTGCTTTCCATTTCAGAAAGATATAGCAAAAGATTTAACCTCGCGGTATCATGATGGCTTCCCTGTGAGTCTTTTTCTTCTCTCCCTCTCGTTTTCCCAAGATATAGCCAAAAGGCTCAAAAGTAAAAAAAAAAAAAAAAAAAAAAAATGTTTCATTTGGGAGTATGCCCTCGTTGTCGATTGATCGACGACATCTCCTGCCCATTAATGATCACACTACTCGATTATTACGTGAGGCAAAGAAAATAACAGATCATGATGTTTTCCGAAATAGAAGAGCCACAGTAAAGGGAAAAATCAGGCCCATTTCAGCCCAAATAGGTGTTTTTTTTTATTATTTTATCATACTATTTATTTCTTGAACAAAAAAAAAAAATAATAAAAAAAAAACGCTACTTCAACACATTACTTTATTACAATCCTCACCAAGGTGTACGCATTTTTTTCTTTTATATTCACCGTGTCCCGGATAGCTTTCACACTTTCGCAAACCAAAGAATAGAACATTAGATTTGCCTGCTACACACCGAAGGCCATTGTTTGGTCTTTGGTAACACAGTTCATAAATATCGTTTTTTTTGCATCGAAACCATGCTCCCAAGATAAAGAATCCATAGACTGTTTTCACACAATGTTCATCTTTACATTTAGCAATTCTCTTGACAAAACTATCTCCGATGTCGGCTAAGCACTTATCTTCGTTCACTGCTTCCACACACAAGCATTCGTAGAAAAGAGCGGTAAACAAGAAGGACAACAAAAAAATTTTAGATAAATGCATAATAAAACTTTTAATAGAAAAGGATTTTTCCTATAGGTGTATGAAAGAGAGGAAAAGATAATGTATTCATCGCAACGAGAAAAAAAAAATAAACCAATTTATATATAAAAAAAAAAGGTGGATCCCTCAAAACAAGGATGGGTGTAATGAGAACATCTACGATGCAAGGAGAATAAGAAGTTCATCCTTCTAAATAGCCTCTATTTGTAGGAACTTGAGTTATGAGCCCTTACAGATATGTATATATTCGTTTGTGAGAGCGACATTGAAAGAAGAAAGTGGATCCATCCTAAACATCTCCGATTTGCAGGATGAGCTCTATAAGCGTATGATGATTGATGACGCGTAATGTACGATGTATGATGTACGACGTGTGCTGTAAGCTGTATGATATACTCTGTATAATGATTGAATGATAGCACGATAATGGATGATGGATGATTGACCAAGGAAGCAAAAAAGGGGAGTTCATACGATATTATATTCACTGACCATCTTCCCTTTTTTTTTTTAAGTCTCCTATCATTCAAAGTCGACTGCACAAGGTAAACTTTAAAAAGAATTCTATAGAAATTCGCTATTCACCATGGATTCAATCATCGAACTTTCTAGCGACTCAAGAAACTGATGATCTGCGCATTTACAGTCAAGCATATGGTGTCAATATTTCTAGATAATTGAATATTTCATACTTGATATCTGACACTTTCCGGAATCCTTTTGGTATTTCCTGGATCAATTTAATCTCATCAATGCATTTCGTGTCACAGAGAGAAAATGATAAATTTGATTCAATGCCAGCCATCAAGGTAAAAAAAGAAAATCCTTTCAGTTTTCTTTTCTTCGCGTTTCTTTCACTTTTTTTTTTTTTTTTTTTTTTTTTTTAAAACAGGCCGGCCCAGGCTCATCGTATACTCCCCATGCTCGTAGTAACATCGTCAAGTCAAATACTAGTTGAAAAACAGCTTGGAACCATTATCGTAGAAGCAACTACAAGAAATGGTGCGATTCTTGAATGAAGAAATGGTAAAGTTAAAAAATATCTTGAAACAGCAAGGACAATAGGAGTGGCTCATCTTATTTTTTTTCTCTCTCATTTATCTTTTATTGTGATGGTGTTTTCTTCAAAATCTTTTTTTATACGGGGTTTCTCTCGCCTTTTCTCTCGTCCGTCTCCATTGAATGTCCTTTTTTTTTTTTCCGTCTCTTTGTGTCCTTCTCTCTACCTTGTTTGTCTCTTACCTGGAATCGTGTTTCTCTGTTATCATTCTCTCCTGTGGCCTTAGGTTGTTACTTCCCTTCTTTTGGTATTCTATTCTCTTCAACAAAAGTGAACAAGTTCAATTTAGTCTATACAAACGTGCCTTTTGGTTATCCCTTTGGTTCTTATCATTGATATATCAACATTGGCGGATGGCGTAACCAAGGTAACGTATATATGTTAAAAAAAAGAGAATAACATCGATCGATTATTGCTAGTTTTGTTGATTTTATCTGTAGCTTGCAAAACCTTCTTCTAGACGGTAACGATGATACAAACGTGCAATGATGTAACCAAAGTAACATGTACATGGCAAAAAAAAAAAAAAGGATAATGTTGATAGATTACTAATTTGTTGAATTTATTATAGATATAATCAAGCCAAGATTACTTGTTTTCTTCTCTCAAGTGACTCTGTTAGGTAGCTAAATTGAGGTAATTGTGTCAAATAAAGTAGTTTTACTTGAAGTGGAAGTCACAGTCTTTGTCTTTATGGTGGTTGTGGTCATGGACGTTATTACTTGCGGTTATCTGTTATTATTGTCATGTAGTATAGTGTAGCTTGTAGTACTTGTATTGATGAAATAAATTTTTTTGTATACAGCGTATTTGTACTGACGAAAATTTTATTCCATATTTTTCCCATCATGCATACTATTCAGCGAGACAATGCAGTCAAAATATTCAATAACGAAAAGATACGATTTATTTGAGAGGACGCCTCCCATCATCCATTTATCGATGACATTCTGCGCTTATTATCTACCATACTAATTGACTATTATGTACAAAAAAAAAAAAAAAGATCAAGCCCATGTCCATTTCATCCTCCATAGTGTACCTTTGTTTTACTACTTTATTTCTGAATTAAAAAATCCTTAATTGCTACTTATAGACTACATACAGCTTTATGGCAATCATCTCCTCCTCCAACTATGCATTTTCTTCTTATGTAACTGTAACTGGGTTGTGGAGACGATTCACATTCTTGCACAGTGGCGAAATAAGCTTCAACCTTCGATGAACAAGTACTAAAACCAGTCAAGCTTGAGAGTTGATAACACGACACGTAGCTCCGTACTACGCAAGCCTTCTCTAGATTTTGAAGTACTTCATCCACGCAGGATTTATCTTTACAGTTAGCAAGTTTATAGGCAGAATGAAGTCCAAGAGTGGCGAGGCAATCTACATTGACCCTTGCCTCCACAAATAAGCATTCGTAAAAAAGAACGGTAAAAAAGATGGGTAATAATAAAAATCTGTTTAAATACATAATAAAACCTGTATTAGAAAAGGATTTCCCTATCAATGTATGAAAGAGAATGATATCTTTTATTGCAAGGATAAAAAAAAATAAATCAAGCGATTTATATATTTAAAAAAAAGGTGAATCTCTCAGAAGCAAGGATAGATGCACTGGGAAAATCTACAGAGCAAGGAAAACAAAAAGTTGATCCTCCTAAACAACCTTCATTTGTAGGAGTTATGAGTCCTTACAGGTGTGTGTGTATGTATGTGTGAGAGGCATTGAAAGGGGAAAGTGAGTCCATTCTAAACTCCCCCACCCCCATTTGCAGGATGAGCCCCTATAGGTGTATGATGATCGCTGTATGCTGTATGTTGTACGTTGTAGGATGTATGACGTGTAATATGTGATGTATGATATACGATTTTTATCCGTATGATGAATGATGGATGATGAATGATGGATGATGAATGATGTATGATGGACGATGAAAATGACGGTTGACGATTACCGCCTGTCATGGAAAAAACAACGCTGGATATCAGGCATGTATAACGAAGATAAAAATAAGTTTTTGTAAAAACAATTCATCACGTTATGTATGACGTTAGATGTTCCACTTGCATCCTTTAGCGTGATCTGTCTTATATGTTATTCTTTGGTACTGATTGTTCCGTATTTTCGTTTCGATACCAAATCATATCCCTATTTTTTCCTTTTTAATTTGAAACATAGTTATATAGAGTGTGCCTCTTATTTGATACTTATAGTTCCTATTGATAGCATGGAAGATCATTATTGCATTGAGTTATCAAGATGATTATTCAATGGGTAAACATTTTGACATTCATTGATCAATAGTATATTTATTTTTTTTTTTTTTTATCTCTAGGACCGAACTATAGAGAGATAGAATAATCTTCAGAGCTCATGATTTTTATCTGTCTTTTTTTTTTTTTATCTTTCTTTTCTCTCCTGAATCAGTTTGATCTTTTTCTGGGATGAATCTCATCAATGCGTTTCGTGTCACAAGAGAAAAAATGGTGTACTTGATTCAATGCCAGCCATCAAAGGTAAAAAAGAAAATCCTCTCAATTTTCTTTTCCTCGCATTTCTTCCACTTTTTTTTTTTTTTTTTTTAAACGGCAGACTCAATCTCATCGTCTACGCCCTATACTTGTATTAACACCGTTAGGTCAAGTACTGGTTGGAGATCACTTTGAATATTATACTGTACGGTAGAAGCAACTCGAAGAAGTGATGCAATTCCTGATTGAAGAAGTGGTAAAATTTAAAAAATATCTTGAAACAACAAGGACAACACTGGTGGCTCATCTTTTTATTTTTTTTTTCTCTCTCATTGTGATGGTGTTTTCTTCAAAATCCTTTTTTACACTCGGTTGGATTCTCTCTTTCACCTTTTTCTCTCGTCCGTCTTCACTGTGGTGAATATATATATTTTTTCGATACAGTACCTTTGGTCATTCTCTACTTTATTTGTCGTTTTTCACTTGGTATGATGTTGCGTTATTATCATTCTCTCCCGTGATCTTAGATTGTTACGCCTCTTCTCGTGATACTCTACTCTCTTCAACAAAAGGTGAACAAGTCCTATTTGGTCAATACAAACATGCTTTTGATTGTCCCTCTAGTTATGGTTCTTATCATTGATACATCAACACTGGCGCAGGATGCAGCTAAAGTAACATGTATATATATAAAAGGAAATAATATCGATGGATTACTATGCATATTATTGATGTTATTTGTAGGTTTCCAGACGTCGACTATACAATAACGGTGATGTAAACATCTGGCTGTGTGTTGAGGGTAACACGTATATATATATATATATATATAAAAGAGGACAACATTGATGGATTACTACTTATTTTGTTGACTTTATCTGTAGATTGCAAATCATAGAATCAAGGCATGATTACTTAGCTAAATTGCAGTAATCGTATCAAATAAACTAGTTTTACTGGATGTGGAAGTCATGGTGTTTGATGTTCTTATGGTGATTGTAGTCGTGCTTATGGACGTTGTTGTTTACAATTATTTGTTATTATTGTCACGTAGTATAGTTATGTCGTGTGTAGTATTTGTATTGATGAAATAAAATTTTATTTTATCTACCATATTTGTATCTTTAATCTCTATCTCAGATTTTTTTTCCATCATGTATACTATTCATCGAGACGATACTGTTAAAATCGTCAATAGTAAAAACATGTCTTGTATTTTGAAGGTTACCTCATTCTTACTTTATCAATGACGTTTCCTGCCCATTAACTAATTATTACTTGTGACAAAGAAAATAAAAAAATCATGATATCTTCCAAAATGGAAGAGCCACTATAAAGGAACAAAACAAAACAAAGAAAGATCAAGCCTATTTCATGCCTCATAGATGTACTTTTTTTTATTTTTATTTTATCATACTATTTATTTTTTTTGAATAAAAAAAAAAAAAAAAAGAAAAACGCTGCTTCAACCACATATTACTTTATGGCAATCATCGTTATAAGGTATGCATTGTTTTCTTACATATCCTTCACTGTCTCCTGGATTCGATTCACAGTCTTGCAAATTGTAGAATTCAGTACCAACCTGTGACATACAGTTCTGACTAAATCCCCCCTCTTGTCTTAGGTAACACAGTTTATATTCAAATCTCGCGCAATGCTTTGTGAGCAAGAGAAAGACTTTGTACCACTTATCCCTACAGGCGTCATCTTTACAGGTATCAATTTGCGTAGCCGAACTACGGCCAACCCTAGCTAAGCAGTCTTCATCATATTTTGCTTCCACAAATAAGCATTCGTAAAAAAGAACGGTAAAGAATACCGACAATAATAAAAAGGTCTTTAAATGCATAATGATCTGATATCCCTATTGTAGAAGAGGAATAGATATACGAAAGAGAAAAAGATAATCTATTTATTCCAATGACAAAAACAAATTTATATGAAAACTGAGTCTCTTAAAACCATGATAGATCTAATGGGATCTACAAAGTAAGGACAACAAAAAGTTGGTTTCTCGTTCCTAAACAACCTCTACAAATACAGATTATGGCCCTTACAGTTGTTAAGTGTGTGCATGCGAGAGAGAGAGAGAGAGCGACATGCATGCGAGAGAGAGAGAGAGAGAGCGACATGGAAAGGAGAATGTGAATTTCTACTAAATGCCACCTATATGCAGGATGAGCTCTTACAGGAGTATGATGTATGATAGATGATCTAAAGATGACTGATTGATAATATGATAATGGATGATGACGTTACAGAGAGATCCACAAAAGTATCGACCTATTTTAGTATCATTTTTTTTTAATCCCCTCCCCTCTTGATCTATAAGTTTCTTACATTTTTTTTTTTTAAAAAAAAATGGTTTTATATCTAAAATAAATTGTAATTGTCTAAAATCATGCACATCATTTGGACAGTTTTGCGACCATGCATAAAATTTTTTTTTTCCAGAATTTTTATCAGCAATAGGACTAAACAATTTTATTGGTTAATTTTTTTTATCTAGGGGCAAGTAAAAATCTAGGGATCAGAATTCCTCTTTTTTTTTTTTTTTTTTTTTTGACAGTGTACTCTCTCATATTCCCACCAACATTGTCAAGTCAGATATGGTCGAAAAACACCTTGGATGTCATTACCGTAGGAACATCTAAAAGAACTAATGCCATTCCTGACTTGGAAGTGGTAGAAGAACATCTTGAAACAACAAGGTCAACGGACGCCTCATCCTATTCTTTTTTTTTTCTTTCTTTCTCTCTTTCAGTTATGTCTCATTGTGGTGGTGTTTCCTTCAAAATCTTTTTTTTTTCTACTTGGCTTAATTCTCCTTCTCCTTTCTCCCATCTCTCTTCATTATGGTGAGTTTTTTTTTCTGATACGTTCCGATACCTTTGGTCTTTCTCTCTACCTTATATTTGTCTCTTCCCGCTCGGTATGGTGTTTGCCTATTATCATTCTCTCTCTCTCTCTCTCTCTCTCTCCTGATCTTAGGCTGTTACTCCTCTTCTTGTGGTACTCTCCATTCTTTTCAACGGAAGTTAACAAGTTCGATTTGGTCTATACAAACATGCTTTTGATTATCCCTTTGGCTTGATTATGATTGATATATCAGTATTGATAGGGCGAATATGTATAAGGAACGATATCGATGGATTACTACTCATTTTGTTGGTCTGTGTCTTGAAAGATTATCTTTTATACAACAACGGTGATACAAACATCCAATGGTGTAACCAAAGTAACATGTACATAGAAAATAGAAAAAAAAAAAAAGAGGATGCCGTTGGTAGATTACTAATTTGTTGATTTTATTGTAGATTTACAAATCATACAATCAAGACAAGTTTGCTTGTTTTCTTCTCGGAAGTGACTTTGTTAGGTAGCCAAATTGAGGTAATTGTGTCAAATAGAGTAGTTTTATTCGACGTGGAAGTCATGGTGTTTGTCCTTATGGTGGTCGTAGTCGTGCTCATGGACGTTATTACTTGTAGTTATTTGTTATTGTTGCCATGTAGTATAGTGTAGCTTGTAGTACTTGTATTGATGAAATAAAATTTTTTTTTGGTATACAGCGTATTTGTACTGATGGAAGTTTTATTCCAGATTTTTCCCATCGTGTATACCATTTGGTGAGACAATGCTGTCAACATATTCAATATTAAAAAGATATGATTTATTTGAGAGGAGGTCCCCCATTATCAATTTATTGACGACATTCTCCCCTTAACTACCATCCTAATTGACTATTACGTACGACAAAAAAAAAAAAAAACGGGATGAAGCCTATTTCATGCTCTGTAGAAGAATGTCTTTTTATTGTTACTTTTTCATACTATCACTGCTTGGGAAAAAATCGACGCTTCAACCACATATTGCTTTAAAGCAGTTCTCTTCAGGACGTATGCATATTTTTCTAATGAATCCATGGCTGTCTCCTGGATTCGATTGGCAGTCTTGTAAATTCAAGAATTCAGCGCCATTCTGAGATGTACAGGTACTACCTGGCCTTTGATAGCACAGTTTATATTCATATATCGCGCATCTGTGCCTTACAACTAAGTCTTCAACTTGGTTCCTTATTTTCAGACAGGCTTGATCTTCTTTGCACTCAGCTTTGTACCTGACAAAAACTTTTGCAGTTCTAGCCAAGCAGGCCTGATCATAATCCGCTTCCACAAATAAGTATTCGTAAAAAAGAACGGTAAGGCATATCGGCAATAATAAAAAAGTCCTTAAATACATAATAATCTGATATTGGAGAAAAGTGAAAAAGATAATGTATTTATGGCAATTAGAAAAAATAAAATAAAAACAATTTATATAAAAAAAGGTGAATATCTCAAAAAAGGATAGATATAATGAGGACATCTACAAAGCAAGGACAGCAAAACGTTGATCTCTCTCTCCCCTAAACAATTTCCATTTGCAGGAGCTTACGCTTTGAGCCCTTACATGTGCGAAAAATTAAGAGCGAGAGAGAATGATGTTCTATAATGTATGATGATCAATAATTAATGTACGATGATCGATAATTAACGTATGATGATCGATAATTAATGTATGATGATAGATGATTAAAGTATGATGTGGATGAACGGTGTACGATAGATGATCATTAATACATTAGCTTACCATGATGATTATGATGGGTAAACATTTTTTGACATTCACTGGTATATATGTTTTCTTTATGTTTCTACTAGCAAACTGTAGAGAAATAAAGCGATTTTCAGTCCATGATTTTTTTCTGTTTTATCTTTTTTTTTTTTCTCAATCTTTTCTTTTCGATTTGAAGTCAGTCATAAAAGGAAAGTCTACTCAATTTCCTTTTCTTCGCGTTTCTTTCTTCTTTAATTCACCTTTTTTTTTTAATGGCAGACTCAAGCTCATCCCATGCTTCTATATTCGCATTAGCAATATCAAGTCGAATACTAGTTGAAGAACACTTTGAATGTTATACGATAGAAGCAGCTAGAAGAAATGGTGCGATTCCTGACTGAAGAAGTGGTAAAAGTTAAAAATATCTTGAAACAACAAGAGCAACTGGTCGCTCATCTTATATTTTTTTTCTACTTGGTTGGACTCTCTATTTTCCTTCTCTCGTCTATCTCTCGTTGTGATGGTGTTTTCCTCAAAATATCTTTTTTATACTTGGTTGGTCTCTTTCTCGCCTTTTTCTCACTTCTCTTTTCTGGTCTGGGCTGTTACTCGTCTTCCTGTGGTGCTCTCTTCAACTAAAAGTGAACAAGTTCAAATTTGGTCTATAAAAACGTGCTTTTGGTTATCCGTTGAGTTTGATTATGATTGATATATCAACACTGGCGCAGGATATAGCCAAGGTAATTTGTATAAGGAATAATATGGATGGATTGCTATGCATTTTGTTGATGTTATCTGTAGCTTGCAAGATTGTCCTCTATAGAATAACGGTGATGCAAACATCTAGTGGTATAGACAAGGTAACGTGGTATAGACAAGGTAACACGTATATAGGAAAAAAAAAAAAAGAGGGTAGCGTTAATGGATTATTATTTATTTGTTGATTTTATCTTTAAATTGCAAACCATACAATCAAGACATGATTACCTGGTTTCTTCTCTGAAGTGACTCGGTTACGTAGCCAAATTGGAGTATCTGTGTCAAATAAAACAGTTCAGCCCGAAGTGAAGATTATCATCGTTGCCCTGGTGGTGGTAGTGGCCATCCATGGATGTTATCGCTTGTAGTGTAACTGTTTGTTATTATTGTCATTCGTAGTATAGATATGTAGTCTAGTTATATAGTCTAGTTATGTAGTCTAGTTATGTAATCTAGTTTGTAGTATTTGTATGGATGAAATAAAATCCTTTTTTTTTTTTTTTTTTTTTTTTTTTTTGTATATGACATGTGTATTCAACAGTACAAAGTTGTCTTATATTTATTATGACACCTTTCACAATGGAAAAGTCCACCACAAAGAAAACAACAACAAGAACAATAACAAACATGAAGCCTATTTCAACCGTATAGATGTATTTTTTTTATTTTATCATATATTTATTTCTTGGATAGAGAACACTAATTCAAAGACACATTATTCTATGGCAATTATTGCCAATAGGTGTGCATTTTTTCTTTATATATACACGGTTATCTGGACTCGATTCACAGTCTTGCAAATTCAAGAATTGAGGGCCATCCTGTGATGTACAGGTATCACCAACTCGCTCGTTTGGTACTTGGTAACACAGCTTATATTCATATTTCCTGCAAAACTTCGTGTCCGAGATAAACCTCTTATATCGTTCTTGCACACAGGCCACATCTTTACATCTAGCAATGTCCTTGACGAAAAAATCTCCTAATCCAGCTAAACAGTTTAGGTTATACCCTGCCTCCACAAATAAGCATTCGTAAAGAAGAACGGTAAACAAGATGAGTAAGAATAAAAACCTATTTAAATACATAATAAAACCGTTTAGTTGAAAAGGAATCCGTATAGATGTAAAGAAGATAATTGTTTATTTCACGAAAAATAAAAATAAAAAATAGAACAATTTTTATATGAAAAAGTAAATCTCTCGAAAGCCAGGATGAATCTGATGGGAAAATTTACAAAGCAGGGACAACAAAAAGTTAATCTCTCGTCCTAAATAGCCCCTACAAATAGGGGTTATTGAGCCTTTGTAGGTGAGTGAGAGAGCGACATTGACAGGAGAAAGTCGATCCCCCTCTAAACGCCACCGCTTTGCAGGCTGAGCCCCTAAAGGCGTATGATGGATGATTGATCGAAGAGGCAAAGAGCTATTCACACTATATCATGTTTACTGATCATCTTTATTCTTTAAAATATTCTATCATTTATCATCGACTGTACAAGTGTTAAAAAAGGAATTTGTATGACAATTCGTTATTCATCATGGGTTCAATCATCTCTTATGTTCTAGCGACTCAAGAAACTGATGATCTGCTCATTTACTGTTAAGCATATGGTGTCAATATTTTTGAATAACTGAATATTTCATTACTTGATATCTGACACTTCCCAGAATCCTTTTGGTATTTCCTGAATCAATTTGATCTCATCAATGCATTTCGTATCAGACAAAAAAAAAAATGGTGTATTTGATTCAATGTCAGCCTTCAAAGGTAAAAAAGAAAATCCTCTCAATTTTCTTTTCTTCGCATTTCTTCCTTGTTTAATTCATTTTTTTTTTAAATGGCAGACTCAAGCTCATCGTCTACACCCTATACTCGTATCAACACCGTCAGGTCAAGTAATGGCTGGAGAACACTTTGAATATTATACTGTATGGTAGAGCGACTCGAAGAATTGATGCAATTCCTGATTGAAGAAGTGGTAAAATTTAAAAAATATCTTGAAACAACAAGGACAACACTGGTGTCTCATCTTTTTTTTTCTCTCTCTCATTGTGATGGTGGTTTCTTCAAAATATTTCTTTACACTCGGTTGGACTCTCTCTTTCGCCTTTTTCTCTCGTCCGTCTTCACTGTGGTGAATATTTTTTTTTTTTTCGTTTGGTCATTTTCTTTACCTTATTTCTCGTTTTTCACTTGGTATGATGTTGCGCTATTATTGTTCTCTCCCGTGATCTTAGATTGTTACGCCTCTTCTCGTGATACTCTACTTTCTTCAACAAAAGGCGAACAAGTTCAATTTGGTCAATGCAAACATGCTTTTGATTGTCCCTCTAGTTACGGTTCTTATCATTGATACATCAACACTGGCACATGATGCGGCTAGGGTAACATATATATATATATATATATATAAAAGGAAATAATATTGATGGATTACTATGCATTTTATTGATGTTATTTGTAGGTTGCCGGATGTCGACTATACAATAAAGGTGATGCAAATATCTAGCGGTGTATCGAAGGTAACACGTATATATAAAAAAAAGGTTGACAACATTGATGGATTATTACTTATTTTGTTGACTTTATATCTGTAGATTGCAAATCATAGAGTCAAACCATGATTACTTAGCCAAATTGCAGTAATTGTTTCAAATAAACTAGTCTTACTGGATGTGGAAGTCATGGCGTTTGATATTCTTATGGTGGTTGTAGGTGCTCATGGACGTTATTGCTTGTAGTTACTCGTTATTATTGTCACGTAGTATAATTACGCAGTTTAGTTTGTAGTATTTGTATTGATGATTAAATTTTATTTTATCTACCATATTTGTACGAAATCTCTATCTCAGATTTTTTCCATCATGTAACTATTCATCGAGACAACACTGTCAAAATAGTCAATGGTAAAGATACGTTTTGTACTTTAGAGGTTGCTCCCACCCTTGCTTTATCAATGGCGTTTCCTGCCCATTGGCTACCATACTAACTAATTGTTAATTGTGACAAAGAAAATAACAAATTATGGTATCTTCCAAAGTGGACGAGCCACTATAAAGGAGCAACAAAAAAAAAAAAAAAGATCAAGCTTATTTCATGCCCCATAGATAGATATATTTTTTTATTTTTATTTTATCATACTATTTATTTTTTTGAATAATAATAACAAAAGAAAAAAAAACGCTGCTTCAACCACACATTGCTTTATCGCAATTATCTCCAATGGGTATGCATTTTTTCCTTATATATTTACCATATCCGGGATTTGATTCACAGTCCTTCAAATTCAAGAATTCAGTACCACGCTGTGATGTACAGACGTCAAAAACTCCCTTGTTTGGTCTTTGGTAACACAGTTTATAGACATATTTGTCGCAAATCTTTGTTACCACGTTAAAGAGATGATACCGCTGATTCACACAAACTTCATCTTTACATGTAGCAATACGCTTGACAAAAAGATCTCCAAAGCCAGCTAAGCAGTTTAGATCGTACCTTGCTTCCACAAATAAGCATTCGTAAAAGAGAGCGATAGACAAGATGAGTAATAGAAAAAATCTATTTAAATACATGATATCGTATATATGAAAGAGAAATGATATTTTTATTGCAGTAGGGAAAAAACGTAAAACAATTTATAGACGTAAGGTGAATCTTAAAAATCAGGATGGATCTACAAGGCAACGACAACAAGAAGCTGATCTCGCTCCTGAACAACCATTATTTGTAGAATTTTACGCCATGAACGCCGAGGGGTACGTACAATATACGTCAGACCAACAATGGAAGGAGAAAGTGGTTCCGTCCTAAACACCCCCGGATTTGTACAATGAGGCCTTATATGTGTACGATGATCGATGTGTGCCATACGTTGCACGATCTAATTTTATGCTGTATGATGTATGAAGTATGATATATGATATATGATTGAACGAGGAAGCAAAAAGGGGAGTCCAGATGATACTATATTTACTGACCATTTTCCTTTTTTTTTTTTTTTTTTTTTTGAAGTCTGCCATCATTTGTCGTCGATTGTGCAAGGTAAGTGTTAAAAAAGGAATTGGTATGGTAATTCAGCATTAATCATGGTTGCAATAGTGATTTGCTCGTTTATTGTCAAGTAGCTCGAATATTTATGAATGACTGAATATTACATACCTGATATCTGACACTTTCCAGACTCCTTTTCTTATTTCCTAAATGGATTTGATCTCGTTAATGCATTTCGTATCAGAGAAAAAAAAAAATGGTAAATTTGATTCAATGCCAGCCATCAAGGTAAAAAAGAAAATCCTCTCAATTGTCTTTTCTTCGCATTTCTTCCTTGTTTAATTCATTTTTTTTTTAAATGGTAGACTCAAGCTCATCGTCTACACCCTATACTCGTATCAATGCCGTCAAGTCAAATACTAGTAGAAAAACAGCTTGGAACCATTGTCGTAGAAGCAACTACAAGAAATGGTAAAGTTAAAAAAATCTTGAAACAACAAGGACAATAGGAGTGGCTCATCTTATTTTTTTTTCTCTCATTTATCTTTCATTGCGATGGTGTTTTCTCAAAATCTTTTTTTATGCTCGGTTGGACTCTCTCTCTTTCGCTTGTTCTTTCGTCCGTTTTCACTGTTGTGAATATTTTTTTTTTCCGATATCTTTGGTCGTTCTCTCTATCTTATTTGTCGTTTTTCACTTGGTATGATGTTGCGCTATTATCATTCTCTCCCGTGATCTTAGATTGCTACGCCTCTTCTCGTGATACTCTATTCTCTTCAACAAAAGGTGAACAAGTTCAATTTGGTCAATACAAACGCGCTTTTGGTTATCCCTTTGATTTTAGTTATCATCGTTGATACATCACTGGTGCATGATGTAGCCAAGGCAATATGTATAAAATTAAAAAAAGGAAATAATATTGATGGATTACTATTTATTGATGTTATCTATAGCTTGCAAGATTATCGTCTATACAATAACGGCGATGTAAATATCCAAGGTAACACGTATATAGAAAAAAAAAGCTGACAACATTGATGGATTATTACTTATTTTGTTGACTTTATCTGTAGATTGCAAATCATAGAGCCAAACCACGATTATTTAGGCAAATTGCAGTAGTTGTATCAAATAAGGTAGCCTTATTCGATATGGAAGTCATGAGTGTTGTTTGATATGCTTGTGGTGGTTGTAGTCGTGCTTATGTGCGTTGTTGCTTGAAGTTATTTGTTATTATTGTCACGTAGTATAGTTATGTAGTATTTGTATTGATGAAATAAAATTTTATTTTATCTACCATATCTGTAATCTCTATCTCAGATTTCTTTCCATCATGTATAATATTCATCGAGACGATACTGTCAAAATAGTCAAGAGTAAAAACATGTCTTGTATTTTGAAGGTTGCCTCATTCTTACTTTATCAATGACGTTTCCTGCCCATTAACTAATTATTACTTGTGACAAAGAAAATAATAAAATCATGATACCTTCCAAAATGGAGGAGCCACTATAAAGGAACAAAACAAAAAAAAAAAAAAAAGATCAAGCCTATTTCATGCTCCATAGATGTACTTTTTTTATTTTTATTTTATCATACTATTTATTTTTTTGAATAAAAAAAAAAAAAAACGAAAAAAGCTGCTTCAACCACACATTACTTTAAAACAATCCTCGGCATACGGAATGCATTTTTTTCTTTTATATTCACCGGATCCTGGACTTGATTCACAGTCCTTCAAATTGAAGAATCCCTCACCAGGCTCTGATGTACAGTTGACAAAAGCTCCCTTGTTCGGTCTTTGGTAACACAGTTTATAGTCATATTTGTAGCAAAGCTTTGTTGCCGCGTTAAAGATCTGATACCCCTTGTTCACACAAGCTTCATCTTCACATTTAGCAACGCTCTTGACCAAAAGATCTCCAAGGTTAGCTAAGCAGTTTAGATTGTACTTTCCTTCCACAAATAAGCATTCGTAAGAGAGAGCGATAGACAAGATGAGTAACAGCAAAAATCTATTTAAATACATAATATCTCAGAAAAGAATATATGAAAGAGAAATGATATTTTTATTGTAGTAGGGAAAAAAAAAGGTAGAACAATTTATAATAAGATGAATCTTAAAAACCAGGATGGATCTACAATTTTAGAAGCTGATCTCCCAACTCCTATTTGCAGAATTTTACGCTACGAGCGCCTAGGGGTTGCATACGTGCGTACGTCAGACCAACAATGGAAGGAGAAAATGGATCCATCTGAGATGCCAGATGAGCCCCCTATAGGTGTGAAATGATCGATGGGTGCTGTACGACATATGGTGGATGATTGAACGAGGACGCAAAAAGAGGAGCTCAGACGACACTATATTTACTGATCATTTTCCTTTTTTTTTTTTTGAAGTCTGTCATTATTTATCATCGATTGTGCAAAGTAAGTGGTAAAAAAGGAATCAATATTCATCATGGATGCCATGGTGATTTGCTCGTTTACTGTTAAGTAGCTCGAACATTTCTGAATAACAGAATATTTCATACTTGATATCTGACACTTTGCGGAATCCTTTTCATATCTCTAAAACGAATTTGATCTCATCAATGCATTTCGTGTCACAAGAGAAAAAATGGTGTATTTGATTCAATGCCAGCTATCAAGGTAAAAAAAAGAAAATCCTCTCAATTTTCTTTTCTTCTCATTTCTTTCACTTTTTTTTTTTAAATGGCAGACTCAATCTCATCATCTACGTCCTATACTCGTATCAATCAACACCGTCAGGTCAGGTACTGGTTGGAGAACACTTTGAATATTATACTGTACGGTAGAAGCAACTCGAAGAACTGATGCAATTCCTGATTGAAGAAGTGGTAAAAGTTAAAAAATATCTTGAAACAACAAGGACAACACTGGTGGCTCATCTTTCTCTCTCTCTCTCTCTCTCTCTCTCTCTCTCTCTCTCTCTCTCTCTCTCTCTCTCTCTCTCTCTCTCTCTCTCTCTCTCTCTCTCTCTCTCTCTCTCTCTCTCTCTCTCTCTCTCTCTCTCTCTCTCTCTCTACTTGATTGGATTCTCTTTTTCCTTTCTCTCATCTATCTCTCATTGTTTTGATCTTTTTTTTTCGAAATGTTTTTTTTTTTTATACTCGACTGGATTCTGTCTCTCCTTTTCTACTTTCTTGTGGTGTTTTCGTCAATATCTCTTTCTTGCGTTGTTGGTCGATGTTCCTTGTCTCTTCCCACTCAGTATGACACTTCTCTACTCTCATTCTCTCCCGTGGTCTTAGGCTGTTACTCCTCTTCTTGTGGTACTCTCTTCAACAAAAAGTGAACAAGTTCAATTTAGTGCATAGAAACATTCTTTTGGTTGCCCCACTGGTTCTTATCATTGATATATCAACGCTGGCGCATGATGCAGTTAAGGTAACACGTATATATATAAAAAGAAAATAATATCGATGGATTGATATGTATTTTATTGATGTTATTTGTAGTTTGCCAGATGTCGACTATACAATAACGGTGATGTAAATATCTAGCTGTATGTTGAAGGTAACACGTATATAGAAAAAAAAAAAAAGAGGATAACATTGATGGATTACTACTTATTTTGTTGGCTTTATCTGTAGATTACAAACCATACAACCGAGCCAAGATCGATGACTTTCTTCAGTGAAATGACTCTATTAGATGACCAAATTGAAGTACTTGTATCAAACAAAACAATTACGGTTGTAATTGTGCTCGTCGTCGCTTGTAGTATACTTACGTAGTAGTATAGATTGTAGTATCTCATTGATGAAATAAACTCCTTCCTTATGTGTAGCATATTTGTACTGATGAAATATAACTCACAAGAATGAGGCTTTTATTTACAATTACATATTCCAAAATGGAAAAGCCCTTTGGAAAAAAAAAGGAAAGGTTAATCCCATTTCACAGGTTACTTTTTATTTTACTGCTAGCTTTCTGGACAAAAAAAAAATTAACTACTGCTTGTGCCACATATCACCTTATGGCAGTCATCGTTAACAGGTGTACATTGTCTTTTAATGTAATTAAAATTGGGGTTTGGAGACGACTCACAGTCTTGCAAGGTAGAGAAGACATCACTTTCCTGTGTTGTACAACCGCCGCCAAGAAGTGAGTTACTTGCTGTTTGATAACACATTTTATATTCTGGAATCAAACATCTCTCTGCGGTAAAGACTTGTCGTACTTCTTCCACACAGGATTCTTCGCGACAGTTTCTAATTTGATCGATGAAACCCTTTCCAGTTTTGGCCAAGCAGTCCAAATCGTACAATGCTTCAATAAATACGCATTCGTAAGAAAGAATGGTAAGCAATACCAATAAAAAAGTATTTAAATACATAATAAAACCGTTTAGTAGAAAAGGAATCCGTATAGATGTAAAGAAGATAATTGTTTATTGCACTGAAAAATAAAAATAAAAAAAAAAATAGAACAATTTATACGAAAAAGTAATTCTCTCAAAAACCAGGATGAATATGATGGGAAAATTTACAAAGCAGGGACAACAGAAAGTTAATCTCTCATCCTAAATAGCCCCTATTTGTAGGGGTTTACGTTATAAGCCCTTGCAGGTGAGAGAGAGAGAGAGAGAGAGCGACATTGACAGGAAAAAGTCGATCCCCCCCTTAAACGCCACCGTTTTCCAGGCTGAGCCCCTAAAGGGGTATGATGGATGATTGATCGAAGAGGCAAAGAGCTGTTCACACTATATCATGTTTACTGATCATTTTTATTCTTTGAAATATTCCATCATTTATCATCGACTGTACAAGTTAAGCGTTAAAAAAGGAATTCGTATGGCAATTTGTTATTCATCATGGGTTCAATCTTCTGTTATGCTCTAGCGACTCAAGAAACTGATGATCTGCTCATTTACTGTTAAGCATATGGTGTTCAATATTCTTGAATAATTGAATATTTCATACTCTAATGATGCTTTGCGAAATCCTTTTCATATTTTCTAAACGAATTTGATCTCATCAATGCATTTCGTGTCACAGAGAAAAAATGGTGTATCTGATTCAATGCCAGTCAACAAGATAAAAAAGAAAATCCTCCCAATTTTCTTTTCTTCGCATTTCTTTCACTTTTTTTTTTTAATGGCAGACTCAAGCTCTTCTTCAACGTCCTATACTCGTAGCAACACCGTCAGGTCAAGTACTGGTTGGAGAACAACATGAATATTATACTGTACGATAGAAACAACTCGAAGAACTGATGCAATTCCTGATTGAAGAAGTGGTAAAAGTTAAAAAATATCTTGAAACAACAAGGTCTTTTTTCCTTTCTCTCATCTATCTCTCATTGTTTTAGTCTTTTTTTTTTCAAAATCTCTTTTTTTATACTCGACTGGATTCTGTCTCTCCTTTTCTTTCGTCTATCTCACATTGTTGTAGTGTTTCCGTCAATATCTCTTTACTGCATCGTTGGTCTTTATCTTCTTTGTCGTTTTTCACTTGATATGGTGTTTCACTATTATCATTCTCTCCCGTGGTCCTAGATTGCCGTTCCCTCCTTCTTTTGGTACTCTATTCTCTTTTACAAAAGTTGAACAAGTTCAATTTGATCTATACCAAACGTGCTTTTGGTTATCCCTTTGGTTCTTATCATTGATATTTTGACGGATGACAAGGTAACATATATATATATATATTAAAAAAAGAGAATAACACTGATTGATTACTACTCTTTTCGTTGATTTTATCTGTAGCTTGCAAGATTGTCCTCTATACAATAACGTGAAATACTCAACGATGTAACCAAAGTAACACGTATATAGAAAAAAAAAAAAGGATAGCATTGAGGAATTACTAATTTGTTGATTTACTGTAGATTGCAAATCATATAGTCAAGCCAAGGTTACCTACTTTCTCCACTGGAGCGACTCCGTTGGCAATTGAAGTAGTTATACCAAATAAAATGGTCGACCCGAAGTGAAATTTGTGATCGCTGCCCTGGTGGGGTGATTCATGGATATTATCGCTTGTAATGTAATTATTTGTTATTATTGTCAGGTAGTATAGTTATGTAGTCTAGTTATGTAGTATAGTTTGTGGTATTTGTATGGATAAAATAAAATCCTTTTTTTTTTTTTTTTTTTTTTTTTTTTTTTTTTTTGTCTGTGGCATATGTATTCAATAGTAAAACGATATATTATATTTGGGAGGATGTCCTCATTGTCCATTTACTGACGACTATCCTGCTCATTAATGACTATATTGATCGACTATTACGTACGACAAAGAAAATAGCAAATTAGGATGTCTTTCGCAATGGAAAATTCATCACAAAGAAAACAACAAGATCAAGCCTATTTCAACCCTATAGATGTATTTTTTTTTATTTTATCATATATTTATTTCTTGGATAAAAAAAAAAAACGCTAATTCAAAGACACATTAATTTATGGCAATCATCTTTATAAGGTATGCATTGTCTTCTTACATAACTAAAATTGTCTTTTGGATGCGCTTCGCATTCTTGCAAACTAGAGAATTTATGACCGACCTGTGAGACACATTTACCACCAATGAATGCGAATTTTTGTAGTTGATAACACATTTTATACTCGGGGATCATACAAAGACCTTTTGCTGTCTTGCCATATACTTGTTGCAGTTGTTGTATACAGTTCTCATCTTTACAGGAAGCAAAAGCATCGATATAAAGATGTCCCAGTTTATCTAGACAGTCTAGTTTGTACTTTGCTTCCACAATGTTGTAAAAAAGAATAGTAAGCAGGATCGGAAAAAATCTCTTTAAATACATAATAGTAATAAAGAAAAAAAAATAGAGTCGAAAAGGATGTCGCTATAGTAAGTATATGATGTAGTTATTGCAATGGGATAAAATATATAAAAAAGGTAAGGTCATTTATATGAAAAAAAAGGAAGAAGAATATCTCAAAACCAAGGGGAATGAGAAGATCAACAAAACAAAGACAACAAAGTTTGATGTCTCTCCTAAACAACCTTATAAGAATTTACGATGTCAACTCCTTACTGGTAGGTGTGTAAACGATATTGAGAAGGCCGATCCCTCCTAAACACCCGTTATTTGCAGGACGACGCCTTATCGGCGTATGATGATAGATAATTGATGATCAGTGATTGGTAATCGATGATGGATATGATGGATACTGGATGATCGATGATTATCACCATTTCTAAAACAAAAGATTTTACAACCCACACCTTCCAAAAAACCTGTAGTCGACACAAAAAAAAAAAAAAAAAAAAAAAAAAAAAAAAAAAAAAAAAAAAAAAAAAAAAAAAAAAAAAACAGAAATCTATAATCACACTTGACTACAAAATGTTTATTTAAAAAAAAAGTTGGAATAGAATATGAAATGATGACACTAAGTAACTAACTAAATAAGAGAGATTCTAGTCCGTACTAGGCCACCTCGAAAGTTCTTGATAGGTTGTGGAGATTGTTGAAGTCGTCTGAATGCTTCATGGATATGTTCTGGTAATAATGGCGTTTGTTCGGTGGTGGGTAATGAAAAAAGTCCATTGTTTTCGTCTTCATCTTTTTTTTCTTTACTATCTTGCGTTTCTACTATTGATTCTGTTGTTGATTCTGTTGTTTCATTATTGTTGTTGGGTGTTTGATCATCCGGTTGATTTAGTTGTTGTTGTTGTTCATCGTTCTTCTTCTTCTTCTTTTCGCCGCTATCACCACTATCGTCTTCCTCCTCGTCCTTCCTTTTTCGTTTCATCCCTAGACTTATGGCTTCTTCTTCTTTCTTGCCATCCGCTTCCATTAAGTCCCGTTTGATCTGTAACGCCATGGAGGTCAATTTGGATACCATTTCATAAGTTAAGAAACCCAGGCTATCGATGATATCATCATTTGGCTTGACTTCTACAAAAGCACTGACATTTGCCCATTCTCGAAACCGTTTGCTCTTTCGATAAGTAAATGATGCTTGTCGACATTCCGAGTAGTGAACATATTCTTCACGAGTCATGGCTCTTGTCACTTCATCTGCATGCCGTAATCGTTGAATCGAGTCATTGTAGGCTTCCAGTTCATCCTCATCGTCTGATTCTTCCTCCGGGTTGCTTGGTTTAATAATCATATCTGAGAATTGATTCACTAATTCCCATGGTAATTTGATAATACTACGATGTAATTTGCCTAATAAAACATGTGCAAGTTAATAAGAATATATATATTAAAAGAAATTGTTTACCGTCTCTACCAGCACTTGTATCTTCCATCATATCTTCTACAGGATCGCCAGATCCATCCTTGGTATTCTTGCGTACATCTTTCCAACTGAGAAATGATCTTAACCGATTGACTTTGGCACGGTCATGACGCATTAAAAAAATAAGATCTTCTGCACTGAGGTACCTTGAGTTTCTCCGTGAAGCTTGTGCTGATGCTTGAATGACCTTAAAAAAAAAAAAAAGTCAGTATTGGGTAATCCATCTATAAGAAGGGACAATTTACAATTTCAATGACTTGCGATCGTATGATATCTTCAACTAGAGTGGTGGTCTCTGGTAATGGATCGGATACTTCACCAAACACAAACATCATTTGTTGGATTTCACTTTGGAAACGGTATTTCGACTACAAGAATATATTTTAAAAAAAGAAAATACGACTTTGAGTAAAACATGGATAATGATAATTGGCTTAATAGATTATTATTGCTGAATACATTCAATTCCTTCTTTTTATTCTTGTCAGTTCTATTACCCTTTTCACTTCTACAGACATGATATCCCTGTTGTGCAAACGAATTGATATATTATAGAAAAGAAAAAAAAAAAAAGGAAAGAAAGAATAGATAAAAAAAAATGGAGCTTTCACATTTTTTTTTTTTTACCCTCCACCCAAAAATGTACAAAACCAGGTTTCAGACCCAGCGAGGATTTATTACATGATCAAAATACAAGACTCTTTATTATAATGCTATAAACACGGGAAGAATATTGATAATAATACTAAATTAGACGAAGGATTATGATGATGTTGTTGATGATGATGATGATGATAAACTACAAAAACCTTGACGAACCAATTTGACAAAGAGGAACGGATCACAATGTTGTTGTAAATCTTTTACTAGATCATTCAAATTAGGTAGCATAGGATTACATTCTGGCACTAAGATTAAAAAAAAAAAGTCAATAGATTAGAAGCATTTACATAGATATATATTTATACCTTGATAGGAGCCTTTTGTCATATGCAAAACAAAAGAGAATACCTTGTCAGGTTGATCTTTATCTATTAAAGTGAAATCAAACTTTAAATAGTTTTCTATAATTATAATAAGAGAATCAGTGTTTGATCATCGTTATTCCTTTCATTTACCTTTCAAAGCATGAATGGTCAGGCCTGTTTTCTTGATACACGCTTCTAATTCCGGTCGATTTTGTCGTTGTTGCTTATCAAGATTTCGTTTACTTGCTTCCAGAGCTAAGATTGATGTTAATCACTTTTTTTTTGTTTTATATATATATATATAAATTACCTGTTTGTTGCCTTGAGATTTTTTGTTTCAATTCTTGATGATCCTTTCTTGCTTGTTTTACTTTGACTTCCAAATCGTTGTTTTGTTCCTTATGCTGTCGAATCTCTGTTTCCAATATAGCTAGTTGTTCTTTCATAGCCGGTAATTCTAATAAAAAAAAGAACAAGAAAAAAAAAAGTCGCGTTAGATTTCCACATGTGTATTCTCTTTTTTTTTTTTTTGATAACATACTTGTTTCATAATACTCTTTGTCCTTTTCGCGTTCTTTTATGGAAGCTCTTAGAGTTTCAATGGTATCTATAATGAGAAGTTAAAACACAAAGAAAAAAAAGAAGATGGAATTTTACCTTGTGTGGTGGTGATCATTTGTTTTTTCTGTTGTATAGTAGTATTGTGTGCATTGATTATCTTGTCAATATAAGGATCAGGTTTCGTAGATAAATAAGCAATATCTTCTTTCAATGCATGAAGATCTTTCTGAAAGGAAGGTAGTTTGATCGTCGACTCTGATTGACTATCCATGGTTTATGTGTTGAATATATATAAAAAGAGAGGGGACAAGGAAAGAAATGAAAAAAGGACGGAATTCAATCTCAGTTGAATGGTTTTTTAGGACGTACTTATTTTCTGTCGACGGCTAAATTGGCGGCTTCGGGAAATTTTTATCCGAAATCTTTTTAAGGGTGACTCCTCCTTTTTTTTTTTTCTTTCACTCTTTTTCTTCACTTTTCTTTTTTTTTTTTTTTTTTGTATTGACCTTAGTCTTAGTATATCATTTTAGTAGTGTTTATTAGTCTTTAGTAGTTAAACTTTTATTCAATAAAGACTTTACTTTTATTGAAATCACTTCATTACATGTCAATCAATTGATTCCATCTTCGAATGTACTTTTTTTTTTTTTTTACATGCGAATGCATTCCTTTTTATTTTTTTTTTATAGATAAAGTATGAAATACGCAAATACGATAAAGACGAAAGAAAATTGTGTGATACTATATTAGTGTTGTTGACGGTTTAAACGACGGAATTGACGCGGGTGTTGGTTGCGAAGTTCTTCGAATAGCTGAAGGTATTCCCTTAATGTCGTTTCCATTCTTGTTGTTATATCTGGTGACAAGTTGGGTATTCTTCTTGCAGCTTCCAAGTCTTCTCTTTGATGGTATGCACTTGTGATCATGGAACTAATCGATTGAAGCTGGGCATCTACATTAACGGCTTCAACAGCAACGTCCAACTCTTCTACAGTGGCTTGATGGTCGACTTGTACTTCAGCAATATTGCCATCATCATCATCATCATCATCATCATCACCAGCGATTGCATCCAGATCCATATTCACATCGGGCTCATCTACGAACAGAATAAGAAATGTAAGTTTTTTTTTTTTTTTTTTTTTTTTTTTAGTACCATCTCTTGATTCCAGGGTTTCCATGACTTCATGAAATTGTATGTATAATCCCGTGTATCTTTTCAATATATACATATGCTTACATGGTGCAAGTCTCTGTTGAAAATCATCACAAGTGCACGATTCAATCAACGTATCATCATTAACCTTCACTCTATACAGGGAATTTTCATTTGAAAAAGATCTCACAGACCAAGTACCAATAGGATTAGAAGGGCAGCTACTATTATCACCATCTGGATTCGTTATCATAGTAGGCATTCTTTCGATAGCAACAATGGATGCAAGGTACAACCTACGAGCTTGTTGATTTTCTATAGGACCCATTCGACCGTCATTGATACTTATTCTTTCCCGTTCTGCTCCATTAAAGTATTCGACATGATGAGTAAGAATAAACACCAAACGATCTAAACGTCTGTTTCGCAATCTTTGGAAATACTTTGTTTTCAGTTGATTGTGCCATGATTCGATATAATTGTTTGTGAACATGTTGTAATGGGCTGGTGAAAGGTACGCTTGACTCCATCGTGTCATTGTTTCTTCATCCTTAATCCATGATTCTTCGAAATAATCCAAGAATTCATACTGACCACTATACTCCTCTTGGAAGCAAGCAACTCGAGTATGAAATTCATCAATTTCCTTCGCCACCAAAATACTTCTCAGGCTGATCAACATTTCTTCTCGAAGATTAGCAACATCACGAGCAGTATGTGATCCATCTAATCGAACTTTCTGCTTCAATTGCCTCTTCCATGCTTGCATGACGTGAAAACCACAGTAATGGATAAAAGTAGATGGAAAGGCAGCTTTGATGGCATTTACCTCGGGTACGGAACAATCAATGGTGACATATTGAGGACGAAAATTGCTGCTATCGCGTAGATGAACCATCCATTGATTAATGGAACCAACAGAATGATCATTGGTAAACATGTATGCTGATGGATACCCCTTGCCAGTAACGCGATCTCTGATGATCAACGTGTACATAACATCCATGGATTTGGAGGAAATGCCATGAGTGGCGTCCAAGCAAAAGGAAATAGAAGTACCCATTCTACGCTTTTGATCTGGTGATTGAAAACCTAGGGCAAAGAGGCTGGTGTTGCTACTGTAGGCTTGTAAATTGCCAGTGAATATGTTGTAATTGCGTAAAGGGAGGACCCTATTTAACCATATTCCTAACGATGTCATATCATCTCGATGGAATTCGTACAACTGGTGTTTGATCTGATATATACGTAAAAAAAAAAAAAAAAAAAAGAAATACTCTTAGTACAAGTCCGATTCATGCAAGCTGTGATATCTGTAAATGTGCGTGGAAGCCTTTTTTTTTTTTTTTTTTTTTTTTTTTGCTGTTAATGACATGCCTTCAACATTCTGTTATAGACATCCTCATAATTGACTGGTCTCAAGCTGGGATTGCCATCGTTATTTTCAATCCAATCATCAAGTTGTCGCATGATGCTAATTCGGATGTTGCTGCAATTACCACTCTGTCTCAATTCCCTCGTAATCAAGTCAATCGCTTGCGTGGTCAGTGGTAGAGTCCTTCGATCACTTCTTTCACCAGGAACATGACCGCTGTGTCCTCTTTGAAGAACGAACTCCATTATGTCAGGTGTACTGGCATACTGAGTCACCTTCAAACTTCCAGAACAGCCGCATTTTTTGGAAGGTTTTTGAGCAGGACGTTGAGAACGCTCCCTGACTGGATACTCTCCACTTCTGTGGCAGTGATAGGTTCGACTGTAAAGCACAGTCGCAAGTTCACGTCTACGTTTATAAGTGCGCAAAACACACCACTTTTCACAACACAATTCCTGTATCTTCAATCGACAGGCGTCCCACTCGTCAAATTGAACGCAGATAGGAACTTCTAAAGGAAGTTCATAAACACCTCGTACAGTTGTTGGGAGCAAAGCATCGCGAAGGTTGTTGGCAGTGTAG
The DNA here is from genome assembly GCF_025201355.1 of Halteromyces radiatus. NCBI lineage: Eukaryota > Fungi > Mucoromycota > Mucoromycetes > Mucorales > Cunninghamellaceae > Halteromyces > Halteromyces radiatus. The sequence continues at coordinate 458,507 of NW_026251696.1, read as the reverse complement.
ATAGTTGAGGACATGTTGTTATTTACGTAGATATCACTATAGTAAAGAAAAGGAAAATATAAAGAAAAACAAAGAGTAGAAGAAAAAAAATTTTAAAAAAAGGGGTATCACTATTTATTTCACAAGTAGTGTGGCTTGGTGACGAAGTCATTGGTTTGTCGTAGTAACTAATCCACAATAAAAACTTATATCGAAGTGAAGAATATTGGAATCGTATCGTATCAGCGTTTCTCTTATCTATAAAAAAAAAAAAGAGAAAATAAAAAGGAATGCATTCACATGTAAAAAAAAAAAAGTACATTCGAAGATGGAATCAATTGATTGACATGTAATGAAGTGATTTCAATAAAAGTAAAGTCTTTATTGAATAAAAGTTTAACTACTAAAGACTAATAAACACTACTAAAATGATATACTAAGACTAAGGTCAATACAAAAAAAAAAAAAAAAAAAGAAAAGTGAAGAAAAAGAGTGAAAGAAAAAAAAAAAGGAGGAGTCACCCTTAAAAAGATTTCGGATAAAAATTTCCCGAAGCCGCCAATTTAGCCGTCGACAGAAAATAAGTACGTCCGGTTTTTTACTGGTGACTCCAGACGGAAGGAAAAAAAAAAAAACATCAAAACAACAAAAAGCTAGGAGCACTTTTTTTTTTTCTCTTTTTTAATCACTTACATTATATTACATATTAATATGGTAAAATGATAATTCCTTCCATCTTCTATTCCATCTTCTATGATAATACATGACTGTTGAACTCAATTTTTTTTATTTATTTATCTATTTAGGGTGCTGTCAGTCGTTTCCCCTACCCTAATGTTTGGTAAGAATGAACAAGAAATAGATATTACATAACTTTTATCAAAATAATTAGATGACTAACAAGAGGAATACACTTTTATTATTATTATTATTATTATTATCATATATATTAGGGCTCCTTCCGGTGGATGGTGGTCTCAACCCAAAGCTTGGAAATCAAATACCATTGTTGCTGCTGTTGGTATGACCGTTACTATGGCTGCTGTCTGGAAAGTATCTGCCAACAAGGAAGTAAGAACTGAACCTTTTTTTTTTTTTTTTAAAAAAAAAAAAATAGTTTTTATGATAGGATAGAATAATATGTACTTACATCCATATACTTTTGTTTTATTAGCAACGTTATCAACAACCTACTCGCTGGATCCCTTCCATGATGGTAAGTGTGTGTTTTTACTACTTGACAATTGAAATCTCACATCTATATATATATTTTTGGTTTAGTGGGCCAAGCAATACAAAGATCAACAATAGACTAGTCCTACTTCATTCCAATATTATTTACAATAATAAATAACCCTTCTTCGTTTGATTTTGTTCCAATATATGATTGATTTTTTTTTATTGATTAGATTATATTATTTATAACAAAAAAAAGAAAGTCTAAAACTACAGTTCTTCCTTGACAGTCATAACAGGAGTGGATGTTGCTTGAGTACCTTGTTCCTTTGTAATAGTGGCTACAGTGGCAGTAATGTGATCGATGCTGGGTGTTGTAGCATAAAAGTCATCCTTTTGCGTGGTGGAAGGTTTGAACTGGTCGATATTACTTGTTGCTGGTCCGATGTCCGAAGGAGTGGGCCGTAAATGATTCATGTTAAAGTAAGTAGTCAAAATCAATAAAACAACGGCAACAGTAATAGCCAGAATCATTGTATGTACAGGATTCAGAGTGGCTATATATATATATATAAAAGAAGAGAAGTGTTAAAGATCGTATTACTATTTTCTTTTATTATTTACCTGGAGCAAATTGAAGTGGTAAATCAACAACACGGCATGTATTATCTGCAGATCCACTTGCAAGAATTCGACGATTAGGACTAATAGCTATACTTGTAATAGAGAAACCATGCGCATCTTTCACTCTAGTCAAAACCTATATTTTCAAAAGAATGATATATATATATATATATATATATAATGAAGTTATCTTTTTTTAATAGCACATCCTTTTTGATGAACTTACTCGTAAAGTAGAAGCTTCCAAAATAGAGATACTAAAATCAGCAGCACCATAACCAATCAATGAACCATCAGGACTAAGACAAAATGCAGTAATAGGGGTCTTTGAGGCTTGATATACTTTCTTGATTTCTAATGTATGAGCATCCAATACCACCAGGAAACCACCTTTTGATTTCCCAATACCATTTGCAACTGCGAATGCCAAGTTTTCAGAGAATCCACTTCCATATCTGATCATCATGATGATGATTAGTATTAAAATAAAATAAAAAAAATAAATAAATAGTATTTGTTACCTGAAAGATCTGAATTGTAAGGTGTGCTTCTTGTGTACAGTTGAAGCAGACACAGTTTGAATGACAGTACCTGCTGTTCGTCCCCGTAAACTGATCAATTTCAATCCGTCAGGAATCACGGCTGTCAATTTGGCACCTTCATCATTCATATCCACATCCAATACATCATTGTTTTCTACTACTTGAATCCTTGAGACTTGTTCCAATGATGGGTATTTGAAGGTAGTCACCACTCCTTCTGTTGTTCCTGTTGCCAATAATGTACCATCTTTATTGAATCGTACTGTTTTCTATATATAAATAAGATGAATATAAATTCAAAATAGGATCCAATCATTTTATACCTGATAATCTTCTTCTTGTTTGCTTTCCATACTTTTGACTGCGTTCTTGAAAGTGATCCTGTAATAATAATAAAAAGAACTCTTCAATTTTATTCCTATCTACATAGTACATTATTGTAACTTACTCTGTTTCTCCAATATCATAACATCGACAATTATCATTGTTGCCTTGCTTCATAGAGTCAGGAGAAGTATTGATACCAGCAACAGCGACATTTTCCTAATTTATCACACAAAAAAAAAAAAAAAAAAAAAGAGTTGGTGGGTTTATTTTTTTTTTTTTCATAGATTATGAATGTTTTACAGTTGGATGAATGGTCAAACACATGGGAGCATCTTGATCTGATGGAAGTTCATAAATAGCTTCTTCTTCTAAATCCTTTCGACGTATATCCACCTTATATGAACACTATCATATGAAAATAATAAAGAAGGGTTCATTACTGCGAAAAAAAAAGAAAAAGGTCGAGGACTTACCAATTTATTCTTGACACCACTACGACCAGCACCACCTCCACCACAAAGTAATAACTGATTATCTTTTGTAAATGCAACCCCAAAAATAGGGATGCCAATAGGGACTTGGAATGAAGGACAGGGAGCCAACATGAGGTGTTTGATGAAAGAAAAAAAAAAAAAAGAATGGCTCCCTTTTTTCAAAAAATGAAATGGTGTCTACATGTAGATGGCTTTCAAACCCCGGTCGGTCGACTAGTATTTAATTTTTTCATTGTATTTCTTTTTTTATTCAAAAGAGTCTAATACACAAATAATGATGATAAAAGATATATTATATGATAAAAAAAAAAGGGAGCTATCTAAATGTATGTACGTAATCTGGCTTGATATTTCTTTTGTACTTTAATACGATTCATGTATTCCTTGAATGTAGTTGTAATTTCAAATATGGCATCATTCAAAGCTATTTTTTAAAACAAAAAAAAAATCAATTCAATCATTCTTTTCTTTTTATCTATATATACCTCTAATAACAGCATTGGGTTCAGTCCACAAGACAGGTCCAATAGTTAAATGGGGTAAAGATTGGTAAGATTTTGGTGGTGCTTGTATAAAATGTTCTACATCCATCAAAGTTCCCAATAAAGTATCTAATACATTGGGAATGTCATGTTGTACATATCCATATGGATCTTCTTTCAATGAAGCTGCCGTCAAACTTCCTAGTGCTAAATAAATAAATAAATAAAAATAAATAAATAAATAAAAACAATCAATAGTTTGCTTGATTTTTTTTTACCTTGAATAGCATAGATCAGATCTGGTGTATTGCTAAAATGAGCCCGAGTCTTTTGATCAATAGTCACCACCATCAAGTTGCGAACGAAATTGGATTGAGTGATTTTGTGGATTCCTTTTCTAACCAGTTCCCTCGGTAAAGTCACCCATTTGTCGTCGGGTAAATGTTTTGTTGTTGCCCATGGTGTGTGCTGTATTGATGCATCCGTCATTTGCATTTGTGATAAGAATAATTCTGGAGTTCTATCATCCAATCGTCGACTATTCAGATCATCATCATCATCATCATTCACTAACATATCATCATCTTGTAATGTCACCCGTTGTATACTGGTAAAATGTCTTTCTGTGCCACCATTTTGACTAAAAGATAGTTGTTGTTTTTGTTGTTCCAATGTTTTCTTGTCCATATATTCATCATTTAAACGTTGTCGAAGTGTATTGAGAGTTAACATGCATTCTTGAGAAAGACTTTTCCAAGCTGAGGATGTAAAGTCATGACTAGTATCCAAAAATAAACTAATACGTCGATCAGGTTCCTTTGTAGCTAACAATGCCAGTTCGCCATAAGCTGTAGATCGAATCCATGAAAGGTTGTCCTTATTACGTAGTCCATCCAGTAAACAAGCATTGGGTTGGGTTGACATCAAAGAAATATTAGGAATCACAGCAAAAACAACATCAAATACACGATTGCCAATTTCCCATCCAAAAGTCACAAAGGAACCAGTCATCATCATACGAATCATCAAGTAGAGATCGTACCATCGGAACCGAACCACAGGTGTCACAAGTAAACTTGACCAGAAAAGTCCAATAAAAGGTGCCACCATATAATATATCATGCCATTGAAGAAGATAAAGAGGATATAAGAGATGACTAGCATCTTTCCAGCATATTTCCAACTAGAATGAATCAAGGTTGACATACTTGCTTTGAGAGCTGCTCCTTTTGGTTGCTATGTATACAATAAAAAAATAAAAGAGAGAAAGAGATCAGTAGTTGTTCTTTTCTTGTTTTATTGTTATTATTACTTGAATAGGGGAAATACGAAGGATATTCTTTTCCTCAATGATACATTGAAGAGAAAACCCAATACCCAGAAGAAGACCATAAAAAGTAATAAAGAGATTTTCCTTGTTCAATTCTCTTGCATAAGCACGATGTCTGCAAAGTAATGAGGTATATATTGATGAGAGATTAAGATAGGTTAGTAACAAGAGGAAAATATATATATATATAATTTAGAATGGAACATTCTTACCCTGGAGGATAAGTAAACCAATGAGATGTGTATGATTCTTCCAACAGTGTTGTAAAGCACAATCGTACCATTGTGATTCCAGCCAAAGCATAACAAGTTGTCATGATGTAATAATCTTGATTACGGAAAGCTGCGATGATTTCAGTGCCGGCACTTAGATATTTTGGACGCCATACTATATGTAAAAAGTGCAAAAAAAAATAATGTCAATAAAATATAATATCCAATCCTAAGATAATATTTGTACCTGAAGTTTGAGTAAATCGTAAAAATCCAAGACCTGTGATGATGATAGTAAATAAAAGGGAAGTGATAAATACTTTTTGTTGAAAAAACGTCCATAGTAATCCTATACGGGAAAAAAAAAGAAAGAAAGATTAATGAATATTAGATCTCAACTTGAATGAAATAATCTAGGCAATAGTCATTTACCTTTCAAAGATGTGATGCGTAGGATAAATATAGTTGTAGAGAGGTATGAGATCAAGAATGTAATCAAAGAGGCACGGATCCCTTGCGTTTTGCAGTAGCTGAAGAAAGCATCCTTATACTTTCGGTCTAAAGGTAGAGGTTGTGGTATTGAGGGAGTGGTTAACATTTACCCTTTTTATTTAAAATATATAGAAGAATAAGTTTGTAATGAATAGTTGGTGAATACGTATATATACAAAGGAACGGGATAATATAAAAAAAAAAAAGAAAAGAAAAGGATAGTAAAAAAAAAATATGTATTGAACTCATTATGCTTTTTCTATTTTTTTTTTTTTTTCTTTTCAGGCGCGTGCAAATGTGTGTGACCTGTAATTTTTTTGGCTTTTGTGGTGGTTGAAACAGTGCCTTCAATTCTTTCAGTGGGAGGGCGGAGATGGAATCCACTTAACTCTTGGGATGGCTCATGATCGTTTTCACCCCTTTTTTTCAAAGTACAACCATGAGCGAACGGTAAAGAAACCTTTTTTTTAAGAAGGAAAGAGAGAATTTAGTGAACGATCCATTGGAATACAACTATGATCAATCAAATGAACGGATGAAATGGATGGATGAAATCAATAGACGGATGGATACGAATGGATGGATGGATGACTATTTTCAGTCTCAACGTTATTACTGAACGACGAAGATATAACCAATTTTACTTTTTTTACGATAAACAAAATCGAATATATGAACGGACGAATGAAATGGATGGATGCAACTCAATGGATGGATGGATGGATGGATGGATGGATACGTCAAATTCTCTCTTTCCGACTTTTGATACTATTATGATGAACAATGTAATCTAATTTTCATCCTTTTTCTTTTTTTTGTTATATATAAAGTCTTTACAGCAAAGGTCGAGTTTTGGGCTACGAACGTGCTAAGCGTAACCAAAACCCCAACACTTCTCTTATTCAAGTAGAAGGTGTTCAGACCACCAAGGATGCTCAATTCTACCTCGGTAAGCGTATTGCTTATGTTTACAAGGCCAAGCGTGAAGTCAATGGTTCCAAGGTCCGTGTTATCTGGGGTCGTGTTGCTCGTACTCATGGTACTAATGGTGTTGTCAAAGCTCGTTTCCGTAACAACTTGCCTCCCAAGTCTTTTGGTGCTAGTGTTCGTATTGTAAGTATCTTATATATATAATACATGATTTATGCAATGTGTTTATTTCTATTGATACTGACTTCGAATTCCTTTTGTTTGTTTTTGTTCATCTGCCATATATAGATGCTTTACCCCTCCAACATCTAAATGAAATAAAAAAAAAAAAAACAAAACAAAACGTACTACTCCACTTTTTTTTTATTATCCTTTTTTGTCTTATCTGTTACATACATATTACATTTGTCTTCTTATTGAAATAAAAATTATTTTTCCTATTATTCTTTCCTTCCTTTATCATGACTTATGAAATCGTCTTTCTAGTTATCTAAAAAAAGGGTCATCATGAATAATGACGTTCCAATGATGATGAAATGACCTACCCATGATGACAAGTGGTCGAAATGATGATGATGATGATGATGATTTATTACTATGATGCAAAAACCCAATTCGTTTTGAGATCAAACCATTCTTTCTTTTATGATTCTTAAAAGAAGTATGTCACTTGACTTGATGCTTATCAATGCATATAATAATAACACTCATCCAAGAAAAATGAATACAAGTCGACTCACTCATTTGAGTTTGAAAACGCGAAGCCAAGTCTAGTGCAAAAGGAAAACTTTAATTGGCTGATAGGGAAAACCAGGCTTTCATCTCAGCAGACCCATTTTTGTTTTTTTTTTCCTTTGTTATTATTCTTATTATTTTTTTGTCTTTAGTCATATACCTTTTCATTGGATTGAATCATGTTACGGATTACTTTGACAGCTTTGAAAAAGAACACATTAGTTATTCAAAGACCATTAGGTGCTCGTGCCTATCATGAAAAAGTAAGGAAAAAAAAACAATAAAAAAAAAAACAAAAAGAAACTAATATATATATATATATATCTTAGGTGATTGATCATTATGAACGACCTCGTAATGTTGGTTCTTTTCCTAAAGGAGAAGAAGGTGTAGGTACTGGACTTGTTGGAGCACCTGCTTGTGGTGATGTGATGAAGTTGCAAATCAAAGTGGACGATGTGAGTGGAAAAATTGTTGATGTCAAATTCAAGACTTTTGGTTGTGGATCAGCCATTGCGTCAAGTAGTTTTATGACGGAACGTGTCCGAGGTATGACTTTGGAAGAAGCAGGAAAAATCAAAAATACTGAAATTGCCAAAGAATTATGTTTACCTCCTGTCAAATTACATTGCTCAAGTAAGTTGAAAAAAAAAATGAAAAAGAATAAAATGAAGAAATCAAATATTGATTCTTATTTTTTTTATTATGTATAGTGCTTGCAGAAGACGCCATAAAGTCTGCAATACTTGATTACGAAAGTAAACGCAAACGACAACAATGAATAGATTAGAAATCATAGCTCAGTTTTTCCCCTTTATTGATTCTTTTAGTCCTTTTTATTATCATTATCATTATTATTCATTTGTCTAATTAATCAGATAAAGAAAATGTTTTTTTTTTGAAGATATTGTCTATGTAAATTGTTTTATGTTGATACTGTAGTATGGACCATTCGATTATTATAGTGAACATAAACGACAATAATGAACCAATATATTATAATTTAAAAATTCATTATTATTTAGTATATTTATTATTTCTATTGTAAACAATAAAATAAAATAAAAAAAGAAAGAATCAAATGAAAAAAAAAGTCTTATATGTACAAAATATAGCATAAGTATTAACAAAGGAGTTTTTTATTTTTATTTTAATACTGTAGGAAGACCAATCGGAAGACATGAAAAGTCAATTTCCTGATATGGAAGATTTACTTGATTTGAAATGGATTTTCCAATTTGAAAGGTAAATGAAAAGTAAGGGTATTATTGGAAGAATATACCCTTATTTATTTCACGTGTCCATGAAAATCAAATGTAATTATGTAGGAGGAAAAAAGAAAAAGAGAAATAAATAAATAAAGTGTAAAGGAGTGACCCCACTTTTTTTCTATTTGATGATGAAAAAGCCAAATTAGTTTTTTTTTTTTGTACAATGATAAGAGGATGGTCTCTGATTGGTGTATTGATTTAAAAGAAGCTCTAATTTTGACAAACAAATTATAAATTCCGACAATCGTTTTTCTTTTCTTTCTTTAAAAGCGATTTTCTTTCTTGTTTTTTGTTTCCTTTCTTTTCTTGTTGTTTTTTTTTATACACACACACAATTAAATATAATATCATTCTATTATTATTTTTTTCTTCCTTTGATTTCAATGAATATTCCAACTACTCCTACTGTATGTTCTAGAAGTCCTGAAGCATTATTATGTAAGTTTGAAAAATAAAAAAAAAATAGAGATGATTTATATTGATTTTTTTTTTATTATGATTAGCTTTTACGACCATAACAGCGACTTCATTGATACCATGTTCCAAAACACGTTCGATACAAACTAAAATGACAGCAGCACGATTACCACCTTTAAATGAATTCATTGCTACGGTATTTCAACGATCACAACTTCCACCTTGTGTTTGTTTAGTATCACTGATATATTTACAACGACTTAAAATGAGTTTACCTCGTCATGCTCGTGGTGATGTAGATACACCTTATCGTCTCTTTTTAGCTGCTGTTCTTACTGCAAGTAAATTCATGTCTGAAACAGGTACTTGTTTAACTAGTCAAGCCATCACTGAAATGACCGATCACGTTTATACTCCCAAAGATGTGAATCTAATGGAAAGAAGTTTTCTTGGCCTAATCAAGTATGATTTATTCGTCAATGTTCAAGGTATCAAGGATTATTTGGCTATGCATGGTAAAATATTGGAAATGGACCTTATTGAAGATGTTTTGGATGCTTGATTCTCAAAAAAAAAAAAAAAACTCCCTCTTTGACCTCCCGCCGCACTCTCTCCCGCCCTATCTTGTAGTATATCTCCCTTTTTTTTTTTCTTATCTTATCTATTGTGTATATATACTTTTTGTAGTTATTATTTTTTTTTTTACTATTGATTCCTTCATTTTATTATTCTTATTGATGAATTGTATATATCTATATCTATCTATCTTACCTGTTGTAAATAAAGTACATATAATCCATAATAATAATATATGTTATTGACCGTGGAAACTTATTTACAAATAGTTGTAGTACCGAATCACTCCGTTCAATCATCATCTGACTGGCTGTGTTTTGACCTAGAATTGGGGGGTAGGAGGAGAATAGAATTTTTTTTTTTTGTTGTTATTGTATTGTTTAAATGTGGGGGGGATGAAATTGGAATGCAAGAAGTTTCTTGTCAAATTGATCCAATCATTGTATTGTTTAGCAGGGGTGACTTGATTTAGAATCATGACGCTTGTTGGATTTTGAAACGACAACACAGAAAAATAAAAATAAAAATAAAAAAAATGTATTTTTTTTTCTTGTCATGCGGACATGAGATAGACCCAAAAAACTGTTAAAAAAAAACCTTTTTGTACATATTTGACTCCGCTATTAAGAAAAAAAAAAAAAAACTTTGCCATTTCCCTTTTACTTTTTTTTTTTTTTGGAGCGGAACTCCATTGGATTCATTCGCTTTGTTTCCCCTACCACCCCATCTTGTTTTTTTTTTTTTTAATAATGACACATTTACTATTATCGGTACCTGAAGCAGCTGCTTCTTCTGATACCATTCAATTCAAACTTGTGCTTGGTGGACCAGTAAAGAAAAGAAAAAAAAAATTTTAAATTAATAAATAATTCTTTTTTTTTTTCTCTTTGTTTCTATAGAATGTACAAGATTACCTTACTCAACACGATACCATTCAACCTACTGTCTTTCGGTCTTTTCAACAGATAGCTTGGTTACATGAACAACTTTGTCAATCCGTCAAAATTGTTGTTCCCACTTTACCAGAAACACCTCTTGTCTTACTGATGGACGATCAAGATTATGTTGAAAGGAAACGTTTACAAATTGCTAGATATTTCGATAAACTGATTCGAAGACAAGTATTTTGCCACCATGACAAGTTTATCTTTTTTTTATCCAATGATATGGTAAGAAAAATTATTAAAAATAAAATATAATTTTACTTATTCTTTCGTTTTTACAAGTCACCAACTCAAGTGGGACCTACTAGTAAAGGTGTACTTTCCTTTTTACGATTCAATCGAACTCTAAAACAAGGCCGTGGTGGGTTTCATTCTTACAAAGCAACTGAACCAGTGGATGGCGTAAGGGATATAAAAAAAAATAAATATCTTTTTTTTTTTTCAGTTATTCTATGGAATATATTAACATCACTTTTGATTTATTTGATTCATAGGATGAAAATGATGTCTTTCATCGACATCAAATTTATATTCTTATGCTCGAATCTTACTTTGGATCTATTGCTGAAGCATTATCTCAAATGATACAACTACGTGAAGGTAATATGAAAGAAATCATATATTAAAGATATTCACATTCCCAATTTCTAGGATTGGCGGATACATTAACCCATCTTGGTGATACAGTGATCGAAACAACACAAAGTAAATATCAATTGGGGAATGGTATTACTTATAAAGATCAACAACGAGCTTTGGATAGGAAAATGCAACTTTTTGGTTTACTAATGGATGAACTTGGATTTCTCGTCACTCGACAGGTAGTTATCAAGAAAAAAATATTACCTATATCATGAATGATTCATTTTACTTTATATATATAGGGTAAAGAAGAAAATATGCAATATGGTGATGTCTTGTTAGAATATAAAAATTCAATGGATGGTCTCAAAGTATGTAATAAATAGTATCACTTTATATATATATATATATATATATTATTTATGCAATATTGTTTTTTTTCTTTCTTTATATTAGACAGTATTCAATGCAAGGACACAAAAGCTGATGGAATATGTGGCAAGTGCTAAACAACGAAACAGAAAACGAGATAGAACTGACAAATTGAAATTGAGAATGGGATTGAATGCCTCTGAAGTACGAACAGCTATGACTGAAGAACAAGAGGAAAGTAACTTGAAATATATTAAAAACTATTGATTAACCTTTCTTTTCTTGGGGATAATAGGCGACAGAGGAACTGGTGGAAAACAAACGATTATTTGATGAATGTCAAGATAATGTCAAGGAAGAAATTCGACTGTTTGAAACTCAGAAGAGACGGGATCTGACACATAGCATGAAGAACTATGCTACTCTCAGTCTTCACTATGAACGTACAAAGCTTCAGGCACTGGAAAAAACATTGACAGATATACAACACTTGAAACCAACACCAATATCATATCATCATCCTTTGAATTTATTGGATAACAATGAAGATACACAATCCTTATCATCTGCATCATCTTATCTACGGACTCAACATCATGGGAACAATAAAAGGCGGCATAAAAAGAATCAACATCGACCTCAAAAAACATTACAATCATCAGCATCATTACCTACATGGTCAAGGAAACGAACCAACAAAAAACAAAACCATGATACTGATGTTGGTGGTGAAAACAATTATGATGATGATGACAATGATGATGATAATGATGATGATGATGATGACGATGGTCGTGATTATGGTAAAACTGGATCCAATGACAGTGACTCTGGAGGCAATTCTACTACTCGCGTATCACCTTTTACAAGATATGAAGATGGATCTTCTTCACATGGTTTATCAGCTTCTTATGATGATAGGATACGAACTTCAACTACGATTTCTTGGTAAATAACTATAGTTTAGTCATTTTATTTATATAGCTTCAAAATAAAAAAGTTACTAGGATTACACAATATCTTTTTAATGTATTTATTCGTTTCATTGTTTTAAATAAATAAAAAAAAGTATCATCTGTCTATGACAATTTGGTATGATCCAGAAACGGTATGGTTGAAACTTCAATACATGACCTCACGAGGGGGAGGAAAGAAGTTGCCTTTTTGAGAAAGAAGCTCACTTTGCAGAAAAAAAAAGAAAATGATAGCCTTCTTTGTGTCACCTTCTTCTGATGGGTTAATGGTGGATTCATAACCCCGACGCCAAAAAAAATTCCAAAAAAAAAAAAGATAAAAAGGCACCAATAACGTCCCAAATTTTTTTTTAATTTCTTTCTTTCTTCCCTTTTTCTTTTTTTTTTTTTTTTTTTTTTTTTACTTTTTTCTTAAAAAATCAACTTATTAATATGTTTGCTCCAGATACAATGTTAACCAATACAACATTAAACAATCACCAGTCTGTTTTAAATGGCATGGTAAGTCAATGGACTAGTCATTTACCCCCTCCTCCTTTTATCAACAGTGATACCAATACTTTTATTCCCACAGCGAGCCAGGTCATTGATATCTCGTAAGTTTTTTTTCTTTTTTTTTATTTTTTTATTTTTTATTAAACAAATCAATATCTCTCTCTCTCCACACATATTATGTCTTATCTTTTTCTTTTCTTTTTTTTCTTTTTTCTATTATAGTAAAGGTAATATTGAAAAACAAGTTCTCAAGGTGATCCAAGAGTTATATCCACATCTTGGTAATATTTCTACAGTCAAACTTGAGCGCATCAGTGGTGCTTTGACAAAGTAAGTAAAGAATAAGGTCTAATCTTCTCTTTTTTTTCCTTTTTTTTTTTTTTTGTTTGATATATATACTCCCCCCTATCAAAGCATCAAACGTTAACTCCTTTTTTTTTTTTTTTTTTTTTTATCAGTGCCGTCTTTTTCGTAACGCTTCCAAGTCATCAACGACTTGTGCTACGTGTCTATGGATCAGGATGTGATCAATTACTGGATAGAAACAAGGAATTGCTATGGCTTGCTCGATTGACTCCTTTGAAGATGGGAGCTCGACTTTTAGGGACCTTTGCCAATGGTCGTTTTGAAGAATATTTATATTCCACCACATTGACTCATGCTTGTTTGCGTGATCCAGATACTTCAGTGATTATCGCTATTTTACTTGCAAGATTACATGCTATTGTTCAACTTCATCCTCCTTCAAGTTCTTCTCCGTTATCATCCAATCCGGATTTGGAAATTTGGTCTCAAATTCATAAATGGTATGATGCTCTCTTGGTAGAAAAAAATGATGGCTCATCCTTTTCTCCTAGAAAAGCCCTAGCTGGTATCACTCTGAAGAAAATCAAAGCTTGTCAACAATGGATGGATCAAGTTCAAAGTCCCATTGTATTTGCACATAATGATGTAAGTGTTTCTTTTTATTTAAAAATGATTTACTTTCCAACTGACCTTTCCTTTTTTTTTATTTATTTTTTTATTTAGCTTCAGTATGGCAACATTTTACGATTGACATCTACAAATGAGTTAGTGGCTGTTGACTTTGAATATGCTGGATACAATTCACGAGGATATGATTTAGCAAATCATTTTATGGAATGGCAATACAACTACCACGGAGATCGACCTGCATTGGCCTCATCACAAGATGCACCTACACGACAACAACAAATCCGGTTTGTAAAAGCTTATTTAGCTCATCATCATTTGAAATCATCTACTACTGTTGATCAATTACTATATGAAATCGATTGCTGGACAACCGTCTGTCATCTAGGTTGGGGACTTTGGGGTTTAGTGCAAGCTCAACAAAGTGATATCGATTTCGATTATTTGTCTTATTCATGCCAACGTTTAAACATGTTTTGTGAAGCCCTTGGTCGTATGGATCCTTCTTTGTTAGACTAGTTTCCCTCCAATTTAATGCAGTATAGTATTTTGTATTAGCTAGTTAGTCCCCTTATTCCCTCCGTTATGATTCTTTTTTCCTATATAAATATATATATCTATACAGTCATAATTAATTATAATCATATCATTCATTTAAAAAATAAAAAAAAAAAATTGTGTTATGTGACCTAGAGGTCAAATCGTGTCTTTTTTTTTTTTATTTATGTATCTTTTTCGTTACAAAGAATCAAATTTCTACAATTGAGATTTCTATACTTTGGAAATAGAACGGGTCTTGTATTAATAAAAAAAAATGACGTCGTTACATCTTGAATTAGAAATTCGTGCAACGAAAAATGAAGAAGATGATGGAATTGATGGAAAATGGGAAAGATGATCATACCCAAACTACTTTAAGACAGGTCATGTGGGGTTAACAAAAGGATATGATCCCTTTTCCATATTTTTATAATCCGTTTTATTTATTATTTATGGTCGTTCCATCTTTTTTTTTCTTTTTCTTTTTCTCATCATTTAATCGTCTAGTATTTACCACCGATCCTATTTGATCCATTGTCTGTTATCATCATCATCAGCAATCATGATTACTTACTATTCATCCATCCCTATACATCATTACGTTCACCAGAAATACCTATCTTCTACAATAAGTGTATATATCCAAAACATATCTTTAATATATGACATTTATTGATTTGATGGATAAAAAAAAGAAAGAAGTTGTCTATAAGAATACATAAAGAATGGTACGATGTCAAGTAAGAGAGAGAGAGAGTATGCATATACCAGGTAAATATTTGAAGAGGACAAGATACAAAAAAAAAAAAAAAGGAGATAGTACTACGTATGTATGTATGTATGTAAAAGTATGTGTGTTAGACGAGAAAGAATTGATATATAAAATGATGTTCACAAGAATTGTTTTTCCATGAATCGTTCCAAAGGACTTTGAGATTCAGACCATCTAAAAAAAAAAATAAGGAATGAGCAATAGCAAAAAAAAAAAAAATTTGTATACTTACGAAGTAAAACCACGACGTTGTACCCATCGACCATTCAGTTTCTTTGATGTCTTTGCATTGTTTCTTGTTCGTTGTCCACGTACAGGTAAACTCATGGCATGTCGTCGGCCTACATAGTCATTGATATTACGGTGATGCATGACATGTTCACGGATTTGTCGTTTCAAATCAGTTTCAATGGTCATACTAGCCAATGTGTTTGTCAAATTGTTGATTTGTGATTCACTAAGTTCGGCAATCTTGATATTTTTGGGAATTGCAAGTTGATCGCACAATTTCAACGCTGTGGGTTCACCAATGCCATAAAAGTATTGTAAAGCAGTACTAAAAGACAAGAAATAAAAAAAAAAAAAAAAGAAAAAAAGATTAGAATATCTATATATCTACTTTTGTTAAAGAAAAAAAAAAAAAAGAGGATAATATACCTCACTAATTTACGATCGGGTAAATTGACACCAAGTAAATGTAACATTGTCTATAAAGAAAAAAGAATAAAAAAAGAAAAAAAAAAAAAAAGAGAAGAAAAGAAATGTTCACAATGGAAAGGCCCCTGGGACATTTTTTTTTTTCCAACCCAAAGATTGCCCAAGAAAAGATATCAAAAAAGAAAAAGCCACTTGGGAAGTAAGTGGTAGAGAATTAAAGTCACGCTCTCATTTTAACTACACTTCCATTAATCTTTTTTTTTTTTTTTTTTTACTCCTCCTTTTTTGGACATTATAATTACTTTTCATAATGTCAAGACCAGAACATATCGCACCTCCTGAAATTGTAAGTCATCTCCTTCAAAAAAAAAAAAAAAAAAAAAGAATGTCAAATAGGAAATCAACCTGCTTCAAACTACTTTTTAGACTAATCACTAGTGTGGTTTTTTGAAATTACCTTTTATATAAAAATAGTTTTATGGAGACGATGAAGCTAGAAAATATACTGAAAAGTAAGGAAAACATGAAATGAAAGAATAATAGATTTTAATCTTTTTTTAATAGTTCGCGTATTGCTTCTATTCAAGCAGAAATGGCTTATCGTGCTTTGGAACTACTGAACTTACCAGCTGGACCTGCCTATTTATTAGATATAGGTTGTGGATCAGGACTTAGTGGAGAAATTCTTGAAGAAGAAGGACATACTTGGGTTGGAATGGATATCTCGCCTTCCATGTTAGGTAAAGCATGGGTTACTAGTTGTTATGCATACTTTAGCTTATATTTCTTTTTATTATTATTATTATTAGAGGTAGCTTTAGAACGTGAAGTAGAAGGAGATTTGATGTTACAAGATGCAGGACAAGGTGTATGTTATCGACCAGGTACTTTTGATGGTGCTATCAGGTAAAATAAATAAATAAAAATAAAAAAATAAAAATAGAGTATTTGAATTTCCTTAATTGAAACTAAAAAATGATTATTTATATAGTGTATCCGTCTTACAATGGCTTTGTAATGCAGATAAGGCAGCGAATCGACCTAAAGCAAGACTTCAGCGATTTTTTTCAACATTGTATGCTTCATTACGTAAAGGTGCTCGAGCCGTATTCCAATTTTATCCTGAAAATGATGATCAAATCCAATTAATTACAGATGTAGCAACTCGATGTGGTTTTGAAGGTGGTTTACTTGTTGATTATCCTAATTCTAAAAAGGCCAAGAAATATTATTTATGTTTATTTGCAGGACAACAAAGTGGATTACGAAATGAAATGCCTAAAGCTTTAGGTGAAGATGGTGAATTACATCCTGATGAACAACGATCTATTGCTTATGAAAGACGAAGGGCTACAACTCGTAAAAGACGAACTAAACAAAATATTAAAGATAAATCATGGGTACAACGCAAGAAAGAAATAGCAAGAGAAAAAGGTGATAAAGTGGTAGCCAAAGATTCCAAATATACTGGTAGAAAACGAAAGACTCGATTTTAAAAAAATTCTATATAGATAGTATATATATATATATATATATTTTGTAGTAGTAGTAGATTACCCCCTCCTTTCTTTCCCCTTATATTCTTTTTTTATTATTTTTTTTATAGTTTGCATTATTTCATTACTTTGTTTAGTTAGTATACATATTTTCATTATCTTTTTGAATAAAGTTTATAAGGAAAGAGAAAATTTGGCTTTTAAGCGGCACCTTTTTTTATGATATTTTTGATCTCTTGACATGGCCAGGAAATCAAAAAGAAAACGCGAGTTTCCAAAAATATCTTTTTATTACTCCGCCCTAATAGGTAATTTTTTTTTTTTTTTCGCTTTGTCTTTCCGTTCCTCCCCTTTTTTTTTTTTTTTTCTTTTCTTTCTTCTTTCTTTTTTTTTTTTTTTCTCCTTCACTCTTTTCTTTTTCTTTTCTTTTATATATATATATATATATATATAGTTTATATATATTTTGATTGACCTTTCTGTTATTCACTTTTATAATCAAGTAAGTTCTTTAATAAATATATATATATTTATAGTTTAACTAACACGAAAGAGAATAGTTATCTCTTTTTTTTTTTTTATTTTAGTGAATTATGGTCAAGTCATCAAAAACACAAGACTTGGTTGATCTTACACTTCTTGAATCAATAGATGAAGATAGTATTACTTCTACTTTAAAGTTAAGATTCGATAATGGAGCCATTTATACCAAAGTCAATGATAATATTATCATAGCTGTCAATCCAAATCAAGAACGACAACAAGAATCTTTACAATATGTTGCTGAATATAAAGATACTTCCGACAAAGGTGCAGCTTTACCTCCTCATGTTTATCAATTGACCAACCAAACTTATTTACATATGCGACGTACTGGTATTGATCAATCTATTCTTATTAGGTAAAATAAATATAAAAAAAAATGATGATAATTAATGGATGATCATCCCAATTAACCATTCTTTTTTTTTTTTTTTTTTGACAGCGGTGAAACTGGTTCGGGGAAGACTTTTACCTACCGACAAATCCTACAACATCTAGTATCGCTTAGTAGCCACAAAAAAGAAACCAAGTTACACAGTCAAATCCTGAATGCTCAAGTAGTTCTGGAAGCTTTTGGTCATACGAAAACAGCATATAGCAACAACGCATCCCGATATGGCAAATTCATTGAAGTCCAATTTAATGAACGTGGTCGAATGATCGGGGCAAAAACTCTCAATTATCTTTTGGAAAAACCTAGAGTCATTCGCTCTTTATCTGGTGAACAAAATTTCCATGTCTTTTATTATTTATTGGCTGGTGCTTCTCCTGAAGAACGACAACTCTTACGATTGGATGATAATTCAAGTCAATACAAGTACCTCAGTCATACAAGAACTCCTCCTAATCCTTTAGATTCTTCTGATCATTATGAATCTCTCAAATCTGCTATGCGTTCTCTTGGTCTTGGAAAAAGATATCATGCTCGTATTATGCAATTATTGGCAGCTTTATTACATTTGGGAAATTTACAATTTGTTGATGATACTTCCGCTCAAGAAGCTGCTTACGTCAAAAATACTGATACCTTGGATTTGATTGCTGACTTTTTGGGGGTAGATCCTAGAGCTTTGGAAAATGTCTTGACTTATAAAACACAAATGATCAAAAAGGATGTGACAACATTGATTCTCAATTCAGAACAGGCTGGCGAACAACGAGATACTTTGGTGACAGCTCTCTATTCACTCTTGTTTTCTTGGCTGGTGGAACATATCAATATCAAGCTCTGTAGTGATAATGTACACAACGTTATTGGTATTCTAGATCTTCCTGGTCCTCAAACTCACTATACCCAATCCAATTTTGACAACTTTTGTATCAACTTTGCCAACGAACGCATGCATTATTACACATTGAAACAAATCTTCGAAACCGATGTCAATGATTATCGAATGGATGGTTTGGAAATGCCTGAAGTTCCGTACTTTAGTAACTCTGGATGTCTTGCTCTCTTATCTCGACCCAAACATGGCCTTATCGATATCGCAAACAATCACAGTAAATCTTCCAGTCGTGCTTATGATGCTAATATGTTGGATTCTTTTATCAAATACAATGGCACACATGACTCATTCTCTACTCGATCAGCAGATTCCGGAACACTTCTCTTCTCTGTACGACATTTTGATGGTCAAGTCACATACAATCCAAAAGGTTTTATCGAACGTAACAAAGATGTCCTCAATCCAGATTTTGTCACTTTGATCCGTGGTGGAGGTGATGTTCCTGCTTCTTACAATTCGTTCATCGTCGACTTGTTTTCCAAAAATGTCAGCACTGAATCTCATCCCAACGAATCCGAAGCTATCATGAATGCTCAACAATCCAACAAACCTACTCGTTTACCTTCCATGCGACGTTCGAAATCAACACGAAAAAGCAAGAATATCGATGATAATGATGAAAAGAACAATAACAAGGAACAAGAAACAACAAAGAAAGTATCTATGGTATTGGCTCAACTTCACTCGTCTTTGGATGATTTATCAAATATGTTGGATGAAACCATGCCTTGGTTTGTATTTTGTTTACGTGCCAATGATTCTTCGATTCCTAATCATTTTGATGTTCAACGTGTACGGTCTCAAGTACGATCCTTTGGTATTGCTCAAATCGTCAGTCGAATGCATGTTGCCTTTACAAACTCCTTTTATCATGATGAATTCTGTGAACGATACAATCAAACTTTAGCTGCCATGGGTGTAGAAAGTGATCGAACGCCTCGTGCTCAATGTGAAGCTGCTGTTGCTATTTTTGGTTGGCTGAGTTCTCAAGTTTCTATTGGCAATTCAAAAGTAAAAAAAAAAAAAAAAAAAAAAAAAAAAAGTGAAACAAATGAAAACTAATGAATTTTTTTTTTTTTTTTTTTTTTTTTTTAGATCTACTTGAATGAATCAGCTTGGCGACATTTGGAAGATGGATTACGATCAGTTGAAAAGGAACAACAACAAAAACAAAAGGATGAAAAAAGGATTCAAGATAATTCAGCCGCTCTCATGGCAGGTGGAGCAGCCATGGATCTTAGTCGACAACCAAGTGCTGATGCATTATCTACACATTCATTTGGTTCAGGCACTGATTTGTTAGGTGGACAAGGAGATTATTCTCAACATGGAGATAGACAAGCTTTAGCAGCCAATGCAGCAGCAGCAGCAGGATTACCTTTACCTCGAATGGGTGGTGGTGGTGGTGGTATGGAGTCGGTTTATTCTGATGATCAACGATCCTTCCTTTCTGATGATGAATATAACAATCGTGGACGATCTCAATACCCTTATTACGACAATGGATCGCAGTTTGGTGGATCTGAAGGTTTTACAGCAAGTGAAGCCGGTAATATGGAAATGAAACATATGCTTCCTCCTGGTGGTGCAGCCGAAGTGGAAGAACCTGAACCAGAAAAACCTTCCGGTGCTCGAAGACATTGGGTGAACTTTGTATGGTTTATGACATGGTGGATTCCTAGTAAATTCTTATTATGGTGTGGTCGAATGAAACGATCAGATGTACGATTGGCTTGGCGTGAAAAATTGACTTTGGTGATGCTGATTTTCTTACTTTCTGGTGCCATGATTTGGTTCTTGGTATTCTTTGGTTCCATGATCTGTCCTCATCAAAATGTATTTTCTATGAATGAATTACAACAACACAGCGATAAAGACAATGCCTATGTGACAATTCGTGGTGAAGTGTTTGACTTGACACAATTTGCTCCTCATCATTATCCTACTGATGTCATTCCTACATCATCTATCTTGGCTTATGGTGGTACGGATGCTACCAACTTGTTTCCTATTCAAGTCTCTGCTCTTTGTGAAGGTGTGACCGGCACAGTGTCTGATTATGTTAGCTTTGATTACAACGTCAATCTTACCGATACCAACGCCAGATACCATGATTTCCGGATCTCCAGTGCTGATTATCGCCCCCAATGGTACTTTGATCAGATGATGTATTTACGTAAGAATTACAAACTTGGGACGATGGGTTTTACACCGGATGATGTGAATAAACAAGCAACCACTCCTGTTACCATCAACAAGATCACCACGCCACGCTCTTGGGCTATCTTGAATGGCAGTGTATACGATATGACACCTTATATTCTCGGTGGACGCTCGGTCATGACGCCTCATGGTGGACAAGCTCCAGGCAATGTGGATACCAATTTTATGTCTGATACTGTGGTCAATCTCTTCCGTCAAAATGCTGGTCAAGATATCACATCTCAATGGAACGCCATGAATCTGGATGATGCTACCAAGACACGTCAATTGGTCTGTTTACGAAATCTGTTCTATGCTGGTACCAAGGATGATCGTAATTCTGCCAAATGTATCTTTTCAGAATACCTTCTTTTGATTGTCACTGTCTTCCTCTGTGCCGTGGTGGTATTCAAGTTCTTGGCCGCTCTCCAATTCGGTACAACGCGTGATCCTGAAAATCATGACAAGTTTGTGATCTGTCAAGTACCTTGTTATACAGAAGATGAAGACTCATTACGCAAGACCATTGATTCTATCTCAGTACTCAAATACGACGACAAACGCAAACTGTTATTTATTATCTGTGATGGGATGATTGTGGGTGGTGGCAATGATCGACCTACGCCTAGGATTGTACTTGATATTCTTGGTGTGGATCCTGATGTGAACCCGGAAGCATTATCGTTCTTCTCTGTGGGTGAAGGACAAAAGCAACACAACATGGCCAAGGTATATTCTGGTTTATATGAATGTCATGGACATGTGGTACCTTATATTGTCGTTGTCAAGGTGGGCAAACCAAGTGAACGACAAAAGCCTGGTAACCGTGGTAAGCGTGATTCTCAACTGGTCCTTATGCGATTCTTAAACAAGGTGCATTTCAACGCTCCCATGGCGCCTATGGAACTTGAAATCTATCATCAAATCAAGAATGTGATTGGGGTCAATCCATCCTTTTATGAATTTGTACTTATGGTTGATGCTGATACGGAAGTGATGCCGGATGGATTAAATCGAATGGTGTCTGTACTGGTGCATGATAGCAAGATTGTTGGTCTCTGTGGTGAAACGCTTCTGTCCAATGAAAAAGATACATGGGTGACGATGATTCAAGTCTATGAATACTTTATTTCACATTATTTGATCAAGGCCTTTGAATCTCTGTTTGGTACGGTGACCTGTTTACCTGGTTGTTTCTCGATTTATCGTGTACGTACTCCTCAAAAGAATCAACCTCTCCTGATTGCCAATCAAGTGATTGAAGATTACCAAATCAATAAAGTCGATACACTTCACAAAAAGAATCTGTTATTCCTTGGTGAAGATCGATATCTTACCACCTTGATTCTCAAACATTTCCCCAAGTTCAAGACCAAGTTTACTCCTGATGCTAAATGTCGTACCAATGCGCCAGATCAATGGTCAGTGCTTGTGTCTCAACGTCGTCGATGGATCAACTCTACGATTCACAACCTGGGTGAATTGGTCTTCTTACCTCAATTGTGTGGGTTTTGTTGTTTCTCTATGCGGTTTGTTGTGATGTTGGATTTGATCAGTACATTAGTGCAACCAGCAATTGTGGGCTACTTGGTATATTTGATTTATTCGTTGGCAACCTGGACGGGTCCTGTGCCTTTCATGTCGATCATCACCATTGCCGGTGTGTACGGTCTACAGATCATCATCTTTATGCTTCATCGAAAATGGGAATACATCATCTGGATGATTGTCTCTATCCTGGCCATTCCTGTGTTCTCCTTCTGGATCCCGATGTACTCTTATTGGCATTTCGATGACTTTTCATGGGGTAATACACGTGTGGTGTTGGGTGACAAGGGCAAAAAATTGGTGGTGGTGGATGAAGGTAAATTTGATCCCAAATCGATTCCTATGATGACATGGGCCGAATATGAAGAAGGATTATACATGGATGATCAACAATACGACAATGATGACAATGTGTCCTTGGGCTCTCGCGCTACCATGAAGACTGGATTCACACAAGGAAGTTATTATAGTTATGCCAGTCAACAACAACGTGGTACCATGTTACCTGGTCAATATGCACCTTCCAATCAACAATATATGGGTCCTCCTTCCGTTTATAATATGTCTAGTAATCAATCTTTCTATGGTCCTACTGGAACGCCTTCCTTTATGCCTGGTAGTCATATGTCCTTTATGAGTGCCATGCCTGGTATGCCTCCTATGGGTACTGCTGCTCCTCCTTATCGATCTCAATCTCCATTCCATCCTCCACAATAGATTTTATTTTATTACATATATACTATTTTTTTTTTTTTTTTGTCATTTGTTAGTTTTTATTTATTTCATCTCATTGGTTTGTTTTAGTAGTAGTAGTATCTCTCTCTCTCTTTTTTTTTTTTTTTATCATACAAAATATACTTTTTTTTTTTTTACACAACACACATGCATATATTATACATCTACATATTTTTTTTTGTCAATAAAGACGGTTTTTCTATGATTGTATTTTATTGTTTTATTATAAAGTCAAACTAAAACTACCATACTTTACATTTCTTGATAGGGTTCATGGGTGCACCAGCAGGACAATTGAAGGCTTTTGCAAAATCAGGCATGTTTTGTACCACAGCATTGACACGGACACGAGCAGGAGAATGGACATCACCAAGAATCTATAAAGAAGGATTAAATATTATTTTTATTTAATGGATGGATTTTACCTTTTGAATGGCTCTTTCAGGACGATCCTTTTCACACCATACACGACCAAAGTTGATGAAGAACAAGGCTTCAGGAGAAAGATCAAGACCTGATAATCGTAATTGAGGTGTTTTGCTGAACGCTTCGTATGCTAATGAGATGCCTCCATTATCGGCCAAATTTTCCCCTAATGTCATCTATATAAAGTTGTCAGTATAGGTAGTTTTTTTTTTTTTTTTTTTTTTTTTTTTTTTACTTTTCCATTGACATGATGATCTTGACCATCAGGACCTTGAATATTAAAACCATTGTATTGATCAATAAAACATTGTGCTTTTTCATTGAATTGTTCCATGGTCGCATTGGACCACCATTGTGATAATACACCATCCCCATCATATAATCGTCCACTATTGTCAAATCCATGCTATAAAAAAAAATACATCCTCCACAAAAAAAAAAAAAAAAAAAAAAAAAAGAGGAATAGAATGAGTAAAATCTCTAATAAGATATCATCTTTTACTTACAGTAAGTTCATGACCAATGACAACACCGATACCACCAAGACTAAGTGGAATTGAATTGATATCATAGAAAGGAGGTTGTAAGATACCAGCAGGAACAACCACCTAAAATAAAAAAAAAAAAAGAGGAAAGAAAAGGATATGAGTGAAAAGATACCATTCATTTTGTATATATATACCTGATTGTAAGTGGGACTAAAATAGGCATTCACAGCTTGCGGTTCCATAAACCATCTATCTTTATCCACCATTTTATCAAAAGATGACCAAGACTTGTTTGCAGCCCAAGAAGCCAAAGCCAATGCGTTTTCAAATTGAGTATCAGGACGAATGATCGAATTTAGGTCGCCATAATACTGTTGCAACGACAGGGGAGACCGTATATCAGGAGATTGAGTACTGTACATAGATTTGATAGCCATCTTTTGAATCTTATCGAGAGCTTTGGCCCGAGTAGCATCATCCAACCAATCCACACTTTCCAACCGTTGAGCATAGATAGTACGAATGGATTCCAAGAGCTGATGTATTTTCCCTGCTGTATCATTATCGTCATTGTTTATACCAAATACCCTGTTCACAAAGTAATGACCTAACAGTTCACCAAAGGCATCATTGGTACGTTGAATACATGTCCGTTGTCGCGTTGGCGATGATTTCCTACCAGATAGCTTGTTGTTCATCTCTTGAAGCACATCATTCGTAGCACGATCCAAAAGATACACATGATGTCGCATGGTGGACAACAAAATGTAGTTCTTGATAACTACCGTGTTTTGATCTTGCCATAGTTCGCCCAGTTTATCAAAGTAACTTGGTGTCATGACCACGATTTTATTGGGTGTTCTAGACATCACCCCTTGGAAGAATGTACGCCAATTAACATAAGAATATTTGTTTTCAAGATCTTCCAAAGTAAAAGGATTATAAAGAGAAATAGGATCTTGTAATCCTTCACTATTCAATGATGAAAAAAAAGAAAAAAAATAAGAAGAAGAAAAGAAAATAAATAAATAATATTAATTTCTTACAGTGAAGTTGACATAGCAGCAAGCTGTGTTTCAAAATCTATAGCAGCATCAATCTCAGGTTCATTCAAATCAGGCATGGTCAAATTTGCCAATTGTTTAATAGATTTTCTATAGATCTCGACATATTGTTTTTGTTCAAAATATTCCTTGGAAGGTAAACCCAAAGATGGTTGCATTAAAGTAATGATATTTTGATTAGGATTTCTATCATCAGGATCGACACTGGCAGAAAATAAAGGATTGGATCCACCTGTGATTTCCAACTGAATCAAAGCACCAAGTGTGTCTTGTTGTTTGATAGGTAAAAGATATTTTTCAAGTGGTTCTCTACCCAATTGATCTATTTGATCTTGATTCATACATGATTGATAATAATTTTTCACCATATTAAAATTTGAAATATCGGCTTCTTTTTCTTTTTGATCATTGAATGTCATTTCTTGATATGTATTTGTCAATATATTTTCAATCACTTTGGCATTAGCATCACGAAGATGATAAAATGTACCAACACCTTCATATAAAAAAAAAAAATTAAGTGATCTTTTTACTTTTTTTTTTGGTGATTCTAACTCCGTTTGCATGAATTCACTTACTTGATTCAGAATCAGGAATCGTAGCATTCTTTAACCAACCTCCACCTATTAATAGATAAAAAAAGAATGAATCATCATCATATATCGTTTTGATTTATTCTATTTTTACATGTATATTGATAGAAATCACTACATGGATCTATATTAAAATCCATATCAGCCAATATATTTAAAGCAGATTGTATACATCCTTGTGTGGTACATACATCAGTAGATGAAGATGGAACTGATAATGATACCATTATAATACTTAATTAAAAAAAAGAAAAAAACAATACCAAAAAAAAAAAAAATCCTCACTTTCTTTTTATACATAAAAAAAAAAATTAAATATATTTGTTATGAAAAACATCCATTATTTGTTTTTTTTCTATTGAATGTGGAAAATACAATAGATGATCGGTCTAGAATTTTTTTTTTTTCTTCGGGTAGTCACTTGATTTATTCCTTTTTTTTTTTTTTTTTTTTTTTTTTTTTTGGTCTTTCTTCTTTATTGTTGACATTTGCGTTACACATTGTGTTTCCATAATGAGCTCTGAGACTAAACTAATCTCTTCTTGGGTAGAGAAAATCAGAGCCAAGGTAAAAAAAAAAAAAAAGTCATTTCTCTTTTTTTTTTTTCTTCTTACCATTATGCTCTTCTTTAGCTCCCATATACAAGTGGACATAGTTTTGAAACTTTGGAACATGATCCTGTTATGCGTTTATCGTAAGTACACGCTATCATTTAATTTCAAAATCTCACTCTTTTTTTTTTTTCTTAGTGGTAATTCAAGAATATACTCTTTTTACTAAAAAGTCGTTGAATCCTTATTATTTTTTTTACATTCATATCTTAGTCACGTCCTTGATTCAAGCTTCCAAGTTTAGACTTCCTAGTGTCATTAATGCCATTATGAAAGCAAGTAACAGTATATCGGTGGTAAGATTATTTATTAAACTCTAATGAACTTGAAACTAAAACACTTTCTTTTTTTTTCTTAGTTACCATCAACAGGAACTCTTAGTGACGACCTTATACCTTTGAATATTATGCAATCTCATCTCTTCTTGATTCAACTTCTCGCAGTATGTATGCAACGACATTGGCTTTATTTACATAAAAAATCGGCCTATCACAGTTCAAACTCTCGACAACTACAAGATCCTCCACCATTAGACATTACTCTGGCAAAACATGTTTTGAATGTCATGTTACGGTTCATGTTTTACTCGTCTGATCCTTCCAAAGAACGTACCACTTTTTTTACTCATTTTCCTCACCTTCAATCAGATGCTGATTTTATGCAAGGCAACTACTCGAACTACTGTCTATTTATGAGTCGATTAAACAATGACGATACTTTGCACAATATTTACGACAAATCATGCCGAGTCATTTATTATATTAGTGCTAGCAATTGGGCATTGATTTTCTCCAAAATCAAATCTTATATCCTACATCTGTCTACAACATCTGAAGAAACACCTGATACATTGATCCTACGGCTATTAGAATACTCTTCTCTGAATGCAAGACGATTATCCATGGTATTGGCCGAATTACAGCTCAGCTTTTTACATTTCAAGAAAAACACCCAACTTAACTTGGCTGTGTCTTTACGACGGGGTATTTGGAATTGGATTGAAGCTTATCCTACCGAATTCGAAGATTATCAATTATCTCATAGACGATTGGAAGGAAGTCCTGAAATACTCTTTGATATGTGCAATTCTTTGGCCGATACAACAAGAAAAAAGACTTATTTTTGGCCTCTTCAAACCATGCTCATGATCCTTTGTCCTGAAATTTTAATGACTCTTACCATGGAATTGAGTTCAAGTAATCTATCGAAAAAGGTAAATATATTGAAAAAAAATAATAATAAAAAAAGAAGAAAACCTAGATGCTTAGGACATTGATCTTTTTTTTTTTTCTTTTTTAGGGACAATTTCTTATTGCACTTCAAAAAACCATTAAGGGTGATCGTATGCCTGAAGTATCTGTCATTTGTTATACTGACATTTGTTTATTGGCTGGAAGATTAGCTCGTGATAGTGGCGCTGCTCTTTGGAACTTGGTACCCGATGTGATGGATGATTTACAAAATTGGATATTAGACCCTCTTCGACCTTTTTCTCATGGTAGTGATATGTTGAATGCTGGTATTGTCCTGGACCGTCTTATCCTGGTGCGTGATGCTGATTACTCTCTTATACGGTTATCTCATCAATTTATGCTCAAAAGCACTCATGTCTATTATTCTGGTAGTGACTGTCCTCTTATGTTAAAAGCAAGTAAACTCAAGGTCGGTGCACTCATGGAAAGTGAAAATCCTCCATTTGTCCAGATACCAGTGGATATACATGGAGCTATTGGTAACCGTACTAGGCATCTCTTTTTTTGGCTCACAAGTCTCCATAAAGAACGACTCTCGAAACCCAACAGCAAGAGAAATACCGCCAGCGGCAGCAGCAACAACAACAACAACAGCAACAACTTGGCAGCAATAACAATCAAACCAAAACCGACAAAATCATATTCCTTCAGCGGCAATAGTACCAAAAAAGCCAATATCAATCCATTTGACAATGAAGGTGTAGATATTGATGATATGATCTTTGATGTTCTCACCATTATCAACGCTCGATCAGAACATCTCTTCTACGAACCCTCTCATGCTGGCAATTCGGAAGAAATCGCTAGAGTCATTACAACAACCGCCAGCTACTTGAATGATCCATCACAAAAACTTGCCGACATTGCTTCTTCCTGTTTATATTCTCTACATCAATCCGAAACCATCATGATGTGGGCCGATACTTCCAACTTTTTGATAGCTTATTGGCAAGTCTCCTCTCAGGTGCTCCGTGTACTGGCTCAAACTATGCTACATCATCATCCTGGAAGAGGATTAAGTTTGAAATCACTTTTGAATCTTCTCAAGCAACTATTAACAGCAAGAATCTCCTTTTTGAATACATATCAGGTAAAAAAAAAAAAAAAAAAAAAAATACAAAGATTATACTCAAATGTCTGTTGATATTAGAATGTAGCACCAACGGAAGAATTTATGAGAATGTGGATCCAAACATCTATTGATCTTGAAATGGCACTGTTGGTACTTTTATGCTCCATGGATGATTTTATATATGCAAGAGTGACGGAATGCATTGGAATTTTATGTGAAGAATATCAACTTATTGAGGCTATCACAGATCCTCGATTATTGGTATGTACCATGTACGAAAATTTGGGCGCGTATTTGGAATTCACTGGACAAGCTGATACGGTACCTGGCGGACGGAAATTACATCAAAGGCGACTCTGGCGAATTTTGCGACAAATGACACGGTGTACTCCTGGAAATGTTAAAGCCTGGGAAGAAGTTTGGAAACGATGTAAGGTGATGACGGCTCGGATCATATGTTTTGAAACGAATAAAGAAACAACCAACAGAAATATCAACATGGATGGAAAAAGAGGATCCTACAATGAATTTGGTCGAGTTAGCAACAATACAACAATGATGACAATGCTTTATAGTGATACAAGTGGCTCAACTGCGAGTAGTGGCGCGGGAACAAATATCAGTTCAAGTACACCATCTGATACATCTTTGGTTCGACTTGAAGATGATCCTGTGGTTGAATGGGAATACTATGCCGGTTTCTTATCCTCCTTGGGCCAGGTGTGCCTTGCACCTGTTGATAACGAAATCCAAGCAGCAGCAAGCTCACCTTCTACTTCTGGAAAACAACAACAACAAACTTCTAGTCATACTACTTGCCTTCACCCACAACAACAATCCTCAGCAACTGATTCTCCAACGACTCATCATTCTGATCAACTACAAAAGGATGACATCTTTTTTTCAACAGAAGCGAAAACAGCCATGGTGGAAGAATTCGTTGGAATGATGATGGATCTACTCGTTTGTGATAGCCTAATGATACGGGAACGAGTACGTGAACTTATCGGAAACAGTACATCACCAGCGCTTTATTGGACGATATCACGACAATTTAGGGAAAGATTGGACCAATGTTTCGATCATGATAAACCTATCTGTGAACCAAGACGGATCTTATTTGTGGAACAGATTATCACAGTCTTTCGATTCGTGCTTACTGGGGCAGAATGTGCTGAAGCTATACTTTCTATGGACTTTTCCAAACCTATGATTCAATTATGTACCTTCATCAGTGCTCTGGAAGACAATGATACCTCGAAAAGAATTAAAATCAAGATGTGTCAATTCTGTGAATCTCTTTTATCTCGGAAAAACCAACTTTCCTTTCAAAAGGATGTCGTGGTACGGTCTCATCTACTAAAATGTATTCGACAATGGACAAGTGATTTTAACATTCAATCTGATACAGTATGGCAACAAAAACAACAACAGCAGCAGCAGCAACAACAACACCAACAACAACAGCCACAAGAACTACAACAACATCAACAACATCCATTGTATCAACAAGATCAACACCAGCAACAACAACTTCCATTGTATCAACAAGATCAGCATCAACAGCAACAGCAACAACTGCAGCAGCAGCAGCAGCATCAGCAGGACCAGCAGGAGCAGGAGCAACCATTGCCATCATCATTACAACAGCAACAAGAGGAACAATATCAGGAACAACAGCATCAATCAAATCAGCAAGAACAGCAGCAGTATTCCTCCAGCTCTTCGAAACCACTTACTTTGGAGGACAACATACAAGTAGATCTGGATATGGCTTGTCTCAGGACTATGGTGGTGTTACTCTATCAACTTCCTTTACAACCTACCGAGCCTACGGAAGAAGTGGATCTGATTCAGCGGAAAAGTAAAATGTTTTACAAGTATTTTACTTTTTTCCTCAAATTACTTGCACGATGCAAAGCTTCAGAAGTAAATATATATGTAGATATAGTCATGGATACAAGTTGTCTAATCCTTTTTTTTTTGTAGGATATACGAAACGAAGCAATTAGTATGAAAAGAACCAACATTAGTACTTTCAAACACAACATTATTCTATGCCTCTCCAATCTCCTTAGTGCCAATGTGGATGTTGGTCTTAAATATTCTTTATCTATGGGATATCATGAAGATATTCAAACACGATCGGCTTTTATGCAAGTTCTAACCAATATTTTGAAGCAAGGCACCAAGTTTGAAACATTAGGTGAATCTGTGATTTCTGACCGATATCATAAACTTGTGAGCGTAAGTTTTGAAATTTATTTTTTGATATGATTGATCTTAATTTTTTTTTTTTTATTTATAGTTATTATTCAAGTTTGATTATGCGGTTCCAAAATCATTATGTCAAGTCTGTTCTGCTTCGGAAACGGATGATGTGGCTACCTCTCTTCTTTCAAGTTTTGCTTCTGTCAAGAAATCTCTGGTCTTGTTACAGATGGTGACAGAAATAGAAGTGGAGAATACAAGTAAGTAGTCAATAATGTGATAATAAATCAATAATAACATCTTTTTCTATAGTCAATGAAACGGATTTATTTAGGAAAACAAGTATTGCCACCAAGTGTTTAACATCGTTTGCCAAGGCAAATGGATCCCGTTATATCAATCAAGTACTTAAACCTGTGATGGATCAATTGGTTAGTAGACCGAAACTGGAACAAAATTTTGAACTGGATCCAAGCAATACTGGTCGTGAATTTGCGCTCAGGAACAAGGACAATGTGACATCAGCTACCAATTTGATTTTGGATGCGATCTGTAACTCTGCTGATTTAGCTCCTCCCAGTTTTCGATCAGTGTGCAAGATGATTTTGGAAGCTGTGCAACCTCGATTCCCAGAATCAAAGTATACTGCTGTGGGTTCTTTTATCTTTTTACGATTCTTCTGTCCTATCATTGTCAGTCCTGAATCAGCTGGGATTTTGGCACCTGGAGTGATCACTAGGGATTTACGACGTGGATTATTGATCATCGCCAAAGTGATTCAAAATATTGCCAACAACATCCTCTTTGGTTCCAAAGAAGTCTATATGGTTATACTTAATGATTTTGTCACGGAAAACATGTATCGGGTGACAAGCTATTTACGAACCATGTCATCGGTGGTTGACAATGACAACAACAACAACAACAACAACAACAACGCTTCGGAAAATGATGTGGGTATTTCACCTCCTATGAGTGATACAGATTATCGATTATTACACAGTGTGTTGGCTAAAAATTTTGAAGACATACAACGTGATTTGGCGGCAAAGAAGATTTTGATGTTCCAAAACCAAGAATCGATGGCTGCATGGAAAGATTATATGGAAGATTTTAGCAAAGTGCTTGTCCAACTTGGCCCTCCCTCGGATACAAAGCGATCGAATACAAGATTCAATTTGCAACAACGACAAGTATATTCTAGCGAAGATCAACAGTATTCTGCTTTTATGCGCAAACATAGCAACACCAACACAAACATGATTGCATCCACCAACATTTGTTATTTAGGTGGTCGTTCCATCTCTGGTCATAATATCATTTATTTCATTTTCAGGCGTCTCAATGTAAATGAAATGGATATGGAATTAGTCATGCATTATATATTTCAGGTAAGAACAAAAAAAAAAAATGCTCTTCTCCTTATTTAACTTATTATTTATATATAGATGCTTGAAAACATGGGTGCAGAATCCTTTATTGTCGTCATGGATGTCACTCGATTTGGATCTGAAAATGAAATACCAAAACAACGATTCATTCAATTCTGTGAAATGTTTCCAAAATCAACCTTGGCTAATCTTCAAATGATTATCTGTTATAACTCCAATACATGCTTTCGAAGGTATCTCAAAAGGGCCGATTATCAAACCACCAATAAAATCATCAAGCGGATTGTTTTTGCTGTTAGTTTGGAGGAAATTGCTGAATACATTCATCCTACTGCATTACAATTGCCTAAATCAACAGGTAAATATATATATATATATATACCCTTTATTATAATCATCTCATTTTCTTCTCTCTCTTTTTTTTTTTTTTTAAATATCTACATAGTGGCTTTGGACAAGGAACCATCCAATACTTTTTATACTGTCTCTCGTGTATGGCAATATAACGTACCAACACCAGTGACAATCAAGGTCAGCTCTGAATTTGTACAAGTGATCTCCAATCGAAAACAAGAAATTATTTTCAACACTTATGCTTTTACCAACGATGTTTATCATATATCCGAAATACAGAACATCAGAAATCCTGGAATCCGTGGGGATCAAGTTAATGAATTGGCATTTACATCTACAGTGGACAAAATGACAATTTATATTCGATCACCAAAAGCCGATCAATTACTTCATGTAAATACATAGATGATATATCAATTCAAATTCAGTTACTAATTATTATTTTTTTTTTTTTTTTTTTTTTGATATAGACTATTCTAAATAGTAAACGACGATATGAAGCCATCCGACCATCCA
This sequence comes from Halteromyces radiatus, assembly GCF_025201355.1. Classification (NCBI taxonomy): domain Eukaryota; kingdom Fungi; phylum Mucoromycota; class Mucoromycetes; order Mucorales; family Cunninghamellaceae; genus Halteromyces; species Halteromyces radiatus. Next base: position 424,862 of record NW_026251696.1, on the reverse strand, counting down.
CACTTGCCACTCGGATCATTCGACCTAATGATGTTCCTGGGAGATTACTCAATATGGCTCTTCTCAACCTTGGAAGCAATGATTCACAACTTCGATTAACTGCTTATAATTTACTCTATACTTTATGTCGAACTTTCAATTTTAATGTGGGAACCAATTTGATGGATGCAAAGGGTAAAATAATTAGATAAATAGATATGATATATAATTGATTTTTTTTCTTTTTTTATGAATGATAGAACTTTGTCTACCTCCAAATTGCTCCAGATTCGTGGCAACCATCAGTGGACGATTGGCCAGTACAGAAAAACAACTAACTTTGGAATTTTTGAATGAATGTTTTATTGGTTTTGACAAATCTACAGATGAACAACGGTATCTCTGCTTACATTATATGACACCATGGATTCCAAATCTTGGAGCAACTGCTCATGGCACTCCTGAAGATATCTCTCGAACCAAAGAAGTTTTACGGATGTTAATTGGTATTACATTGACTCAAAGCGTAAGTATCAAAAAAAAAAAAAAAAAAAAAAAAAGGTATGTGATTCATCCTTGATTGAATTCTTTTTTTTTTTTTTTTTTTTTTTTTTTTTTTTTTTTACATAGATGCATGTATTGATTCAAACCAAACTATGGAAAACTTTGGGCAAGGTGGATGGTGTACGAGATATGGCTATCGATGCATCTCTACAAATTTCAAGAGAACATGGTCTTGGATCCAAAGAGGCAGAAGCAATGGCTGATACTTGTGTGACATTATCCAATATTCTAGTACGAAGCAAACTAGTGGCGATCACTCTACGATTATTACAACAAACAACTGAGAAACCGACACAATCGCTTATCAATCATCCTTTATGGACAGAGATAGCCATCATGACAAGGTTCAACTTGATGCTTTCCTTTGACAACTTTGGCCCTCTGAAAAATTATATTCCTGATATGCTTCATATGATCACCTTACTTGTTGGTGTGGGCCCTACTCTGATACGGACAACCATCCATGGGATTTCCATCAACTTGATTCAATCATTATGTATTTTGCCAACTTTACCCGAAGACAGTCGCCAGGAATTACAACACTTGATGGGAAAGATGGGGGAAAAAAGAATGCAGTTGTTATTCGGTCTTGTCAAACCACATGCCAATGCTTTCACTATCTCTCAAGAAACACTATCAGATCCTCTCACCGAACCCTTTGACCTCATGGCACTAGAAACAATCATCAACACCTTCCTTCGTATTGTTGAACTGGGTGCACCTACGATCGATATCTCCAATGCTTGGCGAGCGCGATGGATGGGCCATGTGACAACAGTGGTGTTCCAAGAGAATCCAGCCATTCAACCTCGTGCCTTTGTTGCTCTTGGCTGCCTTGGGCGTCATCAAGTGGATGATGATCTCTTATTCCAAATTCTATGTACACTTCGACGCGCGCTTGATCCGTTTGATCCTAATGATTCTTGTCTTTTGAAAAGCATGGTGATGTGTCTACGCAACGTGGTTGAAAATCTCTCATCTGACTCTCGATACCTTGTTCCTCTCTTCTGGGTAACCCTCTCTATCTTATCCATCAATCATCCTGATGTTTTTTGTATGGCCACCGAACTTCTCCAAGGCGTATTACAAGTCATGAACACCAATCATCTGTTTGATGTGGGCGAGGTGGCAATGAAAGAAACCCTGTTGGATGCAAGAAGACCGGTGGCGACGATTTGTGCTCAATTGGACCAGGCCAATGGCGTCAAGTTTGATACTCATTTTTCCTTTGCCGTGGTGGGATTACTGATGAAAGGTTGGCGTACAAGTCCTCAAGCCAAAGAAGCGGCTTATCAATGTCTCTTGTCTTTTCTCAATTGTTCTACACGCTATGCAAAAAATAGTGTTGATCATCGTGTATTGGGTTATGTGGCAAGTCTGATCTCTGTGGCAAGAAAGACCCAATCAAGACAAGATATCCTCCGTTTTGCTGGTGTCCATTATGATGCTTATTGTTCCAATCGTGATAGTTTCTTCAAATCCTATCATGATGATGATGTTGATAATGTTGATGATGATAATGGTGATGCTGTTGATGATGATGATACTATTCGCAAGATCAAATCAGCAAAACGAAGATCAATGAAAATGTCCCCTACTTTTGAACCAACAAAACCAACATCAACAACAACATCAACAACAACAACAACAGGAGAGAACATGATGATTACATTATTTGATAAATTGGATATCCCAGATAATGATACTGCATTATTATTTATTTCTTGTTTGGCCGCCCAATTGAAAAGTGTGGAAAGTGAATCTGATCGTTTGTTTTTATATGAACTTCTCTCCGAAGCAGCTGACACCATGCCTGATGTCTTCAGTATTGTCTATCCTTCTTTATTACCTGCCATGAACAACTTGATTCGCTCCACTTCCACCTCTGTGCCTTTACTCAACGCTATCCAATCTATCCTGATGGCCGCCTATGCTGATGATCGTTTCCAGTACCCAAAACATACCCTTCACGACAGGTTATGTGATCTTGGCTTCTCCGCTTTTGAAGATCCTTTCCGTCCTCTTGCTCCCTCTAGTATGATCCAAGTTGCTTCTTTAGTTGGTCAACTCGTTGATTGGCTTATCCAGTGAATATATATATATATTTGTATTTTTTTTTTCTCTTTTAGTTTAGTATTTCTCTCCTTTTTTATGTATATACAATAAATAACGCCGGTGCACCCTACTGGATTTTTCTGAATCTTATAAAATAATTGGTTCTCTTGTCAAACATGGTAGGATCTTTTTTTTTTTTTGGTGGATGTTGTTTATTTTATTCAAGTGGGGTACAGTCGATGATGATTGACAGGCGAACGCGATGATGAAATGACGATGAATACCAAGTGGATGAGACAATGAATGGATGACATCTATCAACGGGATTAGAGAAGTGGCAGTAAAATTGGATTGGAACGAAAAATATAGATAATTGCATTTTTTTTCCATAATCAGTAATCAAATGATGGATGATTCATAACGGTTCATTTATTTGTAAAATAAAATTTAAAAAAAAAAATAAAGATCTAGCATCTGCTACTATAAAACATTGATATAAAACACTGCTACCAAAAAAAAAAAAATGTAACTGCATCATCATACTGCCATTATGGCCCTATTTTCATCATCTATTTCAATCATCTACCAACACTGGAGACAAAAAAAAAAAATCCAGAGGCATAAAATAAAATCCACAGAAAAATTCAAAGCCAAGAAATAAAATAATCCGGAGACTGAACAAGATCCAATGACAAAAAAAAAATCCCCACTTCAGAAAAAACCAAACATATTCAGGAATCTTTATTTATAAAATGTATTATAAAAAACAAAGATCAAGAATCTACTGCTATAAAACATCGATATATATATATATATAACCAGCATGCCAATATCAGAGAAATGCGTTTGTTAGTTGTAATCCTCATTGCGAGCGCCACCTTGAAAGATCCATGAGATATACCTTTCACAGTGACACCGAGCCAAACCAAAATCATCTTGAATCCCTGATGTTGTACAGCCCAGTCACCTTTATTCCTGCATTTTTTTGTCTTTCCAGTCCTTGGGCATGTGATGAGGTGACACTTTCCATTTTTCCCTTCCGAATGAATTGTTCAAATCGCCTATAAAGAGAAGAAAAAAAAAATAAAAGGGACGTAAATGCAAGGATCCTCCACGCGATGACTTCCTATCCAAAAAATAAAAAAAAAACCATCATATCAATGGAAGTAAATAACTGACCTTATGAGTATGGTTCATATTTACCAGCTTGTGCATAGCAGAGTCAAATGCATTCTTGTAAGTACTTGAACCGTGATTGTTTGGAATGAACCTTTGAGATTCTCACCCTAAAAAAAAAAAAAAAAAAAAAAAAAAAAGAAAGAAACATATCAACATAAAACTTTTCTGTTGTTTTCAGTATGTATCGCCCTTACCATGATCTAATTCACTTGAGGATTCCTGTACGAAAGTAAATGACAAAAAAAAAATCATAATACCAATAGTTTTCTGACCAACTTACCTCTATGAATAGCTGACTTTTATTCACCCTTTTCTTTTTGGTGGAGACTTACAAAAAAAAAAGTATACCATTGAGCGGAAGAATGGAAAGAGGAAAGAAAAAATAAAAAATTGAAAAATATGAAAAAATATAGCCCTTTTTATATCATCAGCGGCGTATTAACTCTGACCTAACTAAACTGAAATCGCCAAAAAGAAATGCATGCATCGACTTTTGATTAACTTGAATCTACTTCTTTTATTATAAAAAAAATAGATATGATTCTAATATAGATGAAATACCTGATTATCTTCATGTTTATTTGACCACAAAGTATCCACTGAGCGAAACTTGCGAAGTCCATGGTGCTCACCGGCAGAACCGTTGCCAGAAGACGATGAAGAAGAAGAAGGGACATCCACTAAATCCGTCATCCGATTGAGCATGATCCATATATTTTTTTGACGATCTCCTAACAGCTTGACACCCATGGTATGATTTGTTTTTTCATCATGAACAGTAATAGGCATGAAAACGGCCTCCAATTCAGAGAGATCCAATCCCAATTCTCTACGAGCATATTCACTCAGTTCCATATCGTGAGGAAGAATTGGATCTGTAAATGTTCTTGACCAAGGCACAGTGATGCGAAGATAATCACGATTAGCATCCTCATCTTTGTGCAATTCAATACCCTCCAATAACGACGGTTTGTAGGAAAGTTCAGTAGCCCATCTTAGTAACACCGCATCCGAGCTTGAAAGACAAGAAGCAAAAGAAGGAAGAATAATATCAGAAACAAAGGTTGATTTCGTACATAATAACAACAGGGCTAGTTTCTCCTGAAACTTGACAATGCGAAGAAGCTGGAGTCGGACAGAGAGCATGTCGGTGATCCCCCACGTGGAAATCTCATGATTATCAGCATAATGTTTAAATTCCTTGTACAGGGGGAGGATGGCATAGAATCGATCTTCATTTCGTGTTGCCCTTGAATTTAGCATCATATCTAAAAAAGATCTTTCTTTCAAAGGTTGATCAAAGATGGTAGGTCGACGTTCATTAAAGAAATCCAAGAGTGTTTTAGGTCGGCTTTGATGATGGATATTTTCATAACAAAACGAGAGGAACCACAACTTCATCTTCGTTCTTCTTCCAATGCTGCATTCACTGATCACCCAAGTACGATTCGCCCAATCCATCACGACATGCAGCAGGTACCGTAATCCACGAGCGAAATTGTCTTTCTCAGTTTCCGTCAGCCCCACTAGGCAAGGGCACATTTCGCAGTTTTCGATAAAATCATCGTTTTCATCATTGCCAACTGCAGCATCACCCATCTTGGTGACCCCTGAATTTTCATTGTCGGATTTGATTTGTAGATGTCCTTTTTCAGTTGTCACTTTGTTTTTATTTCCTTCTTGATAACCCCTCCGAGAATTTAACTTATATTTACGTATCATATTCGAAATGAGCCGTCTAAATCTGCTACCTTTTTCTGAACCTGCGGTAAAAAAAAAAAAAAAAATAAAATAAAATAAAATAAAAAATAAAAAATAAAAAAATAAAAATAAAAAAAGAAGAAGAAAGGTTATCTCCGATTGTTTTGGTAGCTAGTGAGCTTATTTTTTTTTCCTTACCATCTTGACTTTCCTTCCGTTCCTGAACATCATTATCCATTTTTTCCTTGTCATCTTGACTTTCTTTTTGTTCCTGAATATCATCATCCGTTTTTTTCATTCCACATTGCATGGACAAATGAACATACATTCTCTTTACATACTTGGAAACTGCATCCATACATTCATAATTATTCATGCTTTGTAAGAGATAGCTGATATGCAAATCAGGAACGGCAACAATCACCTCAGCTCGTGCGAAAATTTCGGACATACGATGAATAGTTTTTTTCTTGTTGTGGTCCAATTGATCGACTGAGATGGCGTCCACCCATAGATACTTAACCACACTCTCAGAGAAGCCATCATCATCATCAGCAACAGCAGCATTGTTACTATTATTACCTGAATCAACATCATCATGGATTTCGTCGTCCCTATCACCATGCCAAAGCAGCAGTTGTCCACACAAGAGAATCAAATCTGAAATGGCAAAACTGGTCACATGCGCATTGTAGTCTGGCGTGAGAGCAATTTGTTCATCGCATTCACCCCAACGATAACTGACGCAGGCGTAGCCATCAGTGAATTCAGCGTGATGCATGCTTTTCTTGACACAGACAAGTCTCTTGGACTTGACCGTGGCAATCATGTCCACAAGCATAAGGTCGAAAGCTGGATTGGGTTCAGAATTATGAGCTTTATGCGCCATACTTTCCTCGGAAGAGGATGAAAACAAATCATGATATATTACAGACGTAGTCTCCTCGGAAGAGGACCCATAGGAGATTACAGATGCACTATCCCCGGAAAAAGATATAGATGATTTCTCCTTGGACAAGGAACAAGATTTATCTCTCCCTCTATGAGTTGTAGGTGTACGTAGCGGTATATCGATATCTATTTGGGGCCCTAGCTTGCTGAAAGAGAAATTTCTAGTTTCATACTCTTTTTTGCTGATCATCTTGGATATATAGAAAGAAAAAAAAAAGAAAAATTGAAACCAGTAAAGTACAGAAAGAAACAGAAGGTAATTATTAAACTAAAAAAAAAAAAAAAAAAAAAAAAAAAAAAAAAAAAAAGAACGGAGACCAAGTGGCACAATATGAATATGCTGAAATACAAACCTTCGCTTATGTTGTATTACCTATAACTGAGGCATGACTTTACACAAAAGCCGAGACTGAATCGACCTATTCCTAATACGACATATCATCGTATAGAAAGAGAAAAGATGTTATAAAGGAAACAAACGAAAAAAAAAAGGGCGTATTCACTAGTAACTCAGTTATGTCAGTTACATCGTCACCGATCATCATCATACTGCAATCATAGTACTATTATCATCACCCACCCCTATTTCAATAATCTATCAATACTGGGGACAAAAAAAAAAAAAAAAAAAGATCCAGAGACATAAAATAGATTCCAAGGACAAAAAAAAAAATCCAACTTCAGAAAATAACCAAACATAAATATCCAGAAAAACAAATCTTTATTTGTAAAATGTGACATAAAAATAAACATCAAGAATCTACTGCTATAAAACATTGATTGATATATATATATATATATGTATAACCAGCATGCCAATATCAGAGAAATGCGTTTGTTAGTTGTAATCCTCATTGCGAGCGCCACCTTGAAAGATCCATGAGATACATCTTTCACAGTGACACCAAGCCAAACCAAAATCAACTTGAATCCCTGATGTTGTACAGTCCAGTCACCTTTATTGTCTTTCCAACTGCTGAGCATGTGATGAAGTGCCACTTTCCATTTTTCCCTTCCGAATGAATTGTTCAAATCGCCTGTAAATAGAAGAGAAAAAAAAATGAAAGATGGACGTAAGTGCAAGGATCCTCCACGCAATGATTTTCCATCCAAAAAATAAAGAAAAAAAGAAAAAAAAACCATCATATCAATGAGAGTAAATAACTGACCTTATGAGTACGGTTCATATTTACCAGTTTGTGCACAACACAGTCAAATGCATTCTTGTAAGTACTTGAACCGCGATTGTTTGGAATGAATCTTCGAGATTCTCACCCTAAAAAAAAAAAAAAAAAGAAAGAAACATATCAACATAAAACGGTGAACGACAGACACAACACTCATTCTTCATACCTTGTTTTTCTGTTGTTTCGAGTATGTATCGTCCTTACCATGACCTAATTCACTTGAGGATTCCTGTACGAAAGTAAATAAAAAAAAGTAAATCATAATGCCAATAGTTTTCTGACCAACTTACCTTTATGAACAGCTGACTTTCATTCAACCTTTTCTTTCTGGTAGAGACTTACAAAAAAATGTGCCATTGAGCGGAAGAATGGAAAGAGGAAAGAAAAAATAAAAAATTGAAAAATATGAAAATACAGCCCTTTTTATATCATCAGCGGCGTATTAACTCTATACCTAACTAAATTGATGCTGCCAAAAAGAAACCCATACATCTTACTACTGATTAAGTTGAACCTTCTTCTTTTATTATAAAAAAATAGATATGATTCTAATATAAATGGAACACCATCTCATCTTCATTTGACCACAGCGTATCTGAAGTATCCAGCTCATGAGATTCATGATGTTGTCCAGCAGAACCGTTGCCAGAGGGCGAAGCAGGAACATCCGTCCAATCCGTCATCCGGTTAAGCATGATCCATATGTTTTTTTCCAAATTGCCCAATAGTTTGACGCCTAGGGTATGATTCGTCCTTTCATCACTATGAACAGTGATTGGCAGGAAGGAGGTCACCAGTTCGGCGAGATCTAGTCCCAATTTGCCACGAGCGTTTTCAGTCAACTCAATATCATGAGCATGGATGGTATCGACATAATAGGTTCTCGACCGAGGCACGACGACGCGAAGATAATCACAGTTAGCATCCTCATCTTTGAGCAATTCGATTTCCTTCAACAACGTTGGTTTGTAACTAAGTTTAGTGGCCCAATCCAGAATATGTTCTTCAGCACCTGAATTACACGAAGCAAAAGAAGGGAGAATGATATCAGAAACAAAGGATGATTGCGTGCATAACAACAAGATGGCGAGCTTCTCTTGAAATTGGACAATACGAAGCAATTGCAATCGGACAGAGAGTTGATCGTTGATACCCCACGTGGAAATCTCATGATTATCAGCAAAATGTTTGAATTGTTTGTAGAGTGGAAGAACGGCATAGAATCGATCTTCATTCCGTGTCGCTTTCGAATACATCATCATATCCAAAAACGATCTTTCTTTCAAAGGTCGATCAAAAATGGTAGGCCGGCGTTCATTAAATAAATCCAGGAGTTTGGTAGGTTGGTTGTCAAGGTTAACACTGCTACAGGCGGAGAGGAAACATAGCTTCATCTTACTTCTACGTCCAATACTGTACTCACTAATCACCCATACGCGATTGGCCCAATCCATGACCAAATATACCAAGAACTTGAATGCTCGATCGTAACTTTCTTTTTCCTTTTCCGTCATCCCAACAAAACAAAGGCAACCATCTCTTTTTTTGTTTTTATCATCAGTGTCACTATTGTTTCCTTTGAAAGTGGATGATGTTTTATTGTCAACATTAGAGTTGTCCGAGCTAGTTTGATCATCATTCCCTTGAACGCCTGTCCTTTTGTCGTCCGATTTGGCTGGTATAAACTCGCCGTTGCCAGCAAGGAGATCCTTCATGCTTTTTTCGGTTGTCATGTTGTTTCCATGTTCTTTATGACCACCTCTCCAAAATGCTAAACCTGATTGACGTACAGCATCTTTAATGAATTGTCTAAACCCCCTGTGTTTGTGTAAACCTGTCACTTTAGCAAAAAAAAAAAAAAAAAAAAAAAAAAAAAAAAAAGGTTAAATCGGTGATACAAGTCTATTCATTTTAATCCATACCATCTGGACCTCTTTTTCGTTCCCAAAAATTAACTTTTTCTTGATCATCAGCGACATCGTAGTCATCCTCATCATGGTTTTCTTTCTTCCTACATTGCCATGTAATATGACTGTATATCTTCTTTCCGTACTTGGAGATGGTAGATATAGATTCAGCATACGTCGGTGAATTCAAGAGATAACTAATATGTAAATCAGGAACAGCAACAATCACTTCAGCTCGAGCGTAAATTCCAGACATTTGGTTAATAGTTTTTTTCTTGTTGACATGGTCCATTTGGTCCACGGAGATAGCATCCACCCATAAATACTTCACCACGCTACGAATGAAATCATCATCAATGTAGTCATCATCATCCCAATCATCACCACGCCAATTCAGTATTTGTCTACACAAAGTAATCAAATCTGGAATGGCAAAACTAGTCACATGCGCGTTGTAATCTGGCGTAAGGGCAATTTGTTCACTGCATTCTCCCCATCGATAGCTGACACAGGCGTATTTATAAAAGATACCAGCGTCATACATATTTTTCTTCACACAAACGAGTCGTTGGGACTTGACCGTAGCAATCATGTCCACAAGTGTAAGATGGAACACCTGAACAGGGGCAGCACCGAGAACAGGATCAAGCGTTATTGGCACAATAACAGAATCGGATGATTTTGGCTGAGGGATGATGAAAGGTCTTGGTATCTCAATATCGATCTGAGGTCCAAGATTGTTCAGTGAAGGATTGTCATTTTCTTCTTGGTCTTTCATCTTGTATTAAAAATAAAATAAAAGAAAAAGTGATGATGAATGAAAAAATAAAAAATAGAAAAATAGAAAACAATAATAAAAAAAAAAAACTGACGTGTGGTGGTACAAATTGAAGTAGCTAAATCACAAGCCTTCATTGATGTTGTACTACCTTGTAATTAAGGCATAAGTTTACACAAAAGTATTGTGTTTGCAATGGATGATTACTATGAAGTATCTGACTATGAAATCTTTTTATTCATCAAATCTTTTCCTTTAACCATTCCATCTTATTTTTACACTTATCTATTTTTATTATCGTACAGTTTCATCCGTCTTAGCAGTTTCATCCGTTTTATTTTCCCATTGAACTTGCCACATGAACTAGTTTCGTCCGTTATTACTTTTCCATTGTCCTTACATTTTCATCACACACACTAGCTTCATCCTTTCTTCCTTTCCATCATCCATTTTCATACTTTTGATGAGTAATCATTGAACATATCTTTTAGTATAAATAATCATCAACTATTTTATTAGTTTATTTTATCAATCTCAACTTATATTTTTTAACAAACAAATAAAAGATTTATTTTATAAATCATAACATTGTTCGCCACTCTTAAAAAAACAATCATCTTGAACTTTAACTTTATTTTATTACTATCAAGCAAACGTCAAGCCTTTATATTCAAGTTACTTTATCGATCATTGTCAAGAGTGATCACATATTCGAGGGACATCATATTTTATTATTTTTATTCTAATTAACAAGGATACCGTTATTATAACAGTATCATCAAAGCTTACCAATAAATCAGTCATATGTTAACAAAAAAAAAATAAATCTTAACACTTGATATTGATATAACGAGTTCCTAGTATGACCTATCAAATAGAAAGGGAAAACATACACTCGAAATCAAATAAATGAAAAAAAAGGAGAGAAAGATTCACTAACAAGGCGGCTACATCATTATAAATGATCCGGCGCCGTTGTTCTCATGTATGAAGGCAAACGCGTTCGAATGCCGATGTATCTTGAAAAAAAATCGGATGGTCGATCGAACCAAAAAGGAAAAAAATAGAATACTGTTGAGATCTTCTGACACCAATTCGGAGAGAGTTTCCCTCTTGCATTAATGACTTACATCAAATCATTTTTATTGCTTTTTTGTTCTATTTAACTAGAACTGATGGTCACTACATATTAATCATCGCTTTTATCGTTAATATAATGGTATTATCCATACGCTAAGAAGGCAAAAAAAAAAAAACTTAATATTGGACAGTTGAAGATCTAACGGTTTTCACACATCAGTGCTACGAGTTTAGAAAAAAAAAAACAAATGTATCCAGAAAAACGAATATTCCTTTCAGGTTTTTTCCCATAATGTATCATTCTTTCCTTTGGCAATAATCAGATGGTGGATAGTTCATAACGCTTTATTTATTAGTAAAATGTGAAATAATAAAAAAAGATCTAGAATCTACGACTATAAAACACAAATATATATAAACCACTTGCCAATATCGGATAGATGCTACTTGTAGTTGTAAGTGTCATTGCGTGTGCCACCCTTGAGAGATCCATGAGATACACCTTTCACAGTTTCACCGAGCCCAAATCATCTTGAATCCCTGATGTTGTACAGCCTAGTCATCTTTATTCCTGCATTTTTTGTCTTTCCAACTGATGAGCATGTGATGGAGTGCCACTTTCCATTTTTTCCTTCCGAATGAATTGTTCAAAACATCTATAAAGAGAAGAGAAATAGAAGTAAAAACTGGACATCAGTATAAGTATCCCACGCAACGATTTTCCATCCAAAAAAGAAAAAAATAAAAAATAAAAAAAAAACCCATCATATCAATGAGAGTAAATAACTGACCTTATGAGTACGGTTCATATTTACCAGTTTGTGCATAACACAGTCAAATGCATTCTTGTAAGTACTTGAACCGCGATTGTTTGGAATGAACCTTCGAGATTCTCACTCTAAAAAAAGGCAAGAAACATATCAACATAAAACGGTGAATGACAGAAACAATTGCCATTCTTCGTACCTTGTTTTTCTGTTGTTTTCAGTATGTATCGTGCTTACCATGACCCAGTTCACTTGAGGATTCCTGTATGAAGGTAAATAAAAAAAAATAAATCATAATGCCAATAGTTTTCTGACCAGCTTACCTTTATGAATAGCTGACTTTCATTCACCCTTTTCTTTTTGGTGGAGACTTACAAAAAAAAATGTGCGATTGAGCGGAAGAATGGAAAGAGGAAAGAAAAATAAAAAAATTGAAAAATATGAAAAAATATAGCCCTTTTTATATCATCAGCGGCGTATTAACTCTAACCTAACTAAATTGATGCTGCCAAAAAGAAACCCCATACATCTTACTACTGATTAACTTGAACCTACTTCTTTTATTATCAAAAAAAATAGATATGATTCTAATATAGATGAAATACCTGATCATCTTGATGTTTATTTGACCACAACGCATCCAGCGAGCGCAAGCTGTGAAGTTCATGATGCTGACCAGCAGAACCATTACTTGAAGGCGAAGAAGGAGGGACATCCACTAAATCCATCATCCGATTGAGCATGATCCATATGTTTTTTTCACGGCACCCTAACAACTTGACACCCATGGTATGATTTGTTTTTTCATCATGAATGGTAATAGGCATGAAAACGGCCTCCAGTTCAGAGAGCTTCAACCCCAATTCTTCGCGAGCATATTCCGTCAATTCAATATCATGAGAAAGGATTGGATCTGTAAATGTTCTTGACCAAGGCACAGTGATGCGGAGATAATCATGATCCTCATCCTTGAGCAATTCAATATCCTGTAACAACGATGGTTTGTAGGAAAGTTCAGTAGCCCATCTTAGTAACACGGCATCCGAGCTTGAAAGACAGGAAGCAAAAGAAGGAAGAATGATATCAGAAACAAAGGATGATCGTGTGCAGAGAAGCAAGAGGGCCAGTTTCTCTTCAAACTTGACAATGCGAAGAAGCTGGAGCCGAACAGAGAGCATATCAGTGATACCCCACGTAGAAATGTCGTGATCATCAGCTATACGTTTAAATTCCTTGTACAGAGGGAGGATGGCATAGAATCGATCTTCATTGCGCATCGTTCTTGAATTCAACATCATATCTAAAAAAGATCTTTCTTTCAAAGGTTGATCAAAGATGGTAGGTCGACGTTCATTAAATAAATCCAAGAGTTGTTTAGGTCGGTTTTGATGATGGATATTTTCATAACAAAACGAGAGAAACCATAACTTCATCTTCGTTCTTCTTCCAATGCTGCATTCGCTAATCACCCATGTTCGATTGGCCCATTCCATGACAAGATGCACCAGATACCGCAATCCACGAGCGAAATTGTCTTTTTCTGTTTGCGTCAGCCCCGCAAGACAAGGGCACACTTTACAATTTTCGATACCGTCATCGTCTTCATTTCCTTCAGTAGTCACTGTGCCACTACCATCATTGTCAACTGCGGCATAAAAAAAAAAAAAAAAAAAAAAAAAAAAAGAGAGAGAGAAAGATTACTCTTGATTAGGTTAGTAGTTGACGGGCTTTTTTTTTTTTTTTTTTGCCTTACCATTTTGACTTTCTTTTTGTTCCTGAATATCATCATCCATTTTCTTCATTCCACATTGCATAGACAAATGAACATAGATTCTCTTTACGTATTTGGAAACTGCATCCATACATTCATAATTATTCATGCTTTGTAAGAGGTAACTGATATGCAAATCAGGAACAGCAACAACCACTTCAGCTCGTGCGAAAATTTCGGACATACGATGAATAGTCTTTTTCTTGTTGATGTGATCCAATTGATTCACTGAGATAGCATCCACCCATAAATATTTAACCGCACTCTTAGAGAAGTCATCGTCATCATTATTATTGTCATCATCATCATTACTTGAATCATCATCATCATCATCATCATCATCGTCGTCTTTATCGCCATGCCAAAGCAGTATTTGTCCACACAAGAGAATTAAATCTGAAATGGCAAAACTAGTTACACGGGCATTATAATCTGGCGTGAAGGCAATTTGTTCATCGCATTCACCCCAACGGTAGCTGACGCAGGCGTATCTGTAAGAGGAATCATACATGTTTTTCTTAACACAAACCAGTCGCTTGGACCTCACCGTAGCAATCATGTCCACAAGCATAAGGTCGAGGACTGGACCGGGTTTTGAAAAATTATGGGATGTATAAAACTTTGTCGATCTACGTTTCCCTTTGCACAAGGGCAGAGGTATGCTCTTTTTTCTAGATTCAGGTATAATCTTCTTGGGGAAGGATGTAGGTGGATTTTTCTCGAGGAAGGATGCAATTGTGCTCTCCTTGGGGAAGGATGCAGGTGGATTTTTTTCATGGAGGAAGGATGCAACTGTACTCTCCTTGGGGGAAGGTGCAGTTATGCTCTCCTCGGAGGAAGATAAACTGTGGTGGAGATATAGAGGTTCCGTGCCCTTGCAGTAATGTGCATTTGTAGACTTGTTAGAAAATGTAGATCTACGCTTTCTGGGGAAAGATGAAGATGCACGTCTTGGTATATCGATATCGATCTGGGGTCCTAGCTTGCCAGAAGAGGGAATTTTAGCTTCATTCTCTTTTTTGTTGATCATATTGGATAAAAGAAAAAAAAAAAAATAAGAAAAAAAAAGGCGGAAAGAAATAGAAGATGATTCTTAAATTAAAAAAAGAACATGGAGGTGGTGGTACAAAATGGAAGTTACTAAAACACAAGCCTTCGCTGATGTTGTATTACCTAAAATTGTATATACGACTTTAACAGAAGATCAAGAGGTTCAATCGGCATATTCCGAATATGACATCTCATCAAATAAGGAGAAACAAATAAAGAAAAGAAAGTATAATAAGTCAATTATATCAATTATACATCATCCGTCATCATATTGCCATCAATGAACTGTGATCATGATCTATCCGGAGACAAAAAAAGAAAAAGGGAATTCTTACCCCCCTCATTCGATTTGCTTTTGACAACCCCTGGGTAGAAATTATCCAATAAAATAAACTAATATCGCTCTTTTTTTTTTTTTTTTCTGTTTTCGATAAAATCCATGTCATCCACCAGTTGTATACTTTTACAACTCATTCAAAAGTAATCATCATCGTACCACGTTCGGACCGAATATAGACGAAATCATTCTCCTTGACATGCCTGAATGGCATTTCTACTTTACCTCGCCATTTATAGAATAAAATAAAAAACAAGTGTCTTTTTCATCATATCTCACCCAATACTGAACATTATCCGATCATATTACCACCATTAGATTCCTCTCACGAAAATACACTAACAATAGTAATAGCTTTTCATTGGTCAGCTTGCTCCGTAGCGAGCAATTCGATGCGTAAGCGTCTTGATATCATGCTGTCATGGGACGTGTGCCACTTTATATTTTTGTAACTCACTCAAAAATCATCATCATTGTATCAAATTTGGAGTAAAGATACATAATTAAATTAACTTTCATTTGTACTAATAACACTTTATATATTACCTCACAATTTACAGAGTAAAATAAAAAAATAAAGGTCAATGTCGTCATTTCTCATTCACTAGTTGACCATCAGCCAATCAAATGACGATCATTGGATTCCTCTCAAAAAAGTAGTTTAATGTCATTTCATTTTATTTTATCCATTATTCTTACATCTAATGTGCAATCATCACCAAAAGCATTTCATTGATTTTTCCAAAAATTGCCTGATGACCCCTCGAGAATTTATTTTTACAGCCAAAGTTTGGCTGAGGAATTTGAAAATTTTGGCTGTAAAATCAAAAAAAAAAAAAAAAAAAAAAAAAAAAAAAAAAAAAAAAAAACGCTGGGCTCTAAGGCACAACTGTATCAACCCCATCTAGAATGTAAAAAAGGTGATGCAAAAAGGATAATTGAATATCATAAAAATAAAGCACCCAAAGAGGAAAAATACGAAAGAGATCAACTAGATCAAGAAACATCGACAAGAAGACAAACAGCAAGTGAGAAGACTCCAGAGAAGGATGGTATTCTGTCACGCACAACCAGCGAACAGAAAAAAAAAAAAAAAAAAAGGAAGGCATCAACAAGGAAATAGGCACAGAAAAGTATATGAATATAGAAAATTAAGTAAGAGTTTTTAAATCATTTTATTTTATTCAATCACTTTGAAACAATCATTCTATTAAATCAAGTGTTTTATTAACCAAATTAATCATTCATTATAAAATAAAATAAAAAATCTATTTTGAAGAGATCAGATATAGCTTTAATGATTGCGGCTCAATTTTAGGGGAGCATCTTTGATAAAGAATAATGAGGCGGATTGCGAAAAATGGGAAGATAAAAAAAAAAAAAAAAAACGCACTACAATCTTTCCTTTTCCTCCTTCCGTTTGTTAATTTATTATTATTATTATTATTGTTATTGTTACTACTTAGTCTTTTTATTTCTATAGGAGGTGAACGTTCTTTCCATTAGTTCATCATTACCTCTTATTACTACAATATATATTACACATGTCCTTTGTGGGTGATGCTATTGAGCGACAAAATAACAGTAGTTTGGACAGTCTTGAAGCCACCATGATATCAAATAGCAACAATGGCAACAATAACAACAATCTAGATACACACGACAAAAAACGTAGTTTAGATGAAAGAATGGACAATAAGGAGCATCGTTATTCCCAGCTTCCCAATATACCTGTTGCAATGCGTTATCCTTCCGTTATCTCTTCCGTGAAACAGTATAGGGTGGAAGATCAACAACAACATCTCAAACAACCTTTTGTATCTGAATCTTTTATTCCCATGATGCCCAACATTGGAAAACCACCTAGAAAACGACGAAGACCACCATTCTCTTATTCATCCTTGATTGCTCAAGCTATTTTAGAGGCAGAAAATGAAAGAATGACTCTACGTGAAATCTATCAATGGATTGTCGATAAGTATCCAGCTCTATATAGTGCAAATGATGTTGGTTGGCAGGTAAAAAAAATAAACAAATCGATGGAAAAAAAAATATATATGCAAAGATAGTATCAGATAAGAAGATTCTATATTTGTATGTATATATATGTGTGTGTGTGTTACGAAGGACAATCTAAAGTTATTCAATACTAATTCAATCTTTTTTTTTTTTTTTTTTTTTTTGGGCTGATATCATGGATGATGCTATAGAATACAATACGGCATAATCTCTCACTTAATCGATGCTTTAGGAAATTACCAAAGTCTGTACTGGGTGATGGTACAAAAGGGAAAGGAGGTTATTGGACTATTGACCCAAATCATATGGCGAAATTCAAAAATGGTGCTTTTGCAAGAGGAAGTTCATCTACATTACGAAGAAAATCAAACACGGAAGAGGTTTTGGAGGATAGCAACGTTCCAGATGAACGACAAGAACAAACAAAATCACAAGAAACATCACAGAAACCATCGATAGATTTACCTTCAAAAACAGTACAACCATCATTGATGAATTCACCTTTAACACCGGGATTACAACAATTACCATCACCATTGGTATCATCTACATCATCGTCATCTATGTATCACCCATCCCCTCTTACATCACCGACACAACTTCGGCATCATTCATTACAACACAAACATATGATCAATCAATTTCCAGTAAAACAGTCATCTATATCTCCAAAACCATCGATCTCCTCACCGTCATCATCAATATCATCATCATCAGTTCAACCTATGTCCCCAGTTCAGCCTCCAAAACAGCCGTTACACCCATTAAAACTGCAAACATTATTATCGCCTTCATCATCTGCATCATCAACATCAACATCACCTTCATCCATGACCTCTAACAGTTGTAGTTCTTCCCCAAGTTTATTACTTCCTTCTTCCACTGCCATGAACATCCACAATCTTTTGAATTGATTTCAATTATTTTTTTTTTTAGTTCTCTCCTATATATTTCCTTTTTATAATATAGAACTGATTCTACATTCTGTATATATCTTATTTTCTATTTGTTTTCTTATTAGTTCCTATTGTCAATAAAATCTATATTCTCATCAGAAAAGCAAACATAGTTTTTTTAATCATTTTTTTTCCTGCTTGCTAAGTTTTTTTATCATTCACGTGGTGATTTGAACTCAGTGGCATCATCTTTTTTTTTTTCTTCTTTCCCTCTTTTTCCACCTTTTTTTTTTTTCTTTGTTGTCGTCCTTTTTTTTTTTTTTTTGAAGAGTAGCCAAAGAAGGACATGAGCTCAGGAAAGGATGGCATTGTTCCTTTTGAACAATACAAACTTCCTCCGGTTGGCCATGCTATCTCTGGAGCTGTAGCCAGTATTCTTAGTAATATGATTATCTATCCCATTGACATGTAAGTGAACTTGATAAATAATAATAAGAAAAAAAAACTAACATATTCTTCTATCTAGATCAACCACTCGACTACAATTAGAACAAAAGAAGGAAGGACATTCTAAAGGATTGGTATCGATGATGAGACAGATCTATCAAGAAGGAGGCATAGAAGGATTGTATAGGGGACTTGGGGCAGATAATGTGGCCACGGTACTGTCCAGCTTTATCTATTTTTATTGCTACACGGCACTTCGGAATATGCAAGAAAAATTCAATACATCCATGGGTAAATCGACGGCTACATTGAATATTTATCAAGAATTGTTTTTAGGGGCCGAGGCGGCATTGATTTCCCGTTTCTTCACTTCTCCCGTTTCCAATATCACCACTCGTTTACAAACAAGTCAACAAGTCTCCTTTATGGATGTTGTCAAGGATATTTATAATGAAAAAAAGATAACAGGTTTTTGGACAGGTAAAATATATTATTGAAAAACAGCATATATTTATTCTTTTTTTTTTATTTTTTAGGATACCGAGCATCCATTATTTTGGTTTCTAATCCATCCATCACTTATTTTGTTTTTGAACAATTGAAATCTTTTTATTTACGAACTCATAACAAGACTACTTTGACGAGTGTACAAACATTCTTATTCTCAGCCTTGGCGAAAAGTATGGCAACCATGATCACTTATCCTTTTATCTTTGTTCGTGCCAATATGATCGGATCTAAAAAGGGAGAACAGGATCAAAGCATGATGACTTTATTCAAACAAGTCATTGAGAAAGAAGGTATCACTGGTATTTACAAGGTAATAATAATAATAATAATAAAAGGTATGGAGACTAAATATCTTGTGTTTTATTAGGGAATGAAGGCACAAATCATCAAGGGTTTCTTCAATAGTGGGATCCTCTTTATGATCAAGGATTATGTCGCGACTTATTTGGCTTTTGTATTTTACGCTTCCTACAAATTGAAAATGAAAAGACGTATCATTCAATGAGGTATAGACATGATGATTTCTTTTTTTATTATTAGTTATATTTTTTGTTAGTGTAGATATGTATTCATCTTTTTTTTTTTTTATTAATAAACTTTCTGGTGCTCATTTTGATGTGGCATATTGATGTGATTGTTTGAAAATGAATGGTACAATGGATTACCATTTGAGGAAATGAATTGAAACAGTCGGAATGCAAAATGGCTACGCGAACATGTGTGTGTGTTCTTCTCGTTTATAAAAGAAGGGCCCATGTCTTTTTCTTTTTGAGTATTTAGCTTGTTTATCTGTTTTTTTTTTTTTTACCTCCACAATGAAACCTATTATAAAAGGAATTGATCATGTTGTCATCAATGTTTCCAATATGGCAAAATCATGTCAATGGTATGAAACTATGTTGTAAGTTATCCTAAATAAATAAAAAAAAGAAATCATGAAATCATATCTTTCTTTCATAGAGGCATGAAAGCACATATCTTTACATCCCCTTCAGACCCCAGTAAGAAAAGATATGCACTTCACTTCGGAGACCAAAAAATCAATCTTCATGAAACTGGTGGTGATAAAGTGATTCCTATAGCTCAACATCCTCAATTAGGGAGTACAGATCTTTGTCTTTGGACAGATCAACCTGTTCAATCCATTCTTGAACATTGGCAACAACATCATCATCAATTCTCAAGCGAAGGACCTTTGGTACTGGAAAATCATCTTTCCGTTGTAAAAAGAACGGGTGCTACAGGCGAATTAACTTCTATCTATATTTATGATCTAGATGGGAATTTGATTGAGGTCGCCAATCGTACAAATGGGTGAAAGTTTCCCCTTTTGTCCCTGCTCTTCTTTCATTCTCAGCTTACTCATGCAATTAGAATAAAGGTAGAATTTTTTTTTTTCTTTCAATCTCTTTTTTCTTTTTTTTTATTATTATTATTTGGGTATCAAACTATATTGTGTGTGTGTTTTTTTTTTCAAATGTCTACTGTCATCGACTCACATATTTTCAAGGATATCTTTGGTACTAGTGCCATGAGAGGTAACATTTAATTTTTAAAACACAAAAGGGGACGTGTTTTTATTCTCACACATATTCTTTTCCTTTACTTATTTCTTCTCTCTCTCTCTCTCTTTTTTTTTTTTTTTAATATTATTATCATTATTCCATTGGGTTTGTAGGTATTTGGTCTGACGAAACAAGAACCAATTATTATCTTGAATGGGAAGTGGCATTGGCCAAAGTACAAAGTGAATTGGGCATCATTCCTGTAGAAGCATATGAAGAAATCAAACGCAAGGCCACCCTGAAGACGATCGATATGGATGAACTCAAGGCAACTACTGAATTGATTGGTTATCCTGTACTCGGTGTTGTGCGTCAATTGGTAGCAAAGTGTGAACGTGGACTTGGAGAATATTGTCATTTTGGAGCTACTACTCAAGATGTTACTGATTCCGCCACTGTGATGCAGATACGGGATGGTTTGAATTGGATTGATCATGAACTAGATCTTCTTATGAATGCCGTGACTCATTTAGCAACAACTTATCGGGATGTACCAAGTAAGCTTCCGAAGAAAAAATTATCCATATATAGAAATAAAAAAAAAAAAACTAACTAAAATATTTGCATTCAAAGTGGTGGCAAGAAGTAATCTTCAACAAGCAGTTCCTATTACATTTGGATTCAAAATGGCTAGATTGTTGGCAACTTTACAAAGACATAAGAAACGATTGGATCAAGTTCGTTCATCTGTACTTGTACTTGAATTCGGTGGAGCAGCTGGTACTCTTGCTTCTTTAGGTACTCAAGGTTTGAAATGTCAAGAATTGCTTGCAAAAGAACTTGGATTAGAACAACCGGAAATTGCCTGGCATACGGAGCGTGATAGAATTGCTGATGTTGGTTGCTTTTTGGCTATGTTATGTGGCACGTTATCCAAAAATGCTACAGATATCAAAGTAAAAAAAAAAAAAAAAAAAAAATATTGTAAAATATTGATTTTATCTTTATTATTATTTTCAATATAGTTGATGATGCAAACAGAAGTGGGTGAAGTATCAGAAAAATATATTCCTCATCGTGGTTCTAGTTCCACCATGCCAAACAAATTCAATCCTATTAGTTGTGTCTATATTCATTCTATGGCATCTACAGTTCGTCAACATTCAGCAGCATTATTGGAAGCCATGGTAGCTGATCATGAACGTAGTACTGGAAATTGGGAAATAGGTAAAAAAAAAAAAAAAAAAATGAGAGATAGTTATTCATCTTTCTTTATTTAGAATGGATTGTTCTTCCGGAAGCATTTATTTTGACATCAGGTGTACTCTCACAAAGCAAATCATTGATGGAAGGTTTGACAGTACACCCTCAAAGAATGACAAGAAATCTCAACATGACCAAGGGATTGATTGTCTCGGAAGCCGTGATGATGGGATTGGCGGATGTGTTGGGTAGACAGACAGCACATGATATTGTTTATGACTTGTGCCGGCAAGCCGTACAAAAGGACTGTATGTTGATTGATTTATTGAAACAAGACGAACGTGTGATCAAGGCAACTGAATTGGCTTGGTTGGAACGATTGTGTGACCCTACCCAGTACGTGGGTCTGTCATGTGATATGGTTGATCGAGTGTTGATGAAATCTTAATTTCAGATTTTTATAGTCTAGTTTAGTTGCTTTTAGTAGAATGAATAATAAAAATCATGTGTTGTCTTCTTTTTATTATTATTATTATTATTATACAAAAAAGTTGTCATTAAAAAGTATTTGTCATGTAAAAAAAGGAGATCATCATGTCTATGTAAGGGTTGGATAATAAGTTATTTTATTTGTATCTGGTTTTTTTGTAATCAAAGGGTGATTATAATAGACTAGATGCTAAAAAAAAAAAAAAAAAAAAAAAAAAAAAGAGTTGTAAGGGGAAAAAGGAAGAATGTAGAAAAAAAAATGTATAGACAAGTATATGTATGAGATAAAAATAAAAAAAAAGGTATTGCAGAGATAAATTGTGTGTGTTATATAACTGTAGATAGGTTAATGAAGATGAAGTAAATAAATAAAGAATAAATAAAAAAAAGATAAAACGAATGGGAAGGGATATAAATAAGTGTCACTACATACAGAAAAGGGAAGGATCCAAGACAAGATTTCCAGAAAACTATTGAAGGAGTTGATACAAAGGAGGGGTGAGGAAAAGTAAAATGACACTATATGCTGTTGAATGACGATAATAATAAGAATAAGAATAATATTGATGTATGGTATCAATGATAAAAATAAAAAAAAAAAAGTTCTAAAGTAAACTACAAAAATCTTCCACCCGATCTTCTAACCATTCCCAGCGTTTGAGACCAACGACCCATTCCGAAGGTAGATTTGAATAACCCAAACGAACACCCAATAAAGCACCAGTTACTGTAGCATTCGTATCCGCTTCCCCACCTTGCATGACCAAATCCATCAAAATCCGCTTGAAAGAATCCGTTTCTTGACCAGCAGGCAGATGACGAGTAAAAGAATAAAGACTAGCATGAAGACACTTGAGTGAACCTTGAATCATAGAGTCCAGCTGTAAAAAGGAAAAATCCAATGGTCCATCTTCAAAGTAAGAACAGGTTTCCACCAGTTGTTGATAATATAATTGAGTTTGAGTAGCATCGGTTTCAGGCGTCATAAACAAAGGATCAGAATTGGGTGCAGTCAGGATCCCTTTGTTGGTTTCAATCACACTTCGAACAATCTTCATAAGTGTTGTATCTGTTTCAAGGTATCCCGGGAAAGACGATGACGTATAACAACTCGAAGAAGGTGAAGAAGGTGGAGGTGTAACGTTGATTTGATGATTCATCACTACTTCATCATCCATCACGCGACGACGTTCTTTTCCATCCGTCATTTTGTGAGTATCCGTTGGTGTAGGAGGTAAAGTCAATGAATCCGTTGTACCGAGTCTATTGTTGTTCTTTTTATTATTATGATTGTTTTCATTATCATCAGTTTCCAAATCTTGACCACGTAGAATTCTTGCCACCAAAGTTGAAATAATCACACATGATATAATACACCTTGGATCAGGATGAGTGATTTTACAACAATCCGTAGTATTTTCAATCACAGTTGTACCGTCCCAAAACTTTGGAATACCAAGTAAAGCAGCTCTAACTAATGCACCACTAGCACCTCGTAAATTATTGGTTGTTTGCCAAACTTCGACTGCTGCCTTGCGCTATTATAATCAATTTAATAAGTAAAAATAATAATAATAATAATAATAATAAAAACTTGTTACTTACAGGATTAATAAGGAATTCAGGATGAGCAATAACAATTTGACTTGTTTTGTTGATACCAATTGGTTTTTTTTGTAATCCTTGTAAACCATGTTGACTATAGTCTTGTAATAATTTTGCATATTCTTTATAGTTAAAAGCATGATTTTGTATAATAGATTGAATAAGTAATAACTGTTGTTCAGAATCACCACCAAAATCACTAAAAGGAAGAAAATAAGTGTAAAAAAAAAAAAAAGAAATGAATGACCTCATTTCAATCCCCACTAAGTTGGATCCCCCAAATTCTTTTGCCCCTGATTGTTAAGAACCCGCTTTTGTTCTTGTGATCGCCCCTTCTTTTTTCGCCATCTTATTTGTTTTGGTTTTACATAAATAAACTTTTAAGCAGTATTTTTTTTTTTACAGAAAACAATATAACTTACTTGTCATCAAAAGAAGAACGATAAGAATCACGTAAAAAAGGAATTCCTTCACTTTCTTCCATACCAAATTGAATAGGACCATCACCATAAGTTTGTGAAATTTGTTGTTTTGTCATTCCTTCAGTAGCTAAACCAAGACTATCACCAATAATGGCACCTATATAAAAGATTATTAGTTATGACCGGAGTAAGAAAAAAAAAAAGTAAAATAAAGAAATTTCTAATATAAAAAAAAATATATAAGATTTTCATTTTTGTTTACCAAAGATCAAGCCCTTGACTCTATCCACAATGATTGACTTTTCATGTTTTGAACATCCAGATGGAATTCTCATTGTTAATATTTGTATTTATAGTCGTCCGTCTTGGAAGAGTGTTTTAAAATGATTTTGATCGCTCTATTTCTCTCTTTCTCTCCTTTTGATAAAAGATGACTAATATATCTTTCTTTTTTTTTTTTAAGAGAATCTAATTTAATTTCACTCTCTTTTCCTTTTTGATAACAATGTAAATAGAATAATAATAAAATGATAGAATAAAAAAAGGTAGAAAAAAAAAAAAGAGAGAAAAAGAAAGAAAAAAAAAAAAGAAAGAGGAGAAAGTAAAAAAAAAAAAAAAAAAAGTGGAGTATGAAAGAGTTTCTTGTACAAGGCTGAATTTTAAGTTGACTAAATATCCCCCATATCATCATGTGGAATGAATGACCCTGAACTCAAAAGGATATACGTCATGACAAAATTGTATAAGTAAACAGATAAAGTAATTTTCTTTTTTTCATGTCAAAATAACCACATTCAAAAAGAATAAAAAGGTTACACCTACTGTCATTTCTATGCAGAAATCATACAAGACAAAACCAAGTTGTAATTCAAACTTTATTATCATCATTTTATTATATAACATCGTCATTATCAAAAAAGTCACCAGGGGTTTACTACAAAAGGAATCATTTGAATAAATACAGAAATAATATATATATATAAACATAAAATGACACGTGTTTCTAATTCTACAATACTACTAAAAAACTAACTATTTTGTTGGGGGCATATCATCATCATCATCATCTATCACCCATGAATTTTCATTCTTATTAGTTTTGAATTTTTCTTGATAGTTTTCATCAAATAATCGTTGTACTAAGAAAAAATAAAATAAAATAAATAGACTATCATATATATATTTTATTTTTGTAACTTACTATGTGGTTTTAATCCCTTGTCAAAATTTCGTACTACCATTGTACCCAATATCATGGTGCCCTACATATTAAAAAAAAAAAGATCAGTACAACCCCGCCATATGCTAATATTTTTTTTACCAGCGATAATAGGATGGCCAAACAAACTAAAATAAGAATAAAAAAGTTAAAAACCGATGGATAAAGGAAAATAAAGAACAATTTTTTTTTTTTTTTTTTTTACCTGCCAAGACCCAAAAGACCCATGAATTCGCACTTTGTTGCAATACAATGATGAAATCAACAATGATTAAACCATGAATAACTAAAAAACCAATCATCACTCCAGGTTGTTCCTTCAAAATACAATGACGAGCCATAAATAAAGCAGGAATTTGAATCAATGTCAATAATAGATGAAGAATATACCAACTTAACGCCGCAGAATCCCGTTCATAATAACCCTCTTGCGTCATGACTACAAACCAAAAGAGGGAGAATACCAAATGGAAAAATGCATCCAACTTGAGAATCAATAAAAATACTTGTGCAATTCGGAATCGTGCTAAATAATATAATAACGTCATTCATCTCTATCATCACAACCTTTTTTTTTTTACCTTGTAACTTGATGTCAGCACCCAATCTTTTATATGTATTCCAGCCAAACTAAAAATAAAATAAATAAAAAAGGTTCATTTTCATGCATTTCACCAATGTATATAAATATTTACCTGTAATAGAAGTCTCCTAGACAGATGGGCAAAAATACAAGTCAATGCTGCCATGATAGATGCCAATGAAATTTCAAGCCGTAAAGCCAACCAGAAATCATCCTTGTTTGTTAGTAAATGTGTTTGATCATCCACAGATGACACTTTATTTCGCCTGTAAAATAATAATAATCACGTTAATCATTCTTTATTGTTCCTTTTTTTTTTTTTTTTTACCAGTTTAAGGTTTCACCCAATTGAATCAATGCAAAGACAACACTAAGAAATTCATTGACTGTATGTGCGATCAATTGTATCACACTTTGCCTTACAATCTATCAAAATTAAATGTGTCAAGTAAATTAATCACTATCATCACCATCATTAACTCTTTTTTTTTTCTTACTGCATCAATACCAAAGTATAACTGAAATAGATGAAATAGGATAAAAAATACATTTTCATCCTTCAGACGTTGCAAAGATACCAGAATATAAATATAAGGATCAATTGAAGTATCACCATGGCCAAAAGCACTATTGAGATCGGGTGCTCCACCTGCTGCAATATCAGAAGAACGTACTGCGGTTGCTGCCTGAGAATTAACAACGGCTATCAAGGATTCCAATATAATACATACAATGGTAGATATAATTGTCAAAATAACATAAAGTTTTGTTTGTGTTGATTCATTTACTCGTATCCACTATAAGATAAAAGAAGAAAGATAAAGTTAAAAAAAATATAGTTTCATTATGATAACGAACTTAACTGTAAGATGAGCTACTCTATATAAAAAATTAGGTATGACTGATTTCCTACTTGAAGAAGTTGATAATTGATCTGACATTTATAAAAGTATGGTTGTTATGATAATTAGAAAAAAAGAGTGAGAGTAAGAAAATGCGTGAAGAAAAAAAAAGAGTAGAAAAGAAATAATAACAACAACGAAAAAGCCTCAAAGGTATGATACAAAAAAAAAGAGAGGGACAAATCTTCCAAAAATGGCATTCCTTTTTTCAATCAATTGTCCGCTCAAGCAGATCAAAAATCATTCTCTCTCTTAAACAGATCATCCATAAAAAGAAGATCGTTCATAAACTATAAAATTTTGTTCAAACAGTTATTTTATTTAAAGTATGTTTCAACCTTATGATGATCTTTATGATACCATTGAAAATTATATTTGTGGTCTTGTGATTGTATCATTGGTTAAAGTTTATTTATTCATTCAATTCTTTTTGAACATATGGGTAACTTTTTTATATATATACATCAGCTGATCAAATAAGCCTAACTAAAAAGTTTTTTTTTTTTTTTTTTTTTTTTTTTGTTACAGCTTGTTTTTTTTTGTCGGGAGTGATTATGCGTCCTTTTGAAAGGCGACCAGTTTCTTCAAATCGTAATGTATATAATACATTATTATTGGTTACTGCTTACAGAATTTTGAGATAACGTCACTGTGCACTTTATAACCTTAAATTCCTTTTTAGCTTGGGCTCTGTCTCTCCCCCCTTTTTTTTTTTTGCCTTGCGCTGTTTTTGGGCAAAGAGAGGTAAAAAAAAAAAAAAAATTTATTCACAAAAAACTTTACACGCCACTTTTATTACTTTGTCTCTCTTTTCTCCCTTCATCACTTTTTTTTTTTTTGATTTTCTGCTTTTTTCTCCTTTTTTTTTTTTTTTTTTGTGTGTTATATACCTTTACCCCCTTTTCCCTTTTATATATATATTATATATATTATACATAGTTTTTTTTTTTTTTTCTACTTTGCACATACAAAGTCATTCATTCATTCTTACACCTCCTTCCTTCCCTTTTGTGTTGTCCCTTCAGAAGAGGTTATGAAACGTTCTTCTTCTGACGATCTTCATATACGTTTACACAAAAAACCTTACTCTTCTACTCATTCCTCTTTGTCTAATACCAAAAGCAATACAACATCTGATATTCAATCTGATACTACTGGTTCACTTATCACTGACAACAAGAATAATAATATGGACGTCATAAAATATGTTCATGAAATGGTACGCCATTTGGATCAAGGAAATATTGACCACTGTCTTAGTCAATCTTTACCTGATACTCTTCAAGATAAAGAAACTATGGATCCCACTCAATTAGAAATGCTTCAGTATATGGATTCTGCTCTCAAGAATATAGCTCATCGTCAATTACAATTGGAAACTGAAAACTTACGTTATAGGATAGGAATGGAACATCAACATTTATTATATAAATCTAATGGACTAGATGACTCAACACCTACACCAACACCTGTTCTTGAAGAAGAAGAAGAACAACGACAACAAGATAGAACAAATCGTAGATATCAATATCCTTCTTCTACAATCACTTTGGATTCTGCAAACGTTACTCCTGAAGAAAATATGCCACCTTCTTTATTGGATTCTTCATTGGTCGATAAAATGCATGCTTTTCAACCAATTCCTCCTTTGCCTACTGTATCACAATCTTCTACTTATTTTGGTACGGATTCTCTATTTACAAAAAAAAAAAAAAAAAAAAAAAAAAGATACTAACTTTTTTATTTGTTTCTCATGGTCTTTTTTTTTTTTAGCTCCTTCATCTACTACTCATTTCTCAACTACTACTTCTGGACTTACTACTTCTTCTTCTTCTGCTACTACTGGTACTAGTACAACTACGACTACTCCACCTTTGCCATTTATTATATCATCAACTGCTTCTGCTTATCCTGTTTCATTCTTATCACCTTCATCAACTACTACATCATCTTCAAATGCCAATACATCAAGTTATTTTACATTGAATGCACCTAGTTTCCCTGCCGCTACCTCTTATACCTCTGCTGATAATATCGTATGTCCTGATTGTGTCCTTCAAGCAGTCAAGGTGGCATCTGCTGTATTTGCCGGTGAACTTGATCAGCGGATCACTTGTACTCATGAACGATGTAATATCAAGGTCACATCCAAGAATGCTCCTATCAACACTCTCAAGAATGCTGTCAACGCTATGGCCGACCATTTACAAAGTATCACTGAAGATGTACTCCATGTGGCTCATCAAACTGCTGTGAAAGGAAAATTAGGGGTTCAAGTACGTTGTGATCGTCCCATGAAAGGTGTTTGGCACAAATTCGTTGTCAATCTCAATAGTATGACCAGAAACCATTTGGAACAAGTACGTGATATAGCCGATGTCTCTACTGCCATTGCTCGTGGTGATCTTAGCAAAGCAATGACTGTACCGGTCAAAGGAGAAACTTTAGTACTCAAGAATACATTCAACACAATGGGTAAGTCATCATGTATAAAGAAATGATCAAGTGCTAGGGTCAGCTTGGTGTGTGTGTGTGTGCCGAATTTTTTTTTTTTTTTTTTAGTTTCCAATATGTTATTTTTTCATTTTATGAAAACTTTTTTTATGGGGCCAAAAAAAAAAAATCATGGTGAAACAAAGACTAGACCAAAAAAAGGATGGGACAATGAAAAAAAAAGGGGGGATCAGATTTAGAGGTGGAACTTGAAATATTATTTTTCTTTTTTTTTTTCTACAGAAACTTATCCTTTTATTTTTTTTATTTATTTATTTATAGTGAATCAATTGAATCTATTTGCGTCTGAAGTTTCACGTGTGGCCCATGAAGTTGGAACAGAAGGAAAATTAGGTGCTCAAGCAAAAGTGGCTGGTGTAGATGGTATATGGAAAGAACTGACAGATAATGTAAATACAATGGCTGCCAATTTGACAAATCAAGTTCGAGATATTGCTCAAGTATCAAAGTCTGTTGCCCGTGGTGATTTAACCAAAAAGGTTACTGTCGAAGTTAAAGGGGAAATGCTGGATTTGAAAAACACTATTAACACCATGGTTGATCAGGTAAAAAAAAAAACATTTCTTTATCATTGTTTTCAACAAGGTTTTTTTTAATATGATCTGACTTTTTTTTTAATTTAACCTATTTTTTTTTTTTCAATCTAGCTGTCTATATTTGCTACAGAAGTCACTCGTGTTTCCTTAGAAGTTGGTACAGATGGTATATTGGGTGGACAGGCTGTTGTCAAAGACGTGGCTGGTACATGGAAAGACCTAACAGACAATGTCAATATGATGACTTACAAGATTACAGGACAAGTACGGGATATTGCTGTTGTAGCCAAGGCTGTTGCTTGTGGTGATCTTACAAAGAAAGTCAAAGCTAATGCCCAAGGAGAAGTTTTGGAATTGAAAAACACTATGAATCAAATGGTAAATTCAAAATAATAATGATAAAGAAATAGTTTCCTTTCACTCATTCCTTTTTTTTTTCTTTCTTTCCCTCTTTTTTTTTTTTAAAAATAATAATAATAATAATAATAATAATAATAATAATAATAATAATAATCATTCTAGGTGGACCAATTGACATTATTTGCAGCAGAAGTACGAAGGGTATCACTTGAAGTCGGTGTAGAAGGGAAACTTGGCGGGCAAGCAAACGTCAAGGATGTGGGTGGGGCATGGAAAGATCTTACCGATAATGTGAATACTATGGCAGCCAATCTAACAACACAAGTACGATCTATTGCTGGAGTGACCAAGGCGGTGGCGATGGGTGATCTATCCAAGAAAATCGATGTAGAAACACGTGGAGAAATCCTGGATTTGAAGAATACAGTGAACGACATGGTGGATCAGTTACGTGTATTTTCAACCGAAGTGACACGCGTAGCAAAAGAAGTCGGCACCGAAGGAAAACTAGGCGGACAGGCCCGTGTACCGAATGTGGATGGCACTTGGAAGGACTTGACTGACAATGTAAACACGATGGCAACCAATCTGACCAATCAAGTACGATCTATTGCTGTTGTTACAAAAGCAGTGGCAAATGGCGATCTCTCCAAAAAAATCATGGTGAATGTCAGTGGTGAAATCTCTGATCTCAAGGATACCGTCAACAACATGGTGGAACAACTTCGAGTATTTGCATCTGAAGTCACTCGTGTGGCTCGCGAAGTAGGAACTGAAGGAAAGCTAGGTGGTGAGGCCAATGTACCGAGTGTCAGTGGTACCTGGAAAGATTTGACAGACAATGTGAACACAATGGCGGCAAATCTGACAACGCAAGTACGATCGATTGCAGTGGTGACCAAAGCAGTGGCAAAGGGTGATCTGTCCAAAAACATTGATGTCGAAGCACGTGGTGAAATTTTGGATCTCAAGAATACTGTCAACAACATGGTGGCTCAACTCAATGTATTTGCTGCTGAAGTCACTCGTGTCGCAAAAGAAGTAGGAACAGAGGGCAAGTTAGGTGGTCAAGCTTTAGTACCGAATGTGGATGGCACTTGGATGGACTTGACGGATAATGTAAATCAAATGGCAGCCAATCTGACTACTCAAGTACGATCCATTGCAGAAGTGACCAAATCTGTAGCTATGGGAGATCTATCAAAAAAAATCGAAGTAGAAACACGTGGTGAAATCCTTGAACTCAAGAATATTGTCAATGATATGGTGGACCAACTACGTATCTTTGCATCTGAGGTGACACGAGTGGCGAAAGAAGTAGGAACAGAAGGCAAACTAGGTGGTCAAGCACTTGTACCGAATGTGGGTGGAACATGGATGGATCTTACCGACAATGTGAACCATATGGCGGCGAATCTTACAACACAAGTACGATCGATTGCTGGTGTGACCAAGGCAGTGGCGATGGGTGATTTGTCAAAGACGATTGATGTGGAAACCCGTGGTGAAATCCTGGAGCTCAAGAATACAGTGAATGACATGGTGGGTCAGCTTCGTATCTTTGCATCTGAAGTCACTCGTGTATCCAAAGAAGTCGGTACTGAAGGCAAACTAGGTGGACAAGCTGTTGTACAAGGCGTTGCTGGTACTTGGCATGAACTTACTGATAATGTGAACATTATGGCAGCAAATCTTACCAATCAAGTACGATCTATTGCTGAAGTTACCAAGGCGGTTGCGAATGGGGATCTTTCCAAAAAGATTGAAGTGGAATCTGGTGGTGAAATCTTGGAACTTAAAAACATTGTCAACAACATGGTGGACCAACTACGTATCTTTGCATCTGAAGTCACACGTGTGTCGAAGGAAGTCGGTACTGAAGGAAAACTGGGTGGTCAGGCGGTCGTACAAGGCGTCGCAGGCACGTGGAACGAACTCACAAACAATGTCAACATCATGGCTGCTAATCTTACAACTCAAGTACGATCGATTGCTGAAGTGACAAAGGCTGTAGCGTTAGGTGATCTATCAAAAAAAATCGATGTAGAAACACGTGGTGAAATCCTTGAACTGAAGAATATTGTCAATGATATGGTCGATCAACTACGTATTTTTGCATCTGAAGTAACTCGTGTATCCAAAGAAGTAGGCACTGAAGGCAAACTTGGTGGTCAAGCTGTTGTCAAGGGTGTCGCTGGTACTTGGTATGAATTGACAGACAATGTAAACATCATGGCAGCAAATCTTACAAATCAAGTGCGATCCATCGCTGAAGTTACCAAGGCAGTAGCGTTAGGTGATCTATCGAAAAAAATTGAAGTAGAATCTGGTGGTGAAATCCTTGAACTCAAAAATATTGTCAACAACATGGTGGATCAACTAAGAATCTTTGCATCTGAAGTGACCCGTGTATCAAAAGAAGTAGGTACAGAAGGCAAACTTGGTGGTCAAGCTGTTGTTCGAGGGGTTGCTGGTACTTGGTATGAGCTCACAAGTAATGTCAACATCATGGCAGCCAATCTTACGAATCAAGTACGATCGATTGCAGAGGTAACCAAGGCAGTAGCATTAGGTGATCTTTCGAAAAAGATTGAAGTAGAATCTGGTGGTGAAATCCTTGAACTCAAAAATATTGTGAATGACATGGTGGATCAACTACGTATTTTTGCATCCGAAGTAACTCGAGTGGCTCGTGAAGTCGGTACTGAAGGAAAACTTGGTGGACAAGCTATGGTGCATGGTGTAGCAGGAACGTGGATGGATTTGACTGACAACGTGAACACAATGGCGGCCAATCTGACAACACAAGTACGATCCATTGCTGAAGTTACCAAAGCGGTTGCTCTGGGTGATCTATCAAAAAAAATCGAAGTAGAATCCGGTGGTGAAATCCTAGATCTCAAAAATACTGTCAACAACATGGTGGGACAACTACGTATCTTTGCGTCTGAAGTCACACGTGTATCCAAGGAAGTAGGTACTGAAGGAAAACTCGGTGGCCAAGCAATGGTCGAAGGTGTGGCTGGTACATGGCTTCATCTCACTGACAATGTCAACATCATGGCTGCAAATCTTACCAATCAAGTACGATCGATTGCTGAAGTGACCAAAGCAGTAGCATTAGGTGATCTTTCGAAAAAAATTGAAGTGGAATCTGGTGGAGAAATCCTTGAACTCAAAAATATTGTCAACAACATGGTGGATCAACTAAGAATCTTTGCATCTGAAGTGACCCGTGTATCAAAAGAAGTAGGTACAGAAGGCAAACTTGGTGGTCAAGCTGTTGTACAAGGTGTCGCTGGTACATGGAATGAACTTACAAGTAATGTCAACATCATGGCGGCCAATTTAACCAGTCAAGTACGATCGATTGCTGAAGTAACCAAGGCAGTAGCATTAGGTGATCTTTCGAAAAAAATTGAAGTAGAATCTGGTGGTGAAATCCTTGAACTCAAAAATATTGTGAATGACATGGTGGATCAACTAAGAATCTTTGCATCTGAAGTAACTCGAGTGGCTCGTGAAGTCGGTACCGAAGGAAAACTTGGTGGACAAGCTATGGTGCATGGTGTAGCTGGTACTTGGATGGATTTGACTGACAATGTGAATACGATGGCAACCAATTTGACAACTCAAGTACGATCGATTGCTGTGGTGACCAAAGCTGTGGCAAAGGGTGATCTATCAAAAAACATTGATGTCGAAGCACGTGGTGAAATTTTGGATCTCAAGAATACTGTCAACAACATGGTGGCTCAACTCAATGTGTTTGCTGCTGAAGTCACTCGTGTCGCAAAAGAAGTAGGAACGGATGGCAAGTTAGGTGGTCAAGCTTTAGTACCGAATGTGGATGGCACTTGGATGGACTTGACGGATAATGTAAATCAAATGGCAGCCAATCTTACTACTCAAGTACGATCCATTGCAGAAGTGACCAAATCTGTAGCTATGGGAGATCTATCAAAAAAAATCGAAGTAGAAACCCGTGGTGAAATCCTTGAACTCAAGAATATTGTCAATGATATGGTGGATCAACTACGTATCTTTGCATCTGAAGTAACTCGTGTATCCAAAGAAGTAGGTACTGAAGGAAAACTTGGTGGTCAAGCCGTTGTCAAGGGTGTCGCTGGTACTTGGTATGAATTGACAGACAATGTAAACATCATGGCAGCCAATCTTACGAATCAAGTACGATCCATTGCAGAAGTCACCAAAGCAGTAGCATTAGGCGATTTATCGAAAAAAATTGAAGTGGAATCTGGTGGAGAAATCCTGGAACTCAAAAATATTGTCAACAACATGGTGGATCAACTACGTATCTTTGCATCTGAAGTCACACGTGTATCAAAAGAAGTAGGTACAGAAGGCAAACTTGGTGGTCAAGCTGTTGTTCGAGGGGTTGCTGGTACGTGGTATGAATTGACAAGCAATGTCAACATCATGGCAGCCAATCTTACGAATCAAGTACGATCGATTGCAGAGGTAACCAAGGCAGTAGCATTAGGTGATCTTTCGAAAAAGATTGAAGTAGAATCTGGTGGTGAAATCCTTGAACTTAAGAATATTGTCAACAACATGGTGGATCAACTACGAATCTTTGCATCTGAAGTGACTCGTGTATCGAAAGAAGTAGGTACAGAAGGCAAACTAGGTGGACAAGCCGTGGTAC
Organism: Halteromyces radiatus; assembly: GCF_025201355.1. Lineage (NCBI taxonomy): Eukaryota > Fungi > Mucoromycota > Mucoromycetes > Mucorales > Cunninghamellaceae > Halteromyces > Halteromyces radiatus. Next base: position 389,677 of record NW_026251696.1, on the reverse strand, counting down.
AAGGTGTAGCTGGTACATGGAACGAACTTACGGACAATGTGAACATCATGGCAGCCAATCTGACTAGTCAAGTGCGATCCATTGCAGAGGTGACAAAAGCGGTAGCAAATGGTGATTTATCAAAGAAGATTCATGTGGAAACACGTGGTGAAATTTTGGACTTGAAGATCACGGTGAACTCGATGGTGGATCAACTACGTATTTTTGCCTCTGAAGTAACTCGAGTGGCTCGTGAAGTCGGTACCGAAGGCAAGCTAGGTGGACAAGCTATGGTACATGGTGTTGCTGGTACTTGGAAGGATTTGACGGACAATGTGAATATGATGGCTGGGAATCTGACGGCACAAGTACGATCAATTGCAGATGTTACAACGGCAGTAGCTCAAGGTGATTTATCAAGGAAAATTGTCGTTGAAGTGCAAGGTGAAATTCTACAACTCAAGTAAGTAGTAAAAAAAAAAAAAAAAAAAAAAGATGGATTATATTTTGTCTCACCTTAACTTTTTTTTTTTTTTTTTTTTTTTTACAATAGGGAAACGGTGAATTCTATGGTAGATCAACTACGTATTTTTGCGTCTGAAGTAACCCGAGTGGCTCGTGAAGTGGGTACTGAAGGAAAACTTGGTGGACAAGCAACAATTGTTGGTGTTGATGGTACTTGGAAAGATTTGACTGATAATGTGAATTTGATGGCAAGCAATTTGACTGATCAATTACGTGCGATTGCAGCAGTGTGTAAAGCTGTTGCTCAAGGTGATCTATCCAAGAAGATCGAAGTGGAAGTACATGGAGAAATTGCTGAACTCAAGAATACAATTAATACCATGGTGGATCAACTTAGTTCGTTTGCTTCCGAAGTGACTAGGGTAGCTCGTGAAGTCGGTACAGAGGGCAAATTAGGTGTACAAGCTCAAGTGATGGATGTCGAAGGTGTATGGCGTGAAATCACCAGTAATGTGAATACCATGGCGTCTAATCTGACAACACAAGTACGTGCATTTGCGCAAATCTCGGCTGCAGCAACAGAAAACGATTTCTCTCGACTGATCACTGTAGAAGCGTCTGGTGAAATGGATTCTTTGAAAACCAAGATCAATCAAATGGTGGGCTCATTGCGTGATGCCATCCAAAAGAACAGGCAAGCTCGTGAAGCCGCTGAACTAGCAAACCGATCCAAGAGTGAATTTTTGGCTAACATGTCCCACGAAATCCGTACTCCCATGAATGGTATTATTGGTATGACCTCCTTGACCTTGGAAACCGAACTTTCTCGTCAACAACGTGAAAATCTGATGATTGTTTCTAGTCTGGCCAACAGTCTTCTGACCATCATTGATGACATTCTTGATATCTCAAAGATTGAAGCTGGACGAATGACAATTGAATCCATTCCCTTCTCCTTACGTTCTGCCATCTTTAGTGTGCTCAAAACCCTGGCTGTCAAGGCAAATCAGAAAAAACTGGATCTTATCTACAACGTCGATCGTGCTATTCCTGATCAATTGATTGGTGATCCTCTTCGTTTACGTCAAGTGATTACGAATTTGATTGGTAACGCTGTCAAATTTACTACTCAAGGTGAAGTTGTACTTCAAACAAGAACTGTGGCCACGGATGGCAATCATGTACGTTTGGAACTCTGTGTCAGCGATACAGGTATTGGTATTCAAGAAGACAAGCTACATGTGATTTTTGATACTTTCTGTCAAGCGGATGGTAGCACAACGTAAGCAAGATTATAATTATAATGATGGTGATGACTGACATCTTTTTTTTTTTTTTTTTTTAATTGTAGTCGTGAATATGGTGGTACTGGTCTTGGTTTATCTATTTCCAAACATTTGGTTCAATTGATGGGAGGCAATCTCTGGGTAGAATCCAATTATGGTCGTGGGTCCCAATTTTACTTTACAATGAATGTCAATCGATTTGATTTGGGCAAGCAAGAAGTGATAGACAAGATGCAACGATTTGCTGGTCGACGCGTGCTTTTCTTGGATAGTATGAATGATCAAACAGGTGTATTGGAACGCATTCAAGAATTAGGACTTCAAACATACCGAGTGACCACCGTCGCTGAAGCCACTGATATAGCTAATGCCAACACAAGTAGAAAACAACCTGCACCGTTCTTTGATATGGTGATATTGGACAAGATGCGTTATGCCAACAAGGTGCGTGAAATCGTGCCATTGAGGTATACTCCCATTGTGTTGATTGCTCCTGAAACACATTTGCTGAACATGAAGCTCTGTATTGATCTTGGTATCACTGGCTACATCAACTCACCTGTCAACTTGGCTGATCTCTCTGATGCGATCCTTCCAGCACTGGAAAGTCATGCCGCCCTTCCTAGTGATGCCTCCAAGACAGTACCTTTGGAAATCCTGCTTGCTGAAGACAATGTGGTCAATCAAAAACTGGCAGTGCGTATATTAGAGAAGTTTGGTCATCATGTCAAGATCGTAGGCAATGGCAAATTGGCCGTGGAAGCGTTTGAAACTCAACCGTTCGATATGATTCTGATGGATGTACAAATGCCTGTCATGGGTGGATTCGAAGCAACTCAAAAGATTCGTGAAATTGAACAATCCTCTGATATGGGTCGAATTCCTATCATTGCTCTTACTGCTCATGCTATGATTGGTGATCGTGATCGTTGTATGCAAGCTGGCATGGTAAATATTATTATTTTTTTTTTTAAAAAAAAAAAAAAAAGAATAGGATAGAGTGTTTGTAAATATTCATTTTTTTTTTTTTTTTTTTTGATAGGATGAATATGTAACAAAACCTTTAAGATTCCCTGAATTGATTGCTGCTATCAAGAAATTTGCTCCTCAATCTGCTCATATGATGATGGAACGACCTAGCAAACCCTAGTTTTATGATACCTTTGTACATTTTTTTTTTTGGTCATCTTTTTTTATCTATGGATTGATTATTATTTTTATTATTATTATTATTTATCTTTTTTTTTTATGTGTATATTTATATATATCATCTTCACTTCTTTTGTTATTTTTTTTTTTTTTTTGTATGTTTATAGTTAGTGGAATAATGTCAATAAAAAAGTCAAAAAAAAAGTGATTTCTTTTTTGTTGATTGCTCAATGTGTTCTTTTCCTCCCCTTTGTCATGTTTATTACTGTCATTTTGTTCATTCATCTATTACTATTTCGTCAAACAATAATTCAATAGTCTTCTGATCATCTCCATAGATTTTTTTTTAAAAAAGATAAGAAGCAACTCAGTCACCTCTCCTCCAATAATGATCATCATTCAATAAAACTACCACCATTTGGATTCCTTTCATCTAATATCACACTAACCTTGTCTTATTACTTTGCCACCTGCACCGAAAAACTTAAAAAAAAAAAGGCTTTCTCAAAACATTTGCATCATCCCATACCTACAAAAGGAAACGTCTATAGAGCGATTTATTTTCAACAAATTTAAGTAACTATGGAAGTAGAGCATGAGCACTATGAGGTATAAAGCCGTAAGATTGTTCATCAACACAACCATCTTCCGGATATATGACGAATCCTTCCGTTCCAGAACAATCATATGAAGTATAAAGAAACCATTCATATTCAGTCCCCCCTGCTACTCGAAGAGAACCTACATTGGTGAGCTTAACACAATCATCGTTTGCTACTTTGATATCAAGTCCTTCTGCACAAAATCCTGCTGTATATGAATATAAATCACATAGTATCCGTGGAACAGAACCTAGAAGTATAACAAGTACAAATTGAATCATGTTTTATATAATAAAAGTCAATTTTTTTTTTTTAAAAAAAAAAAAAAAGAAAAGTGCCCTTTTATATGTAATCTTGCGATAATAGTTATGTATGGCGTTTTGAAACACTTTTTTTGTGATGAACGATGTGCATGAATTTAAACAATATCATTTCAGGTATCAAACTAATTTTTTTATTTAAAGAAGTAGGGTTCTGTTTTTCTTTTATAAGTTATACTAGTTCAATGTGGCTAGCCATGATGACAACCAGAATTTTGATTGATATGATAGTATTCTCCAAGATCAAATCACACACATGTATCTGAAAATTCAAAGATCATCCCGTAAAAGGAGGAACAAATGAAGTTCATTGATAAGTGTATCACTGATATTTATAGTATCTTCATCAAAAAAAAAAAAAAAAAAAAAAAGAAAGAGAAAGAAAAAAAAAGATATTTAGAGATGAATATCAAATCTTGTTTATTGTATAAATAAGACACTATGCAGCAAGTTATTAACAAATGAGATGCAACTAAAGAGAATGTTCGGGATGGAAGAATGGATGTTTAAGAAGGCGTTTGACTGACCACCGGTTTTGAGGATCACGATCGAGACAAGCTTGTAGAAGGGAAATCACGTCTTGTTTGACAGGAACAACCACAGAAGTCCCGGAAGGAGGATCAAAGGACACAGAGGATGGATAATCAATGATAAAAGAGGGATCACAGATATAAAGAGCTTTATGATCGGCATCTACGTTGTGAAATGGTGTTTTCCCATAGATCATTTGGTAAAAGATACAACCCAATGCCCAAACATCACTAAATTGACCGATCTAATAAAAAAAAAGAAGATGATGATGATGATTATTATTATTATTATTATTTTTTATTTCTAAACTTACTTGGATATATTTTCTTCCATCCTTTTCCACAAATAAGAAAGCTTCAGGAGGCATGTAATGAACTGTACCAATGGGACTATCAATCTCCACATAACCTTGAGCATCCACCTTTTTCGAAATACCAAAATCAATCAATTTCAAGGATCCTTCTTTCAAAATAAAATTGGCTGGTTTCAAATCGCGATGTACAACATGTCGATCATGGATTTCATCTACAGCTTCCAACATCTAACAAAAGTAAGTCAAATAAGTTAAGTATCATATATCTTGATTTATACATATATATATATATTTCACTGACCAGTTGTCCATACCAACGCACAAAGTTATAATCCAATGGTTTCGATCGTTGAAGAAACATATAATGAGCAAAATCAATTTCTCCTAATTCCAATACCTGAAGAAACAAAAATATGAATAAATAAATAGGAATAACACTTTTCTCTCTTACTTACAATGTCCAAATGACCAGCAATCCGATTGTTTTCATAATTCTGCAAATAGGGAATATGTAAGCAATTCTTTTGTCGAAGTTTGACCAAAAAGGTGATTTCATTGCGATAATCATGATAGGTTTGTTTGGACAGACGTTTGGTTGTTACATGTTTCAATGCCAGGATTTCCTTGGATTCTTTGTGAAATACTCTATATACTTGACTTGATCCTCCATATCCAATCATGTTCAATATGGTATATGTCTGGCCACTGACAATATGATCACCTACAAGTTCAGGATCTTCCTTTGCTTTGGATGTTGTCCTTGAATCACTTTTTCTATGATGTCGTCGTTTTTCTAATAAAGAAGGCACGCGGTTTTTAGATGGATAATGATCGTAATGAGCAGGTCGTTTATTATTATTATTATTTTTTGAATGGTATTTTTCATGGCGTAAAGGTTGGTTGACGTCCAGCGTCGATAATGGTGTAACTGATTTCTTCCGATCATGAGTAACATCATCCTTGGTTTCATGGGCGCGTATATTTTTACTTCGTGATAAGAGAGACTTGAAATCCACGTCGTCAAAGTGTTGAATATTGATTCCTTGAGTTGTGCGGGTCAATGTGATTGCATTTTCCTAAAAATAAACAAGTAAGTCGATAGTTATTTTATTCTGTATAGGCTACCTTTTCACTAACTTTCTTTTCTCGATCGGTCGGTAAAGGCTGTTGTTCCTTGGATTTATTCATTGCTGTGGACGGTTCAGTGCCAGGTTGTTCTTGTTTTTCCTGATCTTTCCATAGGTCGATATGGACAGAGTCACCGTCGTCATCGTCTGAATCGCAAAGGGCAGTAACAAATGCTTTTGATTCTTGTAATAAAGAAGAGAATCTTTGAACAGCATTGATAGAATGTTTTGGAGATGATTCTGTTTCTATGGTCGCAACATCTTTAGTTGTTGTATATTGCTGAGGAAAAGATCCAGACGGTATCAACTTTTGTTGTTGTCGTTGTTGTAAGGGTGCTGCTAGGGAAAGTACATCATTAGACCGAAAGCCAGCATCACCATCATTGTTTGATAACATAAATAATATATATAAAGGTATATACAGTAGTAGAATAAGGAATCAAACAGATTAAAAAAAAAAAAGACAGAGAGAGAGAGAGGGTAATAATGCTTGAAGAAAAAAAATGAAAGAAGAAGAAAAAAAAAGAGGGCAAAAAGAGAGGGGCAAAAAAAAAAAAAACCAAAGTTTAAAGTCCGTAACAAGATTCAAGCGTTAAGTTACGAGAAGCGTGTTCATGGAAAGTTCAAAAAGATACATTAATCACATTTATATATATATATATATATATATAAACTTTTATTGAAGAAGAATACTGTCTATTTTTCAAATGGTATCCAAGTGTATATATATCATCTAAATCATCAATAATCTATGACTTTATGAGGATTTCCAGTCAATGCCAATAGACGCGTCCAATAAATATCAATATCAAACTTGAAGTTTAAGTCACCATAAAATTCAGTTTCAATTTGATCTTCAGGTATATAATCAGGCAAATAGGCCAATTCTGATGTGTCTCGTTTACCATCTCCTTTTTCATCTTTTTTCTCCACAACAAACTTGATTTTACTTCTTGTCACAGGATCAATAAAAGGTGAGATCAGTTTGAATGAAGTCAAAAAGAACCATGGTGCTACAATCATCATCATCATAATAAAATAAAAATATGAGTCTTCAATATTCATCCACATCATAAACTACTTACATTTAACAATGAAAGCATAACCTACAAGTAAAAAAAAAAAAAAAAAAAAAAAAAGGAGAATGAGTTTTAAAGACAATAGAAAAGGGGGTTGTTTCTTACCTAATCTTTCAGGATAATGGTTACTCAAGATTTCCAAAAACTTTTTTGATGTAGAGAGACTTGGATGATGAGCAGCCAAAGCACCTTTGAAGTCAATGATGATATCAATTGTTTCCACTCCTTTTGGCATCAAACGAATCCCGCGTTCCAAACAAAACACAATATGCTTAATTTGACGTTCATTGTCTTTGGAATTTTGATGTCGAGGACGCATTACCCATACAGGTCGACCAGCATGATCAAAACAATTCCAATACATTTTCCCCGTTTCTGCTTCAGGTTTTATATAATTAGGATCCAATAAATCAGGTTTGAAATCACGTCGCCAATGAATGGTATTTTCCAACATCGTTTTCGCTGCCTATAAAAAGATCATAGTTTGTTCATGTCCCATTGCCTAATATAGAACTTCCTGACACTTTTTTTTTATATACCTCATAATCCCATTTTCTTGCACGCATATATCTATGAAGAGTAGCATCAGTCAAAAAACCTTTTTCATTTGGATAATAGTCGTCAGTTTCTGGTAATAAGATGGTATTGATATATTCCCTTAATTGAGTGAGTTTTTGTTGTTGAGTATCGTCCAAAGGAGATGGTATGATTGGTTTATAATCCTTTTGAACGACAAGAACAGGTTCAGACACTGGTTCTTTTTCATTGACAGATGGAGTAGCTGAAGCCTTTTGTTTTCCAGATCTAAAGAAATCCATGTTGGTATAGAAAGAAGAAGAAGAAGTATCAAAAAAAAAGAAAAAGAAAAAAAAATCGGTAAAAAAAAAGGGGAAAGACAAAAAAAGAAACGCGGCAAGTGAATTTCCATCCATTCATTCACCCGAATATTGACCAATCATTTATAATTTATTACCTTTTAATAAATAAACCACTGATGATAGATGATAAGGGTTTTTTTTTTTTTTTTTTTTGTGAATAAATATATATATATATATAAGAATTCAATTATTATCAAAGTTGAAAAAGATAATCTGTAGGTATCTTCACGGAGAATGAATATAATTTGCCCATTCCTTAAATTTTACTATGATTTGGTCAAGACGTTTGTCCCGAAAAAAAAAAAAAAAAATCTTGGACAGGGGGGGAGGGTTGAGAGAGAGCCATCAAATTATTTTCAAGGACAGTCACTGTAAGAGTTTTTGTTATTGATATTTTTTTTTTTTTCTATCCAGTCTCCCCCCCTTCCCTTCCTTTTTATTTTTTTTATAACAAAACCTTTTTTACATTGGTCATGTTGAGAAACGCTACTCGTATTGCTCGCCCTGCTTTGGCTGCCTTTGCTAAGGCTTCCCCTGCTGTAAGTAAACAAACTAGCGTTTTATTCATCCTTTTCTTTTTTTTTATAAAAAAACATCAACAACTACAAATAAACGAAAATTCGATATATATTGATCATTCTTTTTTTATTATTATTAAACAAAAATGATTAGGCCCGCATCAACCTTGGAGCTGCTTCTGCTTTACGTACTTACGCTACTGCCAAGCCTTCTACCTCTGAAGTTTCTTCCATCCTCGAAGAACGTATCTTGGGTTCCTCCTCTGAAGCTAACCTTCAAGAAACTGGTCGTGTCTTGTCCATTGGTGATGGTATTGCTCGTGTTTATGGTTTGAAGAATGTTCAAGCTGAAGAAATGGTTGAATTCTCTAGCGGTCTCAAGGTAAAAAAAAAAAAAAAAAAAAAAGTGAATGATTTTAATTATTATTAGATACGATCGATCAACTCTATTTTTTTTTTTATTTTTTTTTTCTTTAGGGTATGGCTCTCAACTTGGAAGCTGACAATGTCGGTATTGTGGTGTTCGGTAACGATCGTTTGATCAAGGAAGGTGATACTGTTAAGCGTACTGGTGCTATTGTCGATGTACCCGTTGGTCCTGGTATTTTGGGTCGTGTTGTTGATGCTCTCGGTAACCCCATTGATGGTAAAGGTCCTTTGGAAACCACTGGTCGTTCTCGTGTCCAAGTCAAGGCTCCTGGTATTTTGCCTCGTCACTCTGTCAACGAACCTATGCAAACTGGTATCAAGTCTGTTGATTCTATGGTGCCCATTGGTCGTGGTCAACGTGAATTGATTATTGGTGATCGTCAAACTGGTAAGACTGCTGTTGCTCTTGACACCATTCTTAACCAAAAGAACTGGAACAATGGTTCTGATGAAGCCAAGAAGTTGTACTGTATCTACGTTGCTGTCGGTCAAAAGCGTTCCACTGTTGCTCAATTGGTCCGTACTTTGGAAGAAAATGATGCTATGAAGTACACTATTGTTGTTGCTGCTACTGCTTCTGAAGCTGCTCCTCTCCAATACCTTGCTCCTTTCTCTGGTGCTGCCTTTGGTGAATGGTTCCGTGACAATGGTCGTCACTCTTTGATCATCTATGATGATTTGTCCAAGCAAGCTGTTGCTTATCGTCAAATGTCTCTTTTGCTCCGTCGTCCTCCTGGTCGTGAAGCTTACCCTGGTGATGTGTTCTACCTCCACTCCCGTTTGTTGGAACGTGCTGCCAAGATGAACAAGGACTTTGGTTATGGTTCCATGACTGCTTTGCCCATCATTGAAACTCAAGGTGGTGATGTGTCTGCTTATATTCCTACCAACGTCATTTCCATTACTGATGGTCAAATTTTCTTGGAAGCCGAACTTTTCTTCAAGGGTATCCGTCCTTCCATCAACGTCGGTCTCTCCGTGTCCCGTGTCGGTTCCGCTGCTCAAACCAAGGCTATGAAGCAAGTCGCTGGTTCTCTTAAGCTTTTCTTGGCCCAATACCGTGAAGTCGCTGCTTTCGCCCAATTCGGTTCTGATTTGGATGCCTCCACTCAATTCTTGTTGAACCGTGGTGCTCGTTTGACTGAATTGTTGAAGCAACCTCAATACACTCCCTTGTCCATCCAAGTCCAAGTCCCCATTGTGTTTGCTGGTGTCAATGGTTTCCTCGACAAGATCCCTGTCCAAAAGGTCGTTGAATGGGAAAAGGATTTCATCTCTTACATCTCTACTGAACACAAGGATGTCCTTGAAGAAATCCGCTCTCAAGGTGTTTTGTCCAAGGATTTGGAAGGCAAGCTCCGTGACATTTGCGATACTCACACCAAGTCTTTCATCGCCTAAACTACTAGAAAACGATCAATATCCTTTTTTTTTTTTTTTGTGTAGTTAATCATAGTAGTTATTAGTTAGTTGTGTCGTTATTTATCATTAGATCAGAAATAAATAAATAAAAAAAAAATGGGATGGCAATCCTTGTTGTCGTCTTTTTACCGAATGAAAAAAAAAAAATCAAAAAGGGGGATCTTTCATTTGATATCTATACTGTATATATATGCGTGCGTGTGATTTTTTAGATGTGATTGTTTTCAAAAGAGATACATGCTTATTGTATCATTCAAAAAAAAAGTGAAAACATCCATTGCCATATCTGGAAATAGATATGTGGAGGTTTGAATGATCCAACAAAAAAAAAAAAAAAAAAAAAAAAAAAAGGATACGGTATGTACAATAATGTCCTTTATTGAACCAAACTATCTGTCTATCTATCTATATCTATTTTAATCTGATTCCTCATCACTACTACTAATCACTTTTCTAATCTTTTTACGTGGAGGGATGTTTTCCAAGACTAATAGATAAACAAAAGGATGAGATTGACACTATACATCATTACCTTTTTTTTTTTTTTTTTTTTTTTTTTTTTTTTTTTTTTTTTTACCTTGTTTCCATTCCATTGGCCAAGATTGATTCACAATAGTTGCCATGTTTTCTAAATTGGTCATCAATGTTTTATTTTGCATATATGATCCTAAAAAAGTGTGAGTTTAGTACAATAGAACAAAATGATCTATCATTCTTACTATATCTTGAAGTCGCATCCTCTTCTTTCCACCATAACCGTAACAGTTGTATCAGTAGAGAGGCCATTTTGTACAGGTCATCAGATGCATCGTCTTTCATTTGTAAATCATCCAATATAAATTTTGTCCATGCTACAAGCACGTCTTGTAATTGTTCAGGGTATCTACCATGCCATGTCTTTATCACTAACAATGAGAATTGGCGTCTTGCCGTTGGATGGTTGAACGATGTTTGACACGAGATTTGAATAATGCATTGTAAAAGTGATTCTGTCGGTGATATACTGGATAAAACTGTCAACAAGTAAGGTACAATATCAGGTCGAACTATATACATCGATTTAAAAAAAAAAAGAAAGTAAAAGTGAGGGTGAATCGGTTGTTCCAAGATATGCAAGGAGTGGTTTGCATCGTTCATGTTGTGAAATCACTTACAATGATTTTGACATGGAAGGATAAAGTCAGATTTGGCCAAATAATCACCCAGATGTGTTGACGTTTGTACTTCTGCTGCCAATACTTGCCATACCGCAGATGCTTCATAAATATCACTTTTTTCAAATGTTGCCCCTTCAAAGAAATAAGTCAATACATGAAATCCTTTTTTCCTATTTCCCTATCTTTCTTACCAAGGTATGTCGTATCAAAGGTGTCACCAAATACCCTAATCGTCCCCAGTCGTAAAGTACAAACAAGTTCACCAATCTAAAAAAAAAAAAAGGTAAATATAAAATAAATAAGATATCAACTGATCATATAGACAAGGCCGTAGAATAATAATAATAATAATAAAACCCTCTTTTCCATGTTCATTCCTTTATTGAACTTTACCTGATCAGGAAGTGCCATATGGGACATTAGTTTTAGTAAATTAATGTTGCCAGTAGTAGCGAGAGAAAGTCGGTGATAGACAAGTGGTAACACCTTGTGGAATGCTTCAATGTTGTACCTTGAAAGTAACTACCAAAAAAATAAATAAAAATAAATAAAATAAAATAAAAAAACATAAACAACAAAATTGGTACTAGTGATGATCATTCCTATTTTTTTTTCTCTCCTTTTACCCTGAGATCTTTGAATAAAATATGTCCAAGATAATCCTTTTCTTCCATATCAGCACTAGAGTCAAAATCTTGTAATACGTATTCCTCATAACATCTTGATACCAATGATGTCCAATCGTCCGATTCGTCCAATGTCATAAGGTAAGTGTTGCTTTTCAGTTGACTACAATAATAATGTTATCGTTATTAAAAAAAAAGGTAATTATAATTTTTTTTTTTTTTACCTTGCAATAAAGAGCCACCATCTCATACCCAAAACATGTTTCTTGCCTACACGACATCTATGCATCATATAACCTAAGAGATGGACCATCTTTTCCTTTGTAGCAGCATCTTCTTTTGTCTGCCAGTACACAAGAAGAATTAAATCCAAAGGATCTTTGTTTGTATCCATAATAACATCATCTTCTGTCATGTCATCCTTGTTATAGTCAGTGTGAGATTTTTCTATCAAAAGACGAGAGGCTAATTTCACAATAGGTCGACCAATACTGGGAGCTAATGTTTCGGCAGGGATAGACTAGTACAATAAGTATTAAAAAAAAAAAAAAGAAAAAAAAAAGAGAGAGAGAGAGGGTGTAAATAAGCTAGTTTTTGATTATGTTGTTATTTCACTTACCATACGTAAAAAGACAGCTAGGATTTCTTTCAGACTTCGTTTCGCAATAATGAGTTGGACACTGAATTCTTCGTCATCGACATCAAGTTGGTTCGAAAGTAAAGTGCCACATGCTGTTTTGAATCTTGTCAGAGCATCCCCAAAGAGCCAATACGATTGATGTGATTGCATAGCGGTCTCTGAGGAAGAACCATCACCTTCAGTTTTTTCATTTTCATCATCAGTAAAATCGCTTCCACTATCAAAAGTATCTTCCTTGATGATTTGTTCCTGCTGTTGTTGAGTCTGATCGCTCGATTCTATCGTAGTCGCTGTATGTGTTGACTTGGAGTCATCAGGAATATTATCTAATTCCATAATTGTAGACGATTTCTCTGTTTCATATAATGATACTTCTTCTGTGTCTATTGATGATGTGAACGTTGACTTTTTCTCTTCTATGTTGGTGATTCTATCCTTTGAATCTTGATTCACATTGTCATCTTGACCATTCATATCCACAGTCATCGTTTCTGAGGTTTCTATTTAAATATAATAAGAAATGAACAAATTAGTTTGATCTACTGTGCATTTTTTTTTTTTTTTTTTACTATCCAAACGCATTTAACACGTGCAGTCCTATATTACTTACCATGTTCACCATATAAATATTTGTCCATATCATCTTCATCTTGATCAATCATTTCAGTACCTTGAGTACTTATAAGTTTTGATGCTACTGTCGATTCTTCTCTATTGTCGAGTTTATTCACTGTTGATGTATCTAAGGCTGTATCCGTTGTTGTTGTTGATGTTGCTGTTGTTGCTATTGATGATAACGATGATGATGATGATGTTGTTGGTTGACGAGGTTCTTGCAAAAACTCTTCGAATAAAGTGTGCATAATTTGTTTTGTGTACTGATCGGTGGATGGACATTGGTATATAAATAATAGACTCCTACAAAATAAAAGAGACAAGGTATAAGAAATGTTAATAGGCCAATTTAATTTTATATATTTCAAGTGAATATTTACCGGATAACAGATTTGGAAAGCATCAATTGCATACCACATTTAACACATTTCATCATATAATCTGTCATGGGTTTGTAATATTCTAGGATAGATTGATTGATAAATTCTATAAGACTTGCAGTGATGTAAGGGTACCGTTCGGCTGATCGTTCAATTAGTAGCATAGCAGGTTCTGCAAAAAAAAAAAAAAAAAAAAAAAAATAATAACATAAGGTTGAGTACAGATATCAAATGATACATATTATTTTTTTTATTATTATTACCGATGAACATGATATTGTCAGTAGGTGTAAAGAAGAGCCAATCATAGATAAGAGCAGTTTTAACATTAGCGGCCACTACTGTACTCTTGATAGCACGAATCATACTACCAATCACAACATATCGAGGAACAATATCACTTTGTAATATTTGATTGTTTGGATACCAGCCAGCGACGATGAATCGAATGATATCCGTATAAAAAGGTTCAGCTTCAGGAGTAGATAAAAAACGTTGAATAAACCATCCTAGATTTCTTTGAAATTGTCCAATACGTAACTAAAAATCGAGAGATATAATGTGAATATTATTATCACTATAGTGTATGAGGTTCACTTACATGTTGAAGAATATACATGAGTTTATGTTCCATATCTGGTGTCAGTCGGGCACGTAAAAAGTCTTTTGATGTTGGTGTTTTCAATACACTTTCGATGCCTATAAAAAATTAAAACAGATTAGTTTAAGAAATGTTTTGATCTTTAAATTTTTTTTTTTTTTTTTTTTTTTTTTTTTACCTTGAAAATTAGGTGATATCTTTTGAGGGTGTTCTAACATATCAATCCAAAAAGACCTGAATTCAGGTAAATGGTATACATCATGAAGACCTCTAATCAAATCACGACCTATACTAGAGCATTCATGCCACTGAAAACAATACAATGAATAACAATATAAAAAACTGAAATGTTTCAATCTTACCTTTTGTCTAAGTAAAGTGATGACGAAACGAATTTCCCTTTGTTGTAAACTGGTTAGTTGAATAGGACGGTGTTCGGTAATGAGTCGAAGATAAGTATATACAGCTACGGAAGTAACACGAGGATAAGCATCAAGCCAAGAAGGATGAGTTTCTAATAGTTTCAAAATTTGATCGCATAATCGAATATTAGGAGGAGACAAGTCGCCACCTTTGATTTGTCGTAGTAGACAGAGGTAAAGTCCTTCCAATGATGGAATATTGAGATTGGTTAATTCATTATAGAGCCATAACAACTATATGAAAAGAATGGTTAAATACTACTTCTTTGGTTTTTTTTTTTTTTTTTTTTTTAAAAAAAAAAAAAAAAGAAGAGAATTACCTGATCTTTGGTACGTATTTTGAGACTTGCAAACTTTATCGAAGTAACCAAGGGAAAGAGTCGACTGAATAGCATGGTATATTGATCTCTGTTGACAAGAGATATACTTTGAAAATGATGTTGTGCAGTTTCGGGATTTGTAAGAATACCATAGAGAAGAGCTGATACTATTTCCATATAATCCGTTTTACTTCTTGAAGCCTATAAAAGAATATATATAAGAAAACAGTATCATTGTATATATCACTATTACTACCTTTTCTTGTATATAATTATGATGTTCTCTTTCAGATTTGTCATTCGTTTCAGAACAATATTGATTGTAATATTTTGCTAGTTCCTGGTGAAAATAAAGTATATAAGTAAAATAATAATAATAAAAAAAAAACACGTCTCTCTTTCTTTTTTTTCTTACCAGATCCAATTCATCTTCCTTTTCGATAGGATCTAGATCGAATAGTTCTGATGAGTACCCAGGATATTCCATGAGTCTGTCAATGGTGTATAATATATTAAAAATAAATTCGCGTCTAATTCAAAGATAATAATTTTATATGAAAGAAGGAAAGAAAGTGAAAAAGACCAAGTGCATATTTTTAACTGACGAGAAAAAAAAAAAAAAGAACACGCGGTGTTTCAACCACAAAAAAAAAAAATCAAAGATTTCTCAAATAACAAAAAAACATATGAAAAAGTAAAATAGAATGATTATTATTTTTATTGAATACTAATGTTCATCTAATTAATATTTTATACTAATGTTAAATATTATCAATCTAAAAAAAATAAAAAATAAAAATAAAAACAAATGATTAGTCATGAAAATCATCCATTTTTATCAAAAAGTAACAAATTTTTATAAAGAAAAAGTAATCATTTTCAGAGAGGGCAAGTATAAAAGTCTTCAGAAAAAGAAGGATCGGTTGCGTATATGATCCAACTTTCAGATAAACATATTAACTTAATCATCATCAATGATTTTTCTTTTTTTTTTTTATTATTATTTCCAATTTATTTTACCTTGATTACTTGAGATAGAGAAAGAAAAGAAAAAAAAGAAAAGAAATAATTAAAGAGAAAAGAGAGAAATATTTATAGGCAAAAAGAAATAAAAAATTTTTTTTCAACCGTTCAAAATCAAAAAGGTGCGTCCCATTTCATTCTTTTAATTGATTGACCGTGCCAATGATTCTCCTTTTTTTTTTGACTTTCCGCTACTATTAGGGCCATTCTTCATTTAGAACATTCCGTTTTTTTTTTCTTCTACCTATCTCTTTTCTTCCCTTTTTTTTCTTTTTCTTTCAAACAACCTACAATATGATGTCCAAAAGGCGTCAAACGCTAGGTTTACAGATCCTGGCAGCATTAGCCATCTTTATGACTGTAGCTTATTATATTATACCTACTCCTCCTACTTCTTCAAATACTTCATCTAACAATTTGGCTTTTGCCACCACTAGTGATGACAGGCACAACACTACTACTCGCGTCAAAGCAGCCTTTGTTATATTGGCACGTAATAGCAATTTGGACGGTGTAAGACAATCTATGCGACAAATGGAAGACCGTTTCAACAGAAAATTCAATTATCCTTATGTATTCTTGAATGACGACGAATTTACCGACGAATTCAAGGAACTCACTACATCCATGACAAAAGCAAGAACACTATATGGCAAGATTGATACTAGTCATTGGGGTTATCCTTCTTTTATTGATCAAGAAAAGGCGGCTGAAACAAGAAAAAACATGGCTCATGTTATTTATGGTGATAGTGAATCTTACAGACATATGTGCAGGTATAGAATTTGATGCCAAGAAAAAAATAAACCAGAATCCGATCTAATGAATCATATCCTTTTTTTTTAGATATCAATCTGGATTTTTCTTTAGGCATCCTTTATTAGATGAATTTGAATACTATTGGTAATGAAATAGAAAAAAAAAGACATCCTTCTTTATTTTAAAGAGATTCTCATTCTTTTTGGATTTGCTTATGTCATAGGCGTGTGGAACCTGATATCAATTATTATTGTGATGTAGATTATGATGTTTTTCAAATGATGAAGGACAATAATTTCAAATATGGATGGACTCTTTCTTTGACAGAATATCCAGAAACGATCCCTACTTTATGGAAAACCACCAAGGAATTTATGGAGAAACATCCTGAACATCTTACCAATGGTCCAAGTAGCTTACGAAAATGGTTGACAGATGATGGATTTGAAAATTACAATGGATGTCACTTTTGGTCCAATTTTGAGGTAAAAAAAAAATAAGGATCATCATCATTATTGTATGATATTCATCTTGTATGATACGTTTAGGTTGGTTCTTTGGAGTTTTTACGTAGTCAAAAATATTTGGATTATTTTGAACATTTGGATCATGCTGGAGGTTTCTTCTATGAACGTTGGGGTGATGCGCCTGTACATTCTTTGGCCGTGGCTATGATGTTACCGAAAGAACAAGTTCATTTCTTCAATGATATTGGTTATTTCCATAATCCTCTTATGCATTGTCCTACTGAAAGATATTTACAACGAAATTGTCATTGTCCTGCTGAAAAGAATTTTGGTAAATAGAGAGAGAGAGAGAGAGAGAGAAAGAAAAATCTTGATTATTCTAATGTTCGTTTTTTTATGTTTTATTTAGATTGGGAAGGTTGGAGTTGTGCAACTAGATATAAGAAATTGGATCCTGGCTTTGTTTGGGATGAACAAACTTATAGAAGAAAAACCGACCCTTATCGTATATAGTTGCTCGATATATCTATTCTCTTTTTTTTTTTTTTTTCTCTATATAATAATAAAAGAAATACCCTTTTTTACATACTTCTCTTTCTTTCTTTATGTTGTCGGGCTTGAATGCTATAAATGGGCCAATCAGATCTTTCTACGCTTAATGCCAACTACCTTTTTTCATTTTGGTTTGGTTGGCAAAGAACGATCCACACGCACTGGTCGGCGATACAAAAAAAAAAAAAAAAAAAAAAAAACTGTGGTATCATTCTACTTTTATTCCTCTTCTTTCAAATTCTTTTCGTTTCCATATTTACTTTATATTTATTCATTCTATCATGCTTGATTTATTCACTATTATAAATAAAGGTGGTCTCGTATTATGGAAACATGCTTTCACACCTTTATCTGGTAGCCCGGTGGAGGCTCTTATAAAGAACGTTTTGATTGAGGAACGAAGTGGCACTGACACATATATCAAGGATAGTTATGCTCTCAAGTGGTCTTTTGCCAATGAACTGGAT
This sequence comes from Halteromyces radiatus, assembly GCF_025201355.1. Taxonomy (NCBI): domain Eukaryota; kingdom Fungi; phylum Mucoromycota; class Mucoromycetes; order Mucorales; family Cunninghamellaceae; genus Halteromyces; species Halteromyces radiatus. The sequence continues at coordinate 371,550 of NW_026251696.1, read as the reverse complement.
CTTGTCTTTGTGGTAAGAATGATGATGATGATGATTGTTATTGTTTATTCATTTTATATATATATATATATATATTTTTATATACATATTAGGTTGCTTATCAAAAAATTCTTCAACTTCCTTACATCGATGAACTCCTGGAGACTGTCAAGCGCCTCTTTATTGACACTTATAAAAATACCGTAGTGGTTGATCAAGGTATCAATGGTGACTATTCTGAATTCGATCCTATCTTTTCCCAAGTTTTACAATCTCTAGAACAGAAATTCTCTGTAAGTTTCATAGAAAAAAGGACAACGAAGAAAAAAAAAAAGTTACTGTTGGTGTCCTAAATCAAATGATCTTTTTTTTTTTTTTTTTGATATAGAATCGAGCCCGTGCACCAAGGAAATTCGAAAATACCAAAAAATTTGAAACAACTCTCAAGGGATCACAAACACCAGGTATAACTAAGGATCTGGAATAGCAAAAAAAAAGAAGGATCAAATTAACAACATCATATATTTATTTCTATATACTAACAGGAATCAATACATCATCGTCATCATCAGCATTGTTAGCAGCAAGTGGAAAATCAGTAGTGGATGATGATGAAATCACTAAAAATATCAAGGCACTTAAATTACAAGGAAGCCCAAGAGGATCAGGCAAAAGTAGTCGCAAAACATCATCACGTACCAGTTCTTCATCAGCACCACCTAGCACCGCCACAGAAAAGAAGAAATCACAGAAGAAAATGCGTGTATGGGATGGACAAATTTCTAAAGGGGAAATGGAAGCATTGGATTACAGTGGTAGTGGTCAAACAGATACTACTGATGCGGATACACTCAAGGCACAATATTTGGATGAGACGAAACTTGGTACCAAGAATAAGCAAGGTATATATGAAGTACAAGATGTCGATATGGTGGATGAAGAAGAAGATGATGAAGATAATGAAGGAGACGATGATCAACCCAAATCAGCAGGTATGTTCTCCTTTTTGAAATCCATCACCAATCAACGTGAAATGACGGCAGAAACTCTGGATCCTGTTTTAGCCTCGATGAAGGAACTCATGATCAATAAGAATGTAGCCAAGGATATTGCGGATCGTCTATGTGATAGTGTCAAGCAAAGTCTATTAGGGAAAAAATTGGGTAGTTTTGAACGTAAGTGCAAATGAGATGAATAAAGACAAAAAAAAATAGTTCTAACTTTTATTATTCTTATTATATGTATGAATGAATAGGTATATCTACGGTTGTACGTACAAGTATGGAACAAGCATTGAAACGGATTCTTACCCCAAAAACATCTCTGGATATCTTACGAGATATTGAACAAGCCAAATCAGAAAAAAGACCATATACAATTACTTTTATTGGTGTCAATGGTGTTGGAAAGGTAATTTTTTTTTAAAAAAAAAAGATTTAAGAAGAGAGGAGTCATCTAATACCTTTTTTTTTTGATTTATTGTAGTCTACTAATTTGAGCAAGGTGTGTTTTTGGTTATTACAAAACAATATCAAAGTACTTATCGCTGCTTGTGATACTTTCCGAAGTGGTGCAGTGGAACAGTTACGTGTACATGCAAGAAATCTTCGTGCTTTACAAACTAGTGGAGGTGGTGTTGTAGAATTATTTGAACGTGGTTATGGAAAAGATTCTGCAGGTATTGCCAAGGATGCTATTGCTTATGGTAAGCATATATATTTATAACGTATTATAGTATTTATTTCTGATGGAACTTTTCTGATATATATATATATATATATATATATAGCTGGTGCAAACAATTTTGATGTTGTATTGATTGATACAGCAGGAAGAATGCAAGATAATGAACCTTTAATGCGTGCACTTTCGAAATTGGTATCAGTCAATAATCCGGATAAAATCATCTTTGTAGGAGAAGCACTTGTAGGAAATGAAGCTGTAGATCAACTTACCAAATTCAACAATGCTCTCAAGGACTTTTCCGGTTTACAGAACCCTCGACATATTGACGGCATGATTCTTACCAAGTTTGATACCATCGATGATAAGGTGGGTGCTGCACTTACCATGACTTACATCACTGGACAACCCATCTATTTTGTTGGTTGTGGACAAACCTATCGTAAGTGTAAAAAAGAAATCAAGATACAAAAGAAAAACATTTTAACCTTTATTTTTTAATAGTTGATCTCAAAAACCTTCGTGTTTCTCATATTGTCCAATCTCTTTTACGAAATTAATATAATTAGATATATCATTTATTCCATTCAATAAAAATTTATATAATTTTGCATTACTGTATCTTTGCGTGCAAGCAAACAACAGATTGTCGGGATTTCTACACCGATGTCAAACAAAAAAAAAATCATATTTTTTTTTTTTTTGGATTCCTATTTCTCTTTTTTTTTTTTTTTTCTTCTTTTATTTCGTTTCTTCATGTTACTCTTTCGTCGATCACCTACAGTGATCCCTTACCATTTATTCCAAAGATCATATGCTTCTTCAACACGGATACCCAATGTTATGACGGATTTGACGAATCGTGGCCTAATCGCCAATACGACCAGGTAATTATAGTCAAGGGTACCTTTTTTTTTTTTTTTTTTTTTTGTTCTTAGGGATATTGATCATGCTTTTATAACAATTCATAGTCCTGATCTTGTTGAACATACCAACACTCCTACAGCGATTTATTGTGGTGTAGATCCTACGGCTAGTTCACTTCACTTGGGTAATCTATTGACATTGATGGGACTTTTTCATTTTCATATCCGTGGTCATCAAACAATAGCTTTGGTAAGTGTGAAAGGTATAGGATGTGTATATCATAACTCACTTTCTTTCTAGGTGGGTGGAGCTACAGGTAGTATTGGGGATCCTTCAGGTCGAAATTCAGAACGATTACCATTGGAACGTGAAGTATTGGATAAAAATGTGGCAGGGATTGATCAACAAATACATCGATTTTTCCATCATGGGGCTCTGTATGCACAAAGAAGAGGATATGATCATGTTCAACTGAAACCCAAAGTGCTCAACAATTACACTTGGTTTAGTAACATGACGGCATTGGATTTCTTGGGATCAGTGGGTCGTTATGCTCGTATCAATACCATGTTGGCCAAGGAAAGTGTACGGTCTCGCTTGGAAAGTACCCAAGGTATTAGCTTTACGGAATTCTCTTATCAATTACTTCAAGCTTATGATTTTTGGTACTTGTATAACCATCATGGTTGTCGCATTCAGGTAAAAAAAAAAAAAAAAAAAAAAAAAAAAAAAAAAAAAAAAAAAAGATATATGTAGATTTACTCATGATTATGTATAGTTGGGTGGTAGTGATCAATGGGGCAATATTACAGCCGGTATTGATATGATTGGTAAACGTAATCCTATGGATCAAGAATCTCCAAAAGCATATGGCATCACTATTCCTTTATTATTGACTTCAACTGGTGAAAAGTTTGGGAAATCAGCTGGCAATGCTGTATGGTTGGATAAGTCCATGACAAGTGTATTTGATTTTTATCAGGTAAAAGGATCAGTTATAAAATCATTTGATCATTCATTGATTTACTTTTTCTTTCTATCATAGTTTTTTATGAAGACGACAGATCATGATGTTGGCAAATATTTATCCATGTTTACCCTTTTCAATGACGGCGAAATTCAAGACTTGTTGCAACAACATAAGGTAATAAAAAAAAAACATCAATTTTTTGTTTACCTTCTTTATATACTATTATTAAATCATATTTTTTGATTATGACATAGAAAAATCCGGAATTACGTTTGGCACAAGAATCATTGGCATCAGAAGTGACTGAATTAGTACATGGATGTAAGTGATGAAAAACATATAGGATATACAAGGATTCATTCTTTTTTTATATATATAGTGGATGCTGTTCAACAGGCCAAGGTAGCTACTAAGGTTCTTTTTGGACAAGATCTTAGTAATGTATCAGGACAAGATATTCTCAATGCATTCGAACATGATCATAGTCGATTTGCCAGTTTAGAACAGGATAAAGTGGTTGGTGTTGGTATTGATCAATTGGCTACGATGATCAAGGCAACCAAATCAAAATGTAAGAACAAAATGATTTAATACAAAATTATACTCATTTTTTTTTTTTTGTTTTTTTACTTATGGTAGCTGAAGCTCAGAAACTCATCAAAGCAGGTGGCATGTATATCAATAATGTGCGAGTCATGGATTCAAGACAAAAAATCTCTTCTGGTGATCTGATCGATAATACTATTTGTTTATTACGTGTGGGCAAATCATCTTATCATATAGTCCATGTTAGATCCTCCAAATCCCCTTAGATAGATATCATAATAAAAACCAGTTTATTCATACAAAAGTTCTATACATCTATTCTAAAATCAATTGTAAAAAAAATCATCCTATTGTAAGTGACGACCATAAAGTGCCTTGAGTTGTTCCATAAAGACAAACATCAATGTAGTATGAGGGCTACAAAAAAAAAAAAAAAAAATTAGTACATTGTCACCTTCATGTCCAAATGACTTACCCAATACGTAAGAAATGAGCAAAGAAACCTTTGTATAATCCACGGATACCTTCAGTATGAGTCATCTTGACAAAGCAATCGAGTGGGTTCTTATAAAGTAAACCTTTTCCATGAGAATCGACACCTTGATTGTACATACGAGTAGACACGACATCAAATGGGTTCATGGCGATACAGACCAAGAAACCGGTGAACATGGAGGTCAACAGATGAGTGGAGACGGTATCAGGCAAACCAAAGCGAGTCATCATGAGTTCCTTGCCAAACATGTAGGAAGGCATCTGCACGGCCGAGCCCACACCTGCACGCGCCATGGCAGCCGATGCACCACGGTACAAGCCCTGTACACCTTCGACTTGATAGATCTGAGCCAACGCTGACCAACTGGATGCCATCTTGTGTTGATAACCAATCTGCTTGAATACCGGAGAGTAGCTTTGACGACGAGTCTTGATCAAGTACAACGGAGAGCCCAGTAATGCTCCTACCACACCAGCAAATCCACCGGAAAATACCCCAGCCGCTAACTGTCCACTGTGTGTCGTACAGCCACTGGTCTTGACCACAAACGAATGCACTGGTTCATATAACCCCAACCGACTTCCATTCAGACACACTTGATAAAAGTACGCTACCCCAAGTCCTCGTTGTAATCCTCTGATGCCTTCATGTTGGAATACTACCTTGAGTGCTTGGAAACTATTATGATAAGGTCGTGATGAAGCAGATAATGTGCCTGCTCGTACTAATTCCCCTTGTAACTGTAATCGAGTCTTGACAACCTAAAATAAAATAAAAAACATAATGTTCATAAAAAATAATAATAATAAAAAATAATAATATCTTTACCTCAACAGGATTGGTAAACGTAACAGCCCCACAAGCAGCTAAACCACCAATGACGAAGCCTATAGCTGTATCTTTTGTTTTGTTGGGTATCTTCTGGATAGCAGTCGTCTTCGTTGTATTGGTACTAGCCATAAAATAATAGATATATATATAAAAAAAAAAAAGTGGGGTTGAAAAAGAAAAAAAAGGGAAAAATATAAAAAAAAAAAAGATATAAAAAAAAAAAAGATTCATTCTTTCAAAGACCTTCATCCTTGATTGGGTGAAAGAACAACCGAAACCTTTTTTTTTTTTTTTTTATCCTTGTTCCGCTGACTGTTTACTATATTTGGTCTTTCAAGGTACCGAAAAGGGGAAAAGCTTATCCAATAGAAGCTAGTCTTTCACTAAATGTGTCATCGATCTGAGGATGATAATATTGAGGGATATATAATAAAAAATTAAGATAGGATATATATTTTATTATGATATAAAAAAAAAAAAAATTCAAAGAAATCTAAATTAAAATAATCAATTATCCAATCGAGTTGGCATGGTTACTGAATTTTGTGTAGTTGTTTGTTTTTGGTGAATGTTGTGTTGATTTTTTTTACTGTTCCATTCAATGACAAATTGTTCCAAGGTTTTTGCCGCGACCTGGCCTCCATTGTGACCGACCAAACGATCAGGTTCATCACAGGCACCAGATAACTTGGATGCTTGTTGAATAGCATCAGCCCATTTTCCAGCCTCAAAATCATCACGATGTAATTCCACGGCACTTCCTTGATCCTGCATCAATTTTCGTAAACCATACTCTTCAATAAACTGAGGTCGAGGCACATATACAAAAGGAGTATGATGACCGATACATTCGCTGCATGTTCCATAACCCAATTTTCCAAGCACAACATCCACAGCATTTGTCAAATCTGGCACATAGGCATCACGGGAAGCACGATAAAATCCAGGAGGCAAATCAATGTTATCGGGTGCTCCACAGACAATACAGATCCATTGAGGAGGCAAAGGGTTTTCATGTTTCCATTCTTGACCAAGCACTTGACCACCAAACGATAAGAGAAGGATTTGATGGGTATCATAAATCGAGCAAGGAATACCTAATTCATCCAGGACTTGTTTTCGTTCTTTATGATATTTGCGGAACACCAAAGGAATATCAATGATGCGTCTTTCTATCTTGGATGACAGTCGACTGGAAAGCACGGTGGCAACACTATGAGATGGAAGTTGAGTTTTACCATTGACAATCCCTTTGGAGTTACACAAAACGGGCGTACTTGGTACTAATTCAACGGCATCATCAAATGAAGGAATGCGTATGGCCCCAGGTAGTCGGATCAAGAGATCTGCCGTTCTATAATCTTGAATCACCACATTCACCAATTGTCGAATTTCTTCATCCAATGCATCCCCTTCACATAATCCAGTATACACTTCATCAAATGTAAAATTACTTGCAATGGCTGCTGGAATCCCTGCTCCTGCTGCTGCCGCACTAAAATAAAATAAAATAAAATGAATGGTTGCACATAATTTTTTTTTTAAATTATTGATTACCATGGTAAAAAAGGAGCATCACAAATAACACAATCAGCTTGAACTTGTTTTAACCATGCAACTTCATTCAAAAGAATATTGGACCGTTGATCAATAAATTGCCTGAGATTCTTGATAGTTTGTTGCCGATCGACAGTATAAGCCAGCGGTTGTACCACCCCAGCATCAATGTTGGCTTGACGATAAATGGCTCCTACTTTGGTCACTCCTTGAAAGATGAAACTTGATGCATTGGAAATAACATATACTTGATGTTGTGCTTGTAATCGCAAGATGTCACTGATGATTTGATTGGCTCTAGTGGCATGTCCCCATCCTAATAATAAAAAAAAAAAAAAAGGGACATTATATGAATAATTTCAAGATAATAATATATTTACCATGACCAGATACATAAAAACAAAATACAAAAGGTCTATTGGGTGCATCTTTGACTTTCACTTGTAATTTGGCCATACTTTTTAATAAAAGAGGGAGTAAGGTAAAAAGATGTTAATAAAAAGGAAAAAAAAGAATAAAAATAGAAAAAAAGGATAAGAACAAAAAAAAAATTTATAGGATGCGGGTTTCGAAATCATACATTGGACCTATCATCTTGTCTTGCCCTATCATATCTTCTCATCATGCTCTCTGTCAGTGTCATATTCCACTTGATTTCCAGGACAATCATGCTGGATGTCAATAAAGAAAAAAAAAAAAGGGTATATGAATTAGCTGCTTTTTACCTTTCCGATTGACTATCTCTTCCGTATATATTAGATAACTCTTATTCATCTTCTACACCTATCGCTTTTTCCATTCCTTTTCCTCTATCATCAAAATTTAAACAAAACATCTTTTTTTTTATTATTATTGAATTTTTATTCCTATTTTTCCCATCCATAAAGAAAAAAAAAAAAAGAAATACTATCTGCTTGAGGAGATTTTCATAGGATTAGAGAAATCCATTTTTGTTTATTATTATTATCATACTGTCCCATTATCTAACGTTATCACCCATCATCATCTTAACTATCACATCATCGCCAGCCATCTCTCATGAGTGGACGATGATCGTAATATAAATAGAGGCATATCCTTTATATTATAGCTTTATGATTTGAACATCACAATTATCCTACGTTTCAGCGAACTGATGAATTCTTTTTTCTTTCTCTCCTGAAGAAATCCAGACACAATCCCTTTTTGATGGTGATGATATGGAAGAATATCAATGTTTATTCACAATAGAATAAAAAAAAAAAAGTAAAAATAAAATATTAAAAAAGAAGACACGCACACAGAGAGAATAAAAAGTAAAGAGAGATACAAGGTAAAAACAAAGAGGATAAAAAGAAATATAAAAAATAAAGGGCAAGATAAAAGAGAGAAAGAGAAAAGAGATCATGCCAATGGGACCAGCCATTTTTTAAGATGAACCATCTGCCAAAGTAGGAGTCATAGGTCGAGTAGAGGAACGTTTTGCGACAACATTAATCATCAAATTTTGAGTTTTGTATCGAAGTCCATCAGGTTGAACAGAACTGGTGCCAATGGGTCGAGGTGATGGTGGTGAGTTTGTTGTTGATTTGAATAATTGAGATTTGGATTTGGCTGCTAAGATGGATCTTTGAAGAAGAGAATCATCTAAAAAAAAAAAAATCAGTTCATGAATTGAATTCTCATATTTTTTTTTTTTACCGTTGGATTTGGTTGGTTGATGAACAGACGTATTTGGAGCTGCAGATGGGAGTGAATTCGTATAAGGAGGTTGTTCATCATCACCATTGCCATCTTCTTCAGGGATCGATTGTTCCTTGGTGGTTGAAGACCTTTGTGTAAATGTTGGTGCTCGTCGTAAGGCAAAGTTTTTTAAATCTTGTAACATGGTCGATCGCGTGGGTGAAGGTAATGGAGGTGCTTCAACCTTATTGTTCATTGTATTATCAGGATTAGATCGAATACTTCGAAGGGAACCCCGTGACAATCGATTGCCAGATGATGATGATGATGGTGGTGTTCTTTGCGATGGTTGTCGTTTCATTGTTGATTTTTTGAAAGATTCATCTTCTTGAGCCAAACCTTTTTCAACCATGCCTTCCAAAATGCCTGCACGTGCACGATTGTTTGGTATTGAGAAATTATCACATTTCAAAGCTGCATTTTCAGCATTGATCACTAATAAAAAAAAAATTATTATTCATTATCTTTATTTTCATTCAACTTACATTTTACGGTCAAAAAATTTTGTAAAGTTTGTTCATCATAAAATAAAGGTGGATTCGGTAAAATAGGACCAAAATAAGGGACATTGCTTTTTCGTACGACTTCCATTCTATAAAATAAAATATCAGTTAATTTAAAGTCATTTTATCATTCTTATATACTTTTTACCTCCATCTCCGTTTTTGATTGGCTATTTCTTGTCGTACCACAATATAGACATGTAAGAATTTGGATCGAATTGCCTTGGGATCAAAGATAGCGTCACCTTCTAGAAATACTACACATACGATATCTAATAAAAATAATAACATAAATGAGAAACTCATTTGATATAAAACAAAATTCTTACCATTTCCAATATATCGTTTACGTTGTACTTGTTGTTTGTCATTTTCCCGAAATGGCATCAATGCGGCAACATGGAACATTATTTCATAATTCATCCATTTGGAAATAACAGAAGTATCACCCGTTTCACCAGCTAGAAGAAAAAAAAATAATGAATCCAACTGTTTTTTATTGTCATTTTATCCACTTACTTTTTGTATCCAGACCAGCTGCATATCCTTTATAACCTTTGAGTTGAATTCGATTTCCAAGGATATTCAAAAATTGATCAAAAGAGGATGATAATCCAGTATTTGAGAACCAATCTTCTTCCTTTGTTTGATTGTTCAAGATGGATAAAACACCAAATTTATAAGCAGGAGGGACCTAAAGAGAGAAAAATCAAAAAATTCATTCATATCTCTCCTTTTTCTCATGCGTTCCATATTTTTTTTTTTTTTTGGATTTATTACCTCTATTCCATCCAAACGTAATAAATCCTTTTCAAGATTACAGGCAGATGTTGTAGTCGCAGATAAACAAATAGCTTTCGTCATATCCAAATCAGGTTGTACAGATAAAATCGCAGCTTTCATCATCTTATATTGTGAATCATTACTAGTGAAATTAACATGACCTCGTAATGATCGACGTTGTTGTTTGATTGGTTTCTGTAAATCGTCATTGGATCGTCCTTCTTTTTTCGCTAGATAATCATTTACTTGTGTATCAGAAACAAGATATCGTTTTGTTGTTTCCTAAATAGAATACAAGATCAAATTTTTGTTTCCTTACATATATATCTCCGGTTCTTTTTTTGCTTTTTGTTTTTTTTACCTTTGGAAGTCGAATGATTAAACGATATTGAATAGATTCATTGTCATAATTATCCATTGGTTCTTGAATCCCAGTAACAATAGCATATAAAGTAGTAGTAGAAGTAATAGTAGATTTGATTGGGATAATTAAAGTGGTATAATCCCTTCCACAAAAGTAGGTATGAAACCAATGAGTATTGCTAGTAAGATGGTCCGGCCATAAAACTTGCTCAGAGTTGATAGTGGTCATACATGGTGGTTCCAAGGTATAAGCTATTCCTGTAGAGTCGATCAGTTTGAATGGATAATATGTTGTTGATTTTAAAGCAGCAAGAATCCGTAATAAAGACTTTTTTTTTAAAAAAAAATAAAAGAAAGAAAAAAAAATTAGTTAAGAAGATAATAAGAAAAAAAGAAAAAAGAGTGATTTTTTTTTCTTTTTTTTTTTTTTTTACTTTTAAAATCTCAGCCAAAACTGGGAATGAGGAAGGTGGAGTGGGAATTTTAATCGCTTGTAACTGGTCCCTCAATGTGAACTTGGATTCAAATGTTTCATCATCGACATTATCCAGTAAATGAAATAAACAATCCTTTGCCAACCCGAGTTTAGTAATTGAAATAATATGATTCGCCTTGGTTAGCGGAGTCAAATAATCACTAATCCATGTATAGAATTCCCTTAATGTAGGAGGAGAAGAAGAAGAAGAGGATGCAAGACGATCCATAGGTGATAATCGATGAGAGGAAGGTACACGAGGTAATTCTTTATCAAAAATGTTAGTAGGTTTGGTAATAGTGATATCATCACTCGTTCTTTGTTGACGCCAACGTATATTAAAACGACGAGTTTTATCTTCCAAAGCTAATGATTGACTTCGATGTAATTGACTACTAGTGGATGGTCGTATCGAAAGAGAATGTGTTACTCGTTGATGAAATTTGGTTGACTGCGGTAAGGTATCCATAAATATATCGTCGTTATTGTTATCTGCCATAGCATGAGATTGAGGAGAGAGGGAAAAAAAATAATAAGAGAGGGAAAGAAAAAAAAAGGAAAATATATAACACACACACACTCTTTTTTTTTTTTCTTTTTCTTTCTTTCACACAATCAAAAAAATACACAAAAGGAGAGAAAGAAAAGGGAAGAAAATCATGAAGATGATTTCCTCTTTTTAATAGTTTCTTTTTTTTTTTTTGGCGGTAAACCATTTTCTCCTTGTACAAGCTTTGTATCACTCAACTCAATTTCCCTATTCTATTAAAACAGTAAAAAGATCATCATTACTGTATATTCTCTCTCTCTCTTTCTCATTCTTTTTTTTTCTTATATTGAATAATGCTTATGATATATGAAAGAAAAATTATATAATAAAACTAGTTTCAATCTTTTGAACTCCCAATACTGAAAGAACAAATCAGGTACGAGAAAAAAAAAACGGTTAAATCTCCGGTATAGAACGAAAATACGGTGCTTATGCCAAAAAAAGAATAAGTTGCATCATATCCCTTTGAACAATCAAAAAGAAACGTGAACAGACACCAAGGGAAGATGGTTTTAAACTCATACACTATGTATGTATTAAATGTATTTTATTGATTCATATTATATGTATTATATCTTCTTATTTATTTATTTATTTTTGGTTCTTCATCAATGATTAATATAAATAGGAGATAAAAAAAAAAAAGGAGGGGAGATCGTCCAATGACAGGATTTTATAACTAAACTAACATACTATTTAGAAAAGTGATTATAATATTATAAACTAGTGTTGCTACTTGAAACCACACGGAAAGACTTGTAAAACCGCCCTTTTTCATATAAATCTTCCTTTTTCTTTGATTTCCCTTCTAATAATCTCTTAATGGATCGTTTTGGTTTCTTTTCCACATCTTCTTCGTCCGACCTATATAAATAGTAAAAAAAAAAAATATATATATAAAAAAAAGAAAATAAATGAATGAGCAATTTATATATAAAATGTATGACGAATTATTACCATTCACAACCATTTGTTTTATCCATTCTCTGAGTAATTGTTTTCCAACTAAATCGAATAATACTAGGGAAACCAAAAAAAGGGGTTTCATTCTCATCTAACCAAGTAACTGTATTGGGATCTAATCATCAAAAAAAAAAAAAAAAAAAAAAAAGAAACAATAAAACCTGATTGTTTTTAGCCACCAAAAAAATCATATCCCTTTCTTTTTTTTTTTTTTAAAGATGCACATTACCTGATGGATAACCTGATCCAAATGCCTTGGAAATATTCAATCCTTTCTCTATCCAAATCCATTCTGAGAGTATTTGATCGCGTGTTACCTTTGCACATATACTTGCAGCACTAACAATAGGATATAGAGCATCTGCTTTAGGTTCCACAGTGATGGAGATGCCTGGAAAATATTTGCATAATTTTTCTTGATATGAGATAGATGGACCCACAGGATCTACATAAATCTAAAAAAAGAAAAAAAATGAGAATGATTCATTGGATGAATTAATACTTTTTTTTTAAAGATTAACCTCAGTCAAATTGATTTTGTTGTCAATCACAAGACTAATAAGTTCCATAGTAGCATCATGAGCAAGTTGATTCAAATTAACAGGATTCACCCTTTTTTTTTGGTACATAAAAGAAAACAGTGGTTAGTTCAATATGAAATTATTATTTCATTATTTCTTACCGATTGAACATATTTGTTGAAATATCTTGAGGTGAGATCACTTTGACAGCCCAACCAACATAATCTTGACTTTGTTGAATGATATTGGCAAGATCTAGTCTTTTTTCATGAGTCAACTTTTTGGAATCTATTAAAAAAAAAAAAAAAGTTGAGATCAAATATGAATGTTCTTGAACATATTACCATCAAACCCTAAACTTTTGAATTCTTCATATCTTGATAAAGGACAAAAACTAACAGCATAAACCATAGGACCAAGACAAGGACCACGACCTGCTTCGTCTACACCTAAAACACAAGGTTCATTCACTTTGTTGGGAAGATTTTCAATAAGAGAAGGTGGAATAGGATGAAGGTATGTATAAGAACGGGTAACTGGTACCTTTACTGAAGGTAAAAGTATAGATTCAGTATTGGTGTCATGTATGGTCATGATTCTAGAAAAGACAAAAAAAAAAAAAAAAAGAAACGCGGCACGAATCAAAAAAAAATATTTTCAGAACGGGGTTTGCTTCCCCATTCAACGATTTTTCTGACTTTTTTTTTCCACCACTTTTTGATACCACACGACTTTTTCATAGCCTTTTTCCAACCAAAAAAACTCAAACGGATACCAGTGCGTTTATTTTCTTAAAAAGAATTTAAAAAAAAAAAAGAAATAAAAAAAAGAAATAAAAAGAAAAGAAAAATTAATTATAAACTATTTTTAATTGTTTTGATCAAATTTATTATACAGAGGTCATCAAAGGTATTCATACAAGCAAGTTATTAATTTTTTTGACGTTTCTCTTCCAAATCAGCCAAAAGTTCCTTCAGTGTATTTGATCTCGAGATCCAGTTCTTCCTTGACAAATTCAATGAGTTTTAACCATATAAAGAATAAAATCAGTCATGTCATTTGATGCCCATGGTCGTACACTTTCGTTTTGCCTCATAGATGATCATTCTCTGTGCTCCAATAGTTTCCTAGAAAAAAGAAAGAAAGAAAAAAAAAAGAGAGAGAGAGAAAGAAAATTAATGCATGCAAAAAGAAATCATGAAGAATACTTACATATTTTACTTCTTGATCTTTTCCTTGTGTTGGAAGTACTTGGACATCAACGAATTTTCAAAGGTGATAATGAAGAATTGAATAGTTTTTCCCTCTTAAATTATAAAATAAAATCAGTCATATCATTTGAGGTGAACCTTTCCATGGTCATATGCTTACGCATACTTTTTCTACGTTATCCTTTGGGCGACTCGAACTCCAAAGCCCCAATGATAAAAAGAAAACAATGAATCAACAACAACAATATCCAAAGACATTAATAAAACAACAAGAAGGAATAAAACAGTACCTTTATATAATTAACAGTGATAAATTCTAATGAAGAAGTATAATAATAAAAGTAAAAGTGAAAGAAAAAGAAGAAAAAGAAAAAGAAAATAAGGGAGGCATAAATATTTTTTTTCTTATCCAATCAGAATCTTGTCAGACTGTGCCAGTGTTACCATTTATAGTCAATTTATTTACACTTGATACAATATGCTTTACAATGATTATAGATGTGATTGAACGATGATTCAGTGATTCAATTCATTATTACAACTGATACTGTAGAGATCGTTCAAGACTACTACCATCATCATCAATATCTCTATCATGCGCATGACTCGTGTAAAAGACATACTGTAGTATTTGAATGGATCGTTGAGAAAATAAATGATTGAATGAGTAGAATTTTTTTTTTTTTTGTATTGGAGTGATTGAGTGGATGATGGAATGGATGACAAGGCACAAAATCATGATAGTAGTTTGGATAAATAGAAATCAAAAGGCAAAACTGATATCGGATATTGAAATGGCAAAACTGTAAGTTTATATTTCCTCCGTGAATGGAGTTAATCCGAAAATGTCACAAATCATCATATATACAAGTAACATCCTTTCCCCATGCAATAAAATATCAAAAACATCTAAAATATGAAACACTTGATATATAAAAAAAAATATGTCATTACTAGAAAATATTCAGGGTTATAATTATATAATACAATATAGACATTTCCAGAAAAAAAAAAAAGATTAGGGACGGAATTACCGATGAGTGTTTCCGGAAACGGTACTTTAAAAGCTCTGATGGTCGTTTCTTTTTTGATCTGCACCTCTTTTTCTTTTTTTTTTTTCTCACGATATTTATTAAAAAAAAAAAAGTGGCATTTTTTCTTCTTCTTCTTTCTCCTTTCCTCTTCTCCACATTTCTTTATATTCAATTAACCATGGTTCTTACTAGCTTCATCAACGTATCCAAGGATTCTCACTTTCCTATTCAAAACTTACCTTATGGTATCTTCTCCACAAACGAAAAGGTAAACCTTCCTTTTTTGAAACATAGAAAAAGGAATTGAAAACTTGTTTACATAATATATAGATTCAACCTCGCGTAGGTGTTGCTATTGGTGATCAAATTCTTGACTTGTCTGAACTTGCAAAAGCTGGTCTTTTTGAAAGTGTACAAGGATTAGATGCTACTAAAGTGTTTGCTCAGGTAATTAGGATGTTTAGAAATGGAGAGAAAAGAATATTTATTATTTTTTTTATTATTATTATGCTAGTCCACTTTAAATGAATTCATGGAATTAGGTCGTCCTGTATGGAAGAACACTCGTTTACAAATTCAAAAGTTATTGAGTGCTGATGAATCTCAACTTCGTGATAATCAAGAACTCCGTGCTAAGGCGTTTGTTCCTCAATCTGGTGCCAAACTTCACCTTCCAGCTCAAATTGGTGATTATACTGATTTTTACTGCTCTCGTGAACATGCTACTAATGTTGGTATTATGTTCCGTGGTAAGGACAATGCTTTACAACCCAATTGGCTTCATATTCCTGTTGGTTATCATGGTCGTGCTTCCTCTGTAGTTGTGTCCGGTACTGATATTGTACGTCCTTCTGGTCAACGTATTACACCTGCAGATAAATCCCAACCTATTTTCGCTCCCAGTGCAAAACTTGATATTGAACTTGAAGTGGTAAGATAGATTTAAGGAAAAAAAAAATAGAAGAATGTTTTATTGATGTCATATTTGGAAAAAGGGATGGTTTGTAGGTACTGGTAATAAACTTGGTAGTCGAATTGAAGTGGCCGATGCAAAAGATCATATCTTTGGTATGGTGATTATGAATGATTGGAGTGCTCGTGATATTCAAGCTTGGGAATACGTTCCTTTGGGTCCTTTCTTGGGAAAGAATTTTGGTACTACTATTTCTCCTTGGATTGTCACTATGGATGCTCTTGAACCTTTCTTGGTAGATGGTCCTTCTCAAACCTCTCCTGAACCTTTACCTTACTTGAAAGAATCCCAACCTTCTGCTTATGATGTTAAACTTGAAGTTCAATTGAAACGTAAGTGTGAATATAAGAAGAAAATGAATGATGGGCTAATACATTCTCTTTTTTTTTTTTTTTTTTTATTAGCATCTGAATCTTCCAAGTTCCAAACTGTGGCAAAATCAAATCTCAAACATATGTACTGGTCAGTGACTCAACAGTTAGCTCATCACACTGTCAATGGTTGTAATATGCGTGCTGGTGATATGTGTGGTACTGGTACTATCTCTGGACCTGTAAGTATTTAATTTATTTTGATGGAATAAGATGAATTAAACTTTTATTATATAGGCTGAATCTGAATATGGTTCTTTCTTGGAATTAACTTGGAATGGAACAAAGAAACTTACTCTTGAAGATGGTGTTGAACGTGTATTCTTACAAGATGGTGATGAAATCAACTTGACTGGTTATTGTGAATCTACTGAAGGTTACCGTATTGGTTTTGGTGATTGTCATGGCAAGATTTTACCCTGTCCTTATAAATAGATATCTTCTAAACAAAACTTTATTCATTTTAAAAAACTCTTTTTCTACATTATATAATAAATCAATCCATCTTATACTTTTCATTTCCTTTTTGGTTACAAAATTGAATGTCCGGCCCAAAACGAAAAAAAAAAAAAAATAATTTCCCCATGAAGTACCTCTTTTCTTCTTATTTTCTTTGGGTAAAATGGAAGCTTTTATTGATCATCAAGTTCAACTTGTCCAGGAGGAAAAGCGTATAGATGTAGAAGACACTCAAAAAATGTTATCATCGTATACTCCCATTCAACTTCAAAAACGTGGTGTGGCTCTACTTGGTCTTCGAGTTACTGGTAATATATAAAAAAAAAAAACATATCATATGGTTGACTATTTTGACTTGGCTTATTATCTATAATTTAATAATGAATAGCTATGCGTACTGGGTTAGGTGGCAAGAGGTATATATATGAAATAAATATTTGACATGTTATCTTTCTTACTCTTTTTTTTCTTTTTCTTTTGTTTTTCCATGCTAGTTTGATAGATCTTGAACTTGGGCAATCGCATAAACAAATACCGATATTTCCTACTCACAAGATTACAACTGGTGATATTGTTGGACTGGATGAATACAAAAAGGACAAACCTAATAAGAAAAAAGGATCCTCATGGTCAGGAGTGGTATTACGCGTCACGGATACAAGAATCACGTTGGCGCTTTCGCAAGATATGGATGAAGATTTGCCTCCAGAAGTACAAGACCGATGTCAAATGTAATTAATATATATATCATCAAGAAAAGATAGATTGATCATCTCTCTTTTTTTTTCTTTGAATTTAGTGTCAAACTTGCCAATAATGTAACATACGAAAGAATGATCAAGGGATTGGAACAGTTGAAGATCAATGCATCAGATGGATCATCTAGATTAGCTCAAGTACTACTAGGACAACAAAAACCTGCAACTGTGGATGATGATATACCTGATTTAGAATTCTATGATACCACTTTGAATGATTCTCAAAAGGATGCTGTACGATTTGCTTTGGCAGCTCAAGATATTTCTCTTATACATGGTCCTCCAGGGGTATGATAAGATTCTCTATTAGTATAATAAAGTACTTATTTTATTTATTTATTTATTTTTTAGACAGGAAAAACATATACCTTGGTTGAAATCATTCGTCAGCTATCAGTGAAACAAAATAAAAAAGTATTGGTGTGTGGTCCATCTAATATTTCTGTGGGTAAATAACTTTTTTTTTTTTTTTGAAAAATGAAGATTGAAGTTATTTATAATTTTGTCTTATTTAGATAACTTGGTTGAACGATTAGCCCGTCATCGAATGAATCTTGTTCGTGTTGGTCATCCAGCACGTATTTTGCCTACTGTATTAGAACATTCTTTAGATATTATCACTAGAACTTGTGATTCTGGACAAATCGTAGCGGATGTACGCAAGGAAATGGATGAAACATTGAACAAGATTGGGAAATCCAAAAATCGAACAGAACGACGATTACTTTATGGACAAATCAAGGAACTACGAAAGGATTATCGGGTACGGGAAAGGAAAGTGGTGGATGAAGTGATTTCTGGTGCTCAAGTTGTACTTTCTACTTTGAACGGGTAAGTAAAAAAAAAAAAATCAAGTTTGTATAAACTCATCTTTTTCAATCCTTTTTTTTTCATTTGTGCAACATAGGTGTGGAAGTCGGACGATGATGAAAAGGGAATTTGATATTGTCATTATTGATGAAGCAACTCAAGCGCTGGAAGGTAAAGAAAAAAAAAATAAAAATAGAATATATATTTTACGAATCTAATCAAATCCCTGTTTTTTTTTTTTTAAACTTAGCTGAATGTTGGATTGCTTTACAAAAAGGAAAGAAGGCTATATTGGTAAATTGTCAAAGAGAAAAGAGAATAATATCATATATTGAAGACTAATTCTCTCTTATTAGGCGGGAGATCATCTACAATTACCACCGACCATCAAAACCCCAACAAAAATAATGAAAACAAATCCTAAATCTAATAAGAAGAATGGACTCTCAACAAATACGGATTTATCAACTACTCTATTTGATCGACTATTGGCGATGTATGGAAATAGTATCAAGAAAATGCTAGTTGTACAATATCGAATGCATCAAAAGATCATGGAATTCAGCTCAAAAGAACTTTATGACAACTTATTGATAGCGAACGACAGTGTGGCCAGTCATTTACTTCAAGATCTTCCCGATGTGGCAGCGACTGAAAACACCGAGGTACCTGTGGTGATGTTGGATACAAGCGATACTGGACTTGGACACGAAATCACGGATGAAGGTGATATGGCTGATGATCAAAGTAAAGCAAATGAGTTGGAAGTCTCGTTAGCAGTACATCATATTGAAGCTTTATTGGAGGATGGATTAGGACAAGAACAAATTGGTGTCATTACCCCATATGCTGCTCAAGTATCGCGATTGATCCGTGATATTCGTGAAAGATGGCCTCATATTGAAGTAGGAACAGTGGATGGATTTCAAGGTCGGGAAAAGGAAGCCATTTTGTTATCTCTAGTTCGATCCAATGATGAAGGGGAAGTAGGCTTTTTGCAAGAAAAACGACGATTGAATGGTAAAAAAAAAAAAAAAAAAAAAAAAAAAAAAAAAAAAAGAAAAAAGGGGACATTATTGATTTTTTTTTTATTTTTATTGATACAGTGGCCATGACAAGAGCCAAACGTCATTTGTGCGTGATTTGTGATTCAGAAACATTGGCGGGAAACAAAGGTGGAAACAGTACTTCTTCACGAGTGGATGGTGGATTCTTGAAACGTTGGATGAATTGGTTATGTGATGAAGCAGATCTTAGATTTAGTGAATTTATAGTTCAATAGATAGTTTACAATGTGAATAAAAATTATTTTTGAATTGTTTGTGATTGTGGATAGTTGAAAGAAATAAAGATTCGATCAATTCATAAAAATGTCACTTTTTATTTGATGAAAATATCTAAATAAATAGTCTAGTCTATAATCTAAATGATGAATTTGTGTTGTTTGATTTCACTTGACGGTGCCTTGGTATTTTCCTCGGTCACTTGATGTGATTGTTGGGTGGTATCCATGGATGTTGTAGAAGTTTTTTCTGCTTCTTCTGATAAGGCAATCCCTAACATTCAAGAAAAAAGGTCAACCTATTATCATTTTTATCTTTGATGTTCCTTACATTTTTCCACATAGTCATCTTCAATATCTTGATGTAAGTTCTTGTTGAATTTCTCATCCAACATCAACATTTTAATTTCCTCACGAAGAGATTCAGGTACAGGAGAACCAGATTCCAACAGATGCAGTAATTCCTTGAACAGGGCGATCTTTTGTTGTGAGTGTTCCTTGTATTCCTTGTATTCCGATTTCAGCCAGATCAAGTGGAGACATTCAGATCCAAACACAACCCACATGAGATACTCTAGTACATAAGGTAAATGTTTCTGTTGCTTAAAGTGATACGCTGCTGTTTGTACATCAGTGGTTGTTTGGATCGTCGCCATGGATCGTACTTGTTGTCGAACTGGTCGTAATATTGTTGTTGTTGTTGGACATCGTATCACTGATGGTTGTATATATCTTTTACCGTAACTCCATATCCTACTAGAAATCATCATTTTATACGACGATAAAAAAAAAAAAAAAAAGAGAAAGAGAGAAAATGAAGAGACACAGAAAAAAAAAAAAAATGTAAGACACAAGGGTTAAAAAAAAAAGTTGGGAAATCTGTGTGGAGTTCAAAATCCTCTGTCATGAAATTTCATTTTTTCTATTCTCTTTTTCGATACATCCAGTTAGTGCATTGTATCTATCGACTCTACATTATAATAACAGGATTCTTTATCTAGTGCATCATCATCATTACTGTTAAATTAACCAACCCATCCTTTCTCTTCCTTTATTATCAATTATAGCCTTATATCGTATATTATATATATAAAAAGGTTTTTCAATAAAGTTATAGTCAATTTTTTTTAAACTTTTTTTTTTTTTTTTTTACATTTTATGCTTGTCTATACTCTCACTATCATTGTCACCCCATACTCGTCTTTCTGCATCTGAAATGATCCAAAATTTTCTAATCATCTCATCAAACCATCAACAGAACATCTTTTTTTATACTTCAATAGTGTCAGAATGTTTATTAAAATGATACAAAAACACTGTAAACTTATAAACTACACTACACAAAAAAAAAAAAAAAGATCATCAAGATACCATAGCTTAAAATCCAAGTATATCATTGTGTTGTTTCAAAGCTTGACGTTGACCAGGTGTTGAGTTGTCATCCAAAGAAGAAGAAGAGAAAGGAAGGAGACCCATACCGATTTTCTGTTTGGTATCCAAGGATTCGGGTGTGGCACGTTCATTTATATGCTGTTCAGTGTTGTTACCAGGGAAATCAGGAGGCGTGATACCAGCCAGGAAACAGGCACGTTGACGTTTAAGATACTCTGTGTTTCTTCGACACATTGGCGTGGAAGGAATATAGAGCACGGAGGAATCTTCCGTCTTCATTTCATTCTTAGGTTCCACAGCATGGACTTGATCACAATGCCAGAACACACCATCACCGTATTGCATCGTAGGAAGAGAAACCATGGTGTCGATAATAGGACGATGATGGGTTGCACTAATGTCTTGACACCGACCGGGCCAGGCACCCATGAAATCAGCTTGGTCTTTATGGTCTTCCAGGAGTGGTTTCATCATATAGTAAGCCGTCTGTTCCTTGATCAACGGGCAAACACGGAGCGTGCCACCACCGGGTGTAATGTCAGAGAGAGATACCCAGCCTTGGAATAAGCGAAACATGGAACACCCTCCAGGAGCATCATATAAATCCATCTCAGCTTCAATACGATGAGTGACATCAAAAGGATCAAAGTTCTAAGAAAAAAAAAAAAAAGTGAGAAAGAAAAGAAATGATCGCCTTCCATTTTTTTTTTTTTTTTACCTCCCAGTGTCCTTTGAATATTTCTTCATAACATTTTCGATATTCAGGATCTTCCCAACCTATTAAAAAAATATATCACATAAGGATCAGTCATCCTCTTTTTTTTTTTTTTTTTTTTTTTTTTACGTTCAAGAGAGCCACCATCGACATGTTCAGCCAAAGCAAAATTCTCATCACCAGGAACACGAATACGAAGACGATCACAATAAGTCAGATTCTTGGACAAATCGATGGGAGTATCAGGGTGACCATGCCAGAGTTGATTGATGGCCAAAGTAGCGATATCAAAATGAGGATGAGCACGAGCAGCTGCCTGAGCCTTTGTCCAATATAATTCCCACACTTGAGGTTGATCTTGAGGATAACCCACCATGACATCACGGTTGTTGTCAATATACTGCTTGATGTCTGCCTTGTATTGCATGGCCACAGTACGATCCAATAGACCACGGACCACCAAACATCCTCGTTTCTTGACCAAGGCTGCCACCGCATCAGGTAATCTGCCACCATTGTTCTTGATATCATTGATATGAATCTCGGGGATCACCGACGATCCTTTTGCTTGGATTTCTTTCTTTTCTTCTTCAAACTTGCTGATTAATCGATCATAACTTGCTTGCAACACGTCGGTTGTCTTACAAATGTCCTTTTTCAATGTCACAAATCGAGGATCCAACTTTGTGGTACTGGCACCCAAGTGGGCAAAGACGGATGATATATTGCCTTTGGCTTTAGCGTTTGTAGATGAGAGCATCATTAATATATATAAAAAAAAAGAAAGAAGCCCAAAATCACCCAATTTCGCATTTTTATAGATCTATATTTGTATCTCAGCGGTCAGGAATTCATCCACGGCAAAATAAGAATAATAAAACAAAAATAGTCATATACCGAAGAATCATCCACGGAATTGTCTTTTTTTATCCTTTCAATGCTATACGATAGAATAATGCATTTCCATTTTGATAGGCTCAGGACAAAAGTGTTGAATCTTTTTTTTTCCATTTGTAGAATTTATTAAAAAAAAAAAAAAAGGAGTAAAGTACAAAAAAAAAAAAAAAAAAATAGTATGTAGATGATGTTCTAAGGGTAAGAATGTCATGGAAAAAAAAGAGGGGAAACTATACACTATGAATGGGGAAATGTGAGAAAAAAAAAAGATATATGCATGATGAATAAATAAATAAATAAATAAATAATGAATAAACTACATAATATGCTGGACACCTTTTGCTTTTCGTTGTTGAGTAAGAGTTTGTCGTTGTTTATTTTCTTCATTCTTGAAGGCTGCCTTGGTTGATTTCTTTTCTTCACGACGATTCTATATAAAGATATAAATGTATATTTATTTTGTTTCGTATTATTTCTTATTAGTATTATTTTACCTTTTTCGCATCCTTGATAGCTTGTTTGCGTTGTTTCTTTTCTTCCTTGGTTTCCGCTTTGGAACGTCGTTCACCCAAATTGACTCTTTCTTCTTCTTCTTCATCTTCTTCTTCTTCCAGAAGATCTTCTTCATCCGACTGGGTATAATGATGTCTATTCTTGATTTTTTGTTTCCTGCGATCATCTTCTACCAATATGGGCATACCAGTCTTGGGATCAATAGAGATCTTCTTCTTAGGTCCACGATCAGAGATCAGTTGAGGATGGTTTTCCAAGTTTGAATAGGTTGATATTACACTCTGACAGTCCCATGTTTGACGTTTGCGTTGTTCAGGTCTAGCCCATAGTTCAGCTGGTTCCCGTGTTTTCGATGTTCCACGTTCTTTTCGTTCTTGATGTTGTTGTTCTCGTTTTTCTTCTTCCTCCAAGATATGTAGGGTATCAAATGCGCCACGAATAGCATCCAATTTCTGTGCCGAATCATCACCTTCCAATCGAGGTGCCAATTTATTTCCCACTACTTCATATTTCTCCAAAAAGTCATCCAAGATAGCATCAAAATCTTCACGTTCTTCCATCACATCACCATCGTAGTATTCATCGTCATCGTCATCGTCTTGCATATATTCTTCTTCAATCTATAAAGTAAATGAATGTTAGTCATTTCATTTTTTTTTATAAGATTCATTTACCCTATCGAATCGATCATCTAAAGTTCGTAGCTGAGTTGTACGATGCATAGCTGAAGAGGATATAGAGAAGCCAGTGCCTTTGGATTGTCTATCATCGATATCATCAAATTCATCATCAGATCCCGCTCGTGTTTGGTTTCGCTTGAATCTATTTTGTTGTTAATATATATAATTAGTATTCTTTATTTCAATCTTTCTTTTAGTACTTACTTGTTGAATGCCGCTTGCCAATCATAATTTTCAGGATCTACTGGACCATCCTCTTCATAATCTTCATATTCTTCATCAGAATAATCTTCATATTCTTCTTCATCAGGATCATAAGGTTCCAAAGTCTCGTCATTGAGGTCATCAAAAAAGTTATCCAAATCATCTTCCACATATTCCTCATCTTCCAAAGCTTCAAGTACTTCACGTAACCGGGGATCCATATCAGGTTGTAAGCCGCCTTCCAAACCAGTGGGTTGATTCATCACACCTTTCTCCAATTCAACATTTGATGGAAGAACACCAGAAGGCATTTCGAACAAATTGGGATTCTTCTTGTCGTTCACCTTTTCAAAGATATCAGCTTTTTCCTCCACATCCTCTCGTAGCAATAATCCATCACCACCTTTTTTGGATTTTTCTTTGCGAGTACCAGGAGCTTCCAAAAAGACAGCATCGACAGCTCCAATAGGCTTCATATGTTGCATATAATCGTATTCGGCATCATCAAAATATACACCATATAAAGCAGCTTGTCCGACTCGTCTATAGAGAGATATGATTATTAGAAAAAAAAATTATGTATTTCCTATTTTCAACTTTACTGATCGATTTCATCTTGAGTCATCTTTGTAGGTTTAGCATTGATCTTTTTCAATTCTTCGGGTGTTTTGTGCTATAATGAAATACAATATGTCAATGGTCTAATAATGTACAGTTGTTGTATTATATTATACTTTGAGTAAATTGGGAGGTACGACTTCTTGTAATACTCGTGCAGAGGCTTCAGAATCATTGATCAAAGGATCCTTTTGAGATCGATGGACAACATGGAAATGTTTGGCAGTTTTGCGATCGATAAAACTCTTTTTGGGCATAGCAGTAACGTATCAATCAAGTAAAAAAAATAAAATAAAATAAATGAAGCGGAGGGGGAAGGAATGGAAAGAAAAAGGAAATACCACTCTTTTTTTTTTCAAACAAAAAAAAAAATCCATTGAGGTGGCTTTTGTCGGAGCATCAAAATGCATGATCCATCCTTCCTCACTCATTCCTTGGCCGTTTATCCTTTATGTTGTAACCCGGGTTTTATCATCGTGGGTATAAAGTTGTATCATGAACAATTTATTTATTATCTAAAATATCTGTGTATACTCGAATCATGATAGAATTGAATTATTATTAATTACAGGATGGGATGATGTGAGCAAGTCATTTGTTTAACATTTTTTAATCATACAGTTACTCTGTATTAACATACATATAGTGATGAATCATGATGATGACCATCCAGCTTAGAATCATATGCATAGAAAAATCAGCATTCATTCTATATCGTTGAATTCGTAAGAATCATCATCGTCATCAAAAGGTACGATTAATTAAAAGGACCTATTGTTTATAATATACATTTCAATCATTTGAATCAAACATGAAATCACCTGTATAAAGTAAAGTTCACGGAGGGAAACCTCTGTTTCGTTTTTAGCGGGGTTATAAAAAAAGGCATAATGGAACGGTTCCTGGCATAAGTCTACAGTTTATATGAGAAAGATATAGTCTACACTAGTTCACGTGCATATGTATATCACTATAAAAGAAAAGGCTTAATAATGAGAACACGGTATCGAACAGGTGAGGAAAGAATGATAAAAAACCAAAGTCAACTAAAAAAGGTAAATATGTAACCATATGATGCAACAAACAAAAGAAAAAAAAAAAAAACGGATTTTGGCTTTTCTTTCGTTTTTTTTTTCTTTCCTTTTTTTTTCCAACTTCACTTTTTATTATATATATCTTTCTCTCCTTTTTTCATATTTATTTTTTGAAAAGCATTGGTATTTTACATGTATGATGCCAAGCAAAGTAACTCTCTCTTCACCTCCTGTACAACTAGCCAGTTTGAATGACGGTACTAATGAATTCCAGCCAACTTCCTTGGAAGATCCTTCTCAGCAACACCAACAACAACAACAACAACAACAAGAACAATACCTACCTACTGAGACAATGAGACCTCCTACACCACCCAAACCAAAGCAATCAATGCCTGCCTGGAAACAAGCGAGACAACAACGTAAAGAGAGCAGTAATAATACAAGTGACCAACATTATAGCAAAGTCACTGATCAACAACATATCACAAAATCATCTAGTAACAATAGGAACACTGGAAAATCAACCAATAACGCCTATGATTACGATCAATATCTATATCATCAACAAGCACTACAAGCTGAAAGTATCAAAAAGCGCCCAGGACACATGGATGAATTATTTATAATGGAGGAACAATTGAATCATACGTGTCGAGAACGCGATCAACTTGTGGAAGAAAACTCGACTCTCAAATATTATCTTCATCATTTACAATATCGATTACAACATGCAGAATATATGTGGCAACGTTATTATTCTCAGCTTAAGGATGATAAATCTCTTCCTTCCGCAGCACGTCAACAAAGACCACCATATCCCTATTCATATCACGATTATTTCACTCCTTCACTACCTATTTTTGGTCCTCCTACGATGATGGATTTTCCTCCACCCATGATGTCTTCATTGAACCTATCTGATATCTCCAACCATCACAGCAATCGAAGGGCAAGACGACATCGAAGCAAAAGTCTACCTCGAAATATCTCTCGACATGGTGACAACGAAAAAGATGATGATGCACCTTATATTCGACAACCTATGATGTTTCAACCTCCTATGTTTGTACCACCCTCTGTTCCTATGATGAACAAGTTACCTACTGGAAGACCACCTATACAACATTTACCAAGAGGAAGAATGAATATGGAAAACAATGATGATAGTGATTCGGAAGAGTTGGGTGATTTTCTAGGACAAAAGAAACGTTCTTATGGACTTAAGACAAATCCAATTTTTCCACCTCATGCTTTTTATCCACCTTTCCATCAACATCCTCCTTCTTTTGGTGAAAATGATGATTATTATTCTGGTCAACAAAATGAAGAATGGCTTATGGAACGACACAATACAAGCAGAGCTAGCAAACATGGTGTATTTGATGATCCTCACAGCGCCGACATTTACAACAGACCATTTAGGTCATCGCAACAACCCTTATTTTATGGACAAGAACCGTCTTATGAACGTCGACGTTAGTATAGTATTTTATTTGTTTTGAATATCAATAAAAGAATATATTAAAAAAGTTCTTCAACTATCAAAATCCAAATAGTAATCAATAGAGGTATATGAGGGCCTGTAAAAATAAAAAAAAAAAAAGGACTATATCTAGACTTGTGCAAAAGAGGTCAAAAATCCAACATTAATTGTGTCAATATCTTTTCCAAATGTTCCACTTGAATGTCATGTTCACTTGATCCTGTTGATCTTTCTGCTTCTTCCGATGCTCGGTGGATGGCCTCTATAAAAAAAAAATATACAGTCAGTATTTACTTTCTTTCTTTCTTCTTCTTCTATTTACCTATGGTGAAAAGTCTAAAGAACTCGGCTGATAATTGTAATGCCTGTGCGTTTGCTATGATAAGAGAAAAAATAGGACCGTCAGGTAACCTGTTTTTGTAACCTTTTTTTTTTCTTTACCTTTTGTACGCGTATCTTTCCAACCATGTTTGATCACAGCTTGAATCGTATTCTACCAACGAAAAAAAAAAAAAAAAAAAATTATATGATCAGTTCATTCCAAGAAAAAGAGAGAACATTGATTGACATACTGGTGAAAAGGTGGTTTCATTGCTATCTTCCATGATCAACAAAAGAGAAAGAGAAGAACGGAGTCGAAAATTTATTGGATGAGAGTTTTTTTTTCGCTTTTTTTTTTTTTTTTTTTTTTTTTACGACAAAGCAGGAAATCTAGCTATAGAACAAAGGGGAGGGGGGAAGGTGAATAGGGTTTAAAACTAGAATAGATAGAGAGAGAGATGATAGATAAAAAAAAAAGATTGGAAGGGGGTATGAAAAACAAAATATAAAAATAAAAAGAGAATAGTATAGAAAAGAGTATCCAAATATTATCTTAACAAGCACAAGATCCACTAGTTTGAGGTCCAGGTTGAGAAAGTTCCACACGGTTAGCACCAGATTGACGACCTGCTGCATTACGATTCGACATGATATATTCCAAAGGAATCTTTTCAGCTATAGATTAAAAAAAAAAGAAATCAGTATCTTATTCATTTTTTTTCTCTCTCTCTCTCCTTTTTACCAATAGCAGCAAATACAGCATCCACATTTTGAGCTGATTTCGCACTAGTTTCAAAGAAAAGTAAATCAGCTTCATCAGCATAAGCTTTAGCATCTTCAGTTTGCACTTGTCGTTCAGTTTCATCTTCTTCTACAAGATCCAATTTATTTCCAACAAGAGCAATGACAATATCTTGATTTGCTTGACGTTGTAATTCTTTCACCCATGATTTGGCCTTGTCTAAGGTAGCCTATATATAAAAAAAAAAGGTAAATAACCCATTGTTTTTTTTTTTTCATATCACTTACAGATTTAGTAATATCATACACAACTACCGCAGCTTGAGCACATCGATAATACATTGGAGCAAGTGAATGGAAACGTTCTTGACCAGCAGTATCCCAAATTTCGAATTTGATAGTACGATCGTTCAAATGGCATTTTTGAGTTAAAAATGCCGCTAGAATAAATAAGAAGCACGAGGTGCAGAAACAAGAATTTAGTAATCTTTCTTGTGTGGCAATCATCCCCCCCCAGTCATATCAATGATGATGACCCCGCATAGCACTTTTTTTAAATAAAATAAAACTTATCTTTTTTTTTTTTTAATACCTCCAATAGTAGGTTCCCTATTTTCAGAATATTCTCGATTCACAAATCGTAAAACAAGACTTGATTTACCAACAGCAGATTCACCTAATGTATTTTGAAAAGAAAACAAAGGAATATTAATTAATATAAAAGAAAAAAAAAAGAATAAACGATGTGATAATGCCAAGCCATACCTAATAGAACTAATTTCACGTTTGTTGCCTTGCCAGTATTAGGAATGATTGATGATGTAGTAGTATTGGTGGTAGTAGCAGCAGTAGTTGCTTCTGACATGATTGATTAAGATGTATAAGTAAATAATTAAAAAAAAAAAAAAGAGAAAAGAAAGAAAAAAAAAAAAGAAAATAAAAAGGAGAGCGTAAAAAAGCTTGACCATGTGGGTCTATGAATTTCCATCTCCGTCCATTTATTTTTTGTTTTTTTTTCTTTCTTTTTGTTTTTGGTTTTTTTCAGTTCTTTATCCATTTTATTTGACCCCTCTCTCTCTCTCTTTTTTTTTTTATCACTTGTTTTCTGAATTGTATGGATCAATCACCATCATGACTGATCATCCTACAATTTTCAAAGCAACCTATTCAGGTGTCGCAGTATATGAACTCATGTGTAAAAACATTGCTGTGATGCGTCGACGCGATGATGGTTATGTGAACGCGACTCAAATACTCAAAGTGGCCGAGTTTGGTAAGCCTCAACGTACTCGTATTCTTGAAAGGGAAGTACAAACTGGTACTCATGAAAAGATTCAAGGTGGTTATGGCAAATACCAAGGTAATGACGAAATGAAAAAAAAAAAATATCTTCCAAACATGAATGCTCATTTATATATATTATAGGTACCTGGATTCCTATTGAACGTGGAAAAGAATTAGCAAGACGTTACGATGTATTTGAACTTCTTTCACCGCTTCTCATGTTTCAAGAAGGTACACAAAGTCCTCCATTGGCACCTAAGCATGCAACTGCAACCACTTATAAACCAAGGATGCCTCGCGAACCCAAACTGACAAAGAAACAAAAACAACTTTTGGAAACAAACAAAGACAAGGAATCAACATGGCATGCAGGCATGTCAAATGCCAGTCGAGCTCGCGCTTATGCAGGATACAAACAACCTCCTCCATCTGGTCCATCCAATTATCATCAAAATCGAAATTCAACAATGTCACCGGTAGAAGAAGACGAAGAGATGTTGGAGGATGATGATGATGATGACAATGTCGATATGGATGAAATGGAAGATGAATTATATGAATCAGAAGAACCATATGATGTCCAACTTTTACGACACTTTATATCAGGCGATCCTCGAGTACCAAGTTTATTGATTCATCCACCTTCTGACCTGGACTTTAACATTATTATCGACGACGAAGGTCATACGAGTCTTCACTGGGCAGCAGCAATGGGACATTTGAAGATTGTGAAATTATTATTACACCACGGTGCGGATGTGTCTCGGGTCAACTACAAGGGACAAACTGCTTTGATACGATCGGTTCTCTTCACCAACAATTTTGAACGACGTTGTTTCCTTCACATGCTGGACTTATTGCGGAAAACCATATTCAATATTGACAAGAAAGATCAAACGGTATTCCACCATATCGCATCTACAGCTGGATGGAAGGGCAAGGTTCATGCTTCAAGATATTATATGGAATGTTTAATGGAAAAGATACGATCTCGTCGTGAAGATCTAGTGCAAATCCTTAACGTACAAGATGTTTATGGTGATACGGCCTTGACTATCGCATCTCGTATTGGTAACAAGAAATTGGTACGTCTTCTGGTCGAAGCTGGTGCGAATCCCCAATTAGCAAATGAAGAAGGCAAAACCTCTCAAGATTATATTATGGAATACTATGGACGACATGCTTCCAATGCTTATCAGCAACCAATCACTGATGAGAATATACGGAAAAGGGCAAGGAAAAGAGTGGATGATGTTTTAAAAACAAATATGGATGACACCGATGACTCCTACTTATCATCATCAAACGACAATACAAAGAAACAACGATTATCTCCATCTTCTTCTCCGGTGATACGAGATGTTGCCAAAGTAGTTGACGAATTCATCAGTAGTTTTGAACGAGATCAAGAACACAAGGATCAAGTATTACGGGAAGCTACGATTGAATTACAAATGGTACGGAAACGGCTAGATATGACAAACAAAACCATCCATCAATTGGCTTACGATGAAAATGCAATGACGACGGTGGAAAAGGAAGCAAGTCTATTACAAGATCAAGTGCACAAGGTGCTTGAATATACGCAAATGATCCAATTACAACGACTTGTGCAACAACGACTCTCATCATCAAGGTCATCATCCATAGAATCTTCTTCATTTTTATCCACATCAGTATCATCATCATCTATCAACAATCGTACTTCATCAGCAAGAACTTCGACATTACATTCCATTTTACCAACCTCCAAAACAACCGACCAATCCGAAAATAGTAATAATAATAATAATGATGATAATCCACAGGCTTTGGAACAACAATGGTCTACTCTTATACAGCAAAGGACACAATTGGTCAAGGATATTGTTCAATTGCAAGCACAGATGCCCAACAAGAAGTATCAAGATTACAAGCGATTGATATCCATGTGTTGTAATGTCAATTATGAAAATGTGGATTTGATGTTATCTCCTCTTTTGGCCTCCTTTGAACAACAAAGTACCCAAACCCCCATGTAGTATATTTTTTATTTAATGTAGATGTATATAATAAAGAGATTTTATTTTTCATGTAAAATAATATTGATGTTGTATAAAAAAAAAAAAATATTTATTGAAATGATTGTTAAAGAAAATCTATATAATGATATACTATTGTTTGTTTTTATCGAAATAAGTAGAGAGGTCCAAATCGGCCCAGCCCAATTCATGACCCAATTGATCGATGGATTTTTGTTTTGTTTCAGGTACAAAGGCAAAGACAAAGATGGCAACGACAAAAGTGATACCGGCAAAGATCAAGAAGACATAAGGACCACAAGCAGTTTGAAGTGTAGGAAAGATGAGACCAATGATAAAATTACATAACTAAAAAAAAAAAAAAAAAAAATAGAAAGTGAGTTCAATGATGTCTTTTTTTTTTTTTTTTTTTTTTTTTTTTACCCAATTAATCACCAAAGCAATAGAACTGGCAGTACCAACGGCATAAGTAGGATATACTTCAGCAGTGATGACAAAAGGAATCACACCAAGACCAATAGCATAAGCGGCAACAAACATCATGACACAAATGACTTGTAAAGGAGAGATTTCATACTTGAGACCAATGGTCATCAAGACACTGAATAAACACATACCCACAGCAGAGATAAACAATAAGATCTTGCGTCCCAATCGATCAATCAAGCCAAGAGCCAAGATGGTCAAGGCCACGTTCAAAGCCGCCACACCTACAGTTACATACCGAGCATTGTCACCAAATGAGTTTTGGAAGATGGAGGTTGAATAATACATAATGGCATTGATCCCAGTGAGTTGACCGGCAGCATGAACCACCATCATTTTCAATGTTAAACGAAGAAGGACGGGAATAGACAAGAGTTGTAAAATGGATAGATTGGTATCGGTGGTATTGTTGTTGTTGTTGTGGGGTACATCAGTAACGGAATCCTTTTCCAAAACATTCTTTTCATCATAATCTTGAATCAAGGTAGCCAACATATCATTGTATTCTTCATCAATATTGCCATTACGTAACCGGAGCATTTCTGATCGAGCTTCATCCACACGATTGTTGGTGACCAACCAGCGAGGTGATCGAGGTAAGAAAGGTAAACAAACCATTTGAATGATAGCAGGTGCCACTGTCATCACACACACCACACGCCAACCGATTGAGGAGGATAAACCCAGACCAATACATTCAATGATCAAGATCCCAAACGTCACAAACAGTTGTAATACGGAACCAAGAGCACCACGATATTTAGGAGGTGACACTTCAGCAATATACAAGGATACTACTACCGTCATAAATCCCGCCCCCATGCCAACAAAGATTCGCCCAATCGCAAATTGTGCACTCGTCGTCGATGTTGAAAGTAGCACTGCCCCAATAAAGAAGGTTACATTCATCAGCATCATTGAATCTCGTCGTCCGAATTTGCGTGCCAATGGGGCTGATAAAATAGCTCCAAGAAGACCTCCCACTGCAAACATACCGGTGGCCACACCCCTATATGATTAAAAATTAAATAAATAAAATAAAATAAAAAATAAATAAAAAAAGATTATTTTTTTTCTAAAAAAAAAAAAAAAGATGATTACCAAATCCAGGGATCCATGGGAATACATTGAGGTAAACTTGAATTTGGATAATAAGTAATGACACCAGAAGGAACACCAGGACATTGCTTGACATAGTCACCAGGAATATTCAAAGCACTTGTGTTAAATCCATTATTCAAAGCTCCCAACGATGCAATTACTACACAGAAAAGTACAAAAGGTCGTAAAGGTGCGGTTCTAGAATCCATGTTGATTAATGTCGTCTATATATATATATAACAATGGGTCATATATCAAGGTCTATATGATGATATATGAAATTAAAAAAAGAAAAAAGAAGAAAGAAAAAAGAAAAAAAAAAGATGGAGAAAGAAAGAAAGAAAGAAATGAAGTAAAAAAAAAAAAAAAAAAGATCTAAATAAGAAAGGTCTGCGGAGTATAAAGTGTTTTTTTTTTTTTTACTGGGCAAATGGATGACAGGTACAGAACCTAAAAAAAAAAAGCATACATTGATTGATTTTGTATTAGGTAGAAACATACACTCTTTTTTTTTTTTTTTTTTTTGTTCTATTGGTAGAAAAGAAATGATTCATTAACATAACACTTGTTTTAATCATTGAACAAATGAGAGAATGAAAATAAAAAAAAACACACTAAAAAAAAAAACTTTCATCTGAGCTCAGTTTTCTTTACTATTCTCCAATCTGATTGAAATTTTTTTTTTTTTTTTGGTTTGACATGGTTCTCCTCGTTTTTTTTTTTTTAAATAACGTCATTACATCAAAGGAAGAAATGAAATGAATATATATGTGGGGGGGGGATTATAAACAACAACAACAACAAAAATACTAACATCATCTCCCGCCAGCTCCCGCATTTAGTGTAACTTTAAGGGTTCTTTTGATATACGTCATATTTGAAGGCATCTACTTTTTTTTTCCATATTTTCTTCAGATGATCCAAAAATGAATAAATAAACGATTGGTTCATAAATTGACAAACAAAAAGGATAAACGTGGATATATATATATATATATATATATATATATATATATGTGCTACAATAAGAAAAAAAAAAGCCATGGATACATATATGTGCTACAATAAGATGATGTATAAATCAAAGCACGTTTTAGGTGCATTATCTGGGAAAATGAGGAAATATCGGCATTCAACCACAGATCAGATCTTTCCATATCAAGGAAGACTCGGGAAACTTTTATTTTTATTCTCTAACCGACTATCAAGATTGGTAAGATAAAAAAAAAAAAACATTATAAAAATAAAAAAAAAAAAGATATGATGTATAAGAGAGATAAAAAAGAAGTTCTATTCATGGTATGGACAAATAAATAATAATAACAATAAACTATATACAAATATGAATAACTATCATACAAAAAAAAAAAAAAATAAAAAATTTCTATCTTTTTTTTTTTTTTTAGAATTCAGCAAATGGGTCCCCAACCGAGGTACGTTGATTTTCCAAAGTAGGTAGATTGGTGGTATCATAATTGTCATTGTCATTGTCGGCATCATCATCATCGGTATAATCGGCAACAATTGATCCATAAGGTGTGGTTGGTTCACTATATGTTTGGAAACAAGATGTATCACCAGCATGTTTGACATTAGGAATATAAGGAGGTTTGACTTGACATTGTAAAACACGATCAAAGTTGATATGTTTGAACCATGGATGTTGTTTGATATCATCGGCACCATTCTTAAGATTCCCATATCGTTCTGTGGGTTTGACCACCAATAAATGTTCCAATAAATCAATGAGATCATTCCCCATTTTATCGCGTGCATAGGTGACGTTGCCATCCAAAATCATTTGATACTTGTCCACCGGATTCACAGCTTGAAAAGGTGCTTCCCCTATCACCATCTCATATATCAGTACTCCAAATGACCACCAATCAACTGCCTTGGTATAACCTTGAGATCGAATGATTTCTGGTGCCAAATAATCAGGAGTACCTAATGAAGGGAGTTTTTATTTTCTGTTTTCTGTTTTCTGTTTTTTTTTTTTTTTTTTTTTTTTTTTTTTTTTTTTTTTTTTTTTTTTTTTTTTTTTTTTTTTACCACACACTGTCCAAGTCAAATCCGTCACTTTTTTACTAAATCCAAAATCAGCCAATTTGACATGTCCTCGAGCATCCAATAAGATATTTTCCGGTTTAATATCACGATAAGCAATATCTAAACTATGTAAATAATCAATGGCTAATAATACTTCAGTGGCATAAAATCTTGCTGCAGATGCAGAAAATTTCTATACCAAAAAAAAATTAATTTCTTTTTTTTTTTTTTTTTTTTTTTTTTTTAGGTTACCTTGTTTCTTCTTAAAAGTCTAAATAATTCTCCACCAGGTAAATAATCCATCACAAAAAATACATAATTATCATCTTGAAATGTATCCCAAAGTTTAACCACAAACACATGATCCACCGATCGAAGAATAACACGTTCATTATTGGCATGCTGTACTTGTCGTTTATCCACCAATTCTTGTTTACGTAAAGCCTTGATTGCATAAAATCGACCAGTTTTTCGACCTTGAGCCAAATGTACTCTACCAAATGAGCCAGTTCCTACCGTCTTCTCAAGACTAAAATCATTCAATGTAAGTTTATGACGTCCCAAAGGTTTGTTCATTGAATTAGATCGACGAGATTGACCTCGACGACGTCCTATCGAATCATCATCATCATCATCATCATCATCATGGGTACATAAAGTCGATGTCATTTTCATATGTTGAAGCTTTTTACGAATATCCCGATCAACAGAGATAGAACGTCTTTGGCGTCGTGGACTGCTGGATGATGGTTGCGGTGATGAAGGTGGTGATGACGATCTTGGTGGAGAAATATGTTCTAATGTGGATGGTGCTGAAGTTGGAGAAGAATAAGTAGCGATACTTGAGTTTGTAGCTTGTGATGAGAAGGATGATAATGGACTGATAGGTAACGGTGGCGATGATTGTGTGAAAAAATTGGCTGGTAACCCACTTTTCTTGGTACTGCTGGAGACTGATAAAGATGGTGAACTGATCCGAGTGATAGTATTAGCACTGGAATCTATGTTTTTTTTTAAAAAAAAAAAAAAGGTGAGATTAAACTACAACAACTTTAACCCATTCAATGCATTGATAAGGTAATATTTTATTCCTTACCTAGTATTATTTGATCATTGGGTTTGTTATCAACCATGTCTTGTTCTCTATTATCTTGAAAGGAATGAGTAGGAGAATGCTCGGGAGTAAGTGATGTATGATCTAGAGTCGATTCAGGTTGTTGAGAGAATGTCTGTATTGGAGAATCCATAGTGGTATATAAAATATAAAGTTCAATCTATTATATTTAAAAAGGATACAAAGATAAAGAAAGATAAAAAGAAGAAAAAAAAAAAGATATAAAAGATAAAGAAAATGACATTTGTTTCAAGCCACGCAGGAAAAAAAAAAAAAAAAACCAAAGGACCGGAGAATGAATTTATTAAACATATGTATACAACTAAATGCTATAGTTATGAATCCATTTCTACATCTTGAGGTTGTTGCTTGATAAGATCGGCACTTTCACCCACTGTCATTTTTTCTACTTGATTATCATCGGTTATAGCAAATCCACGTTCGCTTTTGGTCGGATGATTCACCACCAGTGATTTGTTGTGAGGCTTGCCAAATTCTACAGTAGATTGAGCAGTATGTTTATAAAAGCAACCAGGTCTAGTACATGCACCATCAAATTTGCACTACAAAAAAAAAAGAAACAACAATGAATGATCAATATGATATTGTTGATCTGTTTTCTACTTACAATGATTTCATTTGGATTCTCGTCTTTTGGATGTAAAAAGTGACAATCAGGTCGAGTACAATGTTCACCATTTTTGCAAGGTACTGGAACACGTTTGGGAGCCGATGGATAGGATGGATAGGTTGGATAAGGTGAAAAAGTTGGATAAGGTTCATAGAAAGATGGTACAGCTGGAGGATGGAAATAAGGACATTGATCATTGTTGCAATGAGGAAAGTAACGGCAAGGAATCGCTTTTTCTGTCAATGTACTATCAGTGATGGGGCGTTGCTTTTTCTGAGGAGTTTGTGGATGAATAAACATACATTCGTTCGCTTTCTTGGGACAATTAGGAAAATCACTATTAAAAAATAAAGATAATATGAGATAAAAAAGAAAAAAAAATAGTTGATAATTTTACTTACGGACACAGGGTATCAGGATGGAAGAAAGGACAATATTCACCTTTATCACAAGAAGGCCAGAATTTACATCGTTTTACTTCGGATTCATCATTGACAGTTTCTGGTTTGCTGATACCTAATCTATCAAACACAGAAGGAGATCCTATATATATAAAGAAAAGGATGAGACTTTTTGTTCCTGTTATTTTTTATAAACTTACCATTGGGTGATTCGTTTGATGGTTTTCCTAGTCTTGAGAATATAGAATCTTTTTTCATTTCTCGGTGAACGATTCGTTCTTTTTGTCGTATAGGAGATCGAGATCGAGATCTAGATCTAGGACGTCCACGTTCATGACGATAATAATGATCACCATGCTGTTCACGATTCAAAGCCGGTCGTTGAATTGTTGATGTTCTATACATGGAGGAGTCTTGTTGTTGATGCTGCTGGTGAGATGATTGGCGTTCTCCTAATCCGGTAAGTGCTTTAGTGAACATTCGGTTCTTTCTTGCTTTCCGTCTTTCTGATGCCGCTGCTTCTTCTTCGGTTGTTGTTATTGGTTCTAATGCTGTTGTTGAGTTCATATTATTATCTTCAGTATGTCCATTCGTTTCTGATTCATTATGATGGATCTCGGTGGAAACTACTGGTTTGTTCAATTCTTCCAATCGAGCAAACATCCATTGCGTGAGGTTTTGATCTATTCACGTAAGAAGACAAGTTAGATCAAAGTTTCTACGCAACCAATATTATACTTTACCATAGTCATCACCGATTACTATGGGAATAACAATAATAATAAAGAAAGTTAAGAATCAAAATGTCAACATATTCTAACAACAAAGTGCATTTGATCAACTTACAAGCACTCAATTCTGCAGAAACTTCTTCAGACGATTTGCCCATTTGAATGATATCCACAATAAAATCGGCGAGAGAAGTGTCTATTAATAGTAATAAGAAAGAAAAAAAAAACTTTAGCATAAAAAAGTTGAAAATAGGTACAGATCGGATCTCATGATCTTACCTTCTTGATCAATATATTCATAATAGACACATTTGTCATGAATTTCACCCTATAAAGATAATATATATTGATTAAACCCTATTTAGGTTTCTTGTAACCACTTCTTTACCTTCAACACATTCAATGCGTTCCAACGTTGTGAGTCCATATTTTTCCAAAGAAAAAAAAAAGTTAAAAGTAGAAAAAATAGAGAAAGAGAGAGGCAAAATTTTTGGAATGAAATGAAAAAACATAGGCGGGATATGAAATCCCCTATGAAAAGAAAACCATCCAAAAAGAAAAAAAAAAAACCAGGACCTAATTCTTTTTTTTTCTTTTTTTTCAACACTTTTTTTTTTTTTATTATGTATGACTTTATGGAATATTGTCTTCGACGTTATTATCGATCGTCTGGATGGAATGAAGAAAATCAATATTCCAATTTATGTTCATGGTCACGTACACTACTTGATTTTTATACCCCTCGTGGACTTTCACTTCACCTTGCCAAGTTACCTACTCCTCAATTCAAACCTTCTTATACAATGAATGCATTACCTTCTTTGAATGGTAGTATTGGTTATTTATTTACATCTGAACCTTTGGATGTTGGCACTAGTGGTACAGTTGACTTTCAAGATATGGTAGATCAATTTTGTCTTCAACGAACAAATATCTCCTCATTAGACTCAATACGAGATAAAAGTTATTTGGTATATGGACGTATGTTTTTCCCTGGAGCGGCGTTGGAGTCCATGTACGTTCGACGATTATCTCCACGATTACAATACTTGATTACTGCTGTCAATCATCCACGTGATACTGGCTTACCACAAGTAAGTCAACATAGAATAGTCATAAAAGATTGTTAACAATGATCTTTTTTTTTTAATTTTATGTCATTAGATGGCTTTTCAGTTACAATACGATGTAGGCAAATGGTGTTCAGAATGCTCTTATACGACGGATGATGGATTATTGGGACTACGTGCTTTATACAATTTTGGGAAACCATCAGAAGAAGGACATGGACAATGGTCTTTAGGAACTGAAGTTTATTATGGCACTTTGGACAAGAGTGGTGGATGTAAATATAATCAAAAAAAAAAAAAGGAAAAAAGAAAGAAACTAATGATTTGTATTATGATAGTATCTACTGGTTTACGATATCGCACTCATCCATCTTCAACTTCACCTATCAATGTCACCTACACTTTGAATCCTATTGTTGGTCATATGACTACTGCCTATGTCGCCCAAGTGGCAGAAAACTTGGTGATGTGCTCTCGGTTTGAATTCAGTATTTATTCTTATGAAAGTGATTTGGCATTAGGGTTCGAATATCGTACCAAAAATAATAACCACGACAAAGAAGATAAGGAGAAAAACTTGATTGTGGATGAAACGACTACAACAGTTGCAACAAGTACAAAGAAATTGGAAGGATTGATCAAAGTTAGATTAGGATTCTCATCTGTAAGTCAAAAAAAAAAGTCTTGGTATAGAATAATATCTCATCTTTTTTTTTTTTTTTAATTCATTCTTTTGTAAGGGACTTGCTTTGATGTGGGAAGGACGGTACAAGAATACTTTATTTAGCCTTGGATTAACGGCAGATCTCTCCAATCAATCAAATCCTATTCGAACTATGGGTATGGAAGTTCAGTTTTTCTCATAGATATGATAGGATTTTGTAACATAGATTTGATATTTGCTTTGTACATTAGATAGATTTTTATTTGATAATAGAATAGAATAAAATTCTTTTCTTTTTCTTTTTTTTTTTTTTTTTTTTGGAGAAAAATTTGGATAGAAATGTGAAATTGAGGAATTTTTCTTTTTATTTGATAGATGAGTTGACTATAAAACTAAAACTAAAATTTGAAAACAATAAAAAAAAAATGGGGATCTATATTTAATGACCATGTCCATCATCTTGAGCTTGTTGTTGAGGCGCCACTACAATAACAAAATAAGTGATTAGATCTTCAAACAAAACAAACAATAGAGGGTTATTTACCTTTAATCATATCATCAATTCTTAGGATAGCAATGGCAGCTTCAGTAGCACTTTTGAGAGACTTGATTTTTGATATGGCAGGTTCCAAAACACCAGCTTTGAGATTGTCACGAAGAGAACCATTAATCAATTCCAAACCATAATACTTCAAAGCACGTTTTTGATCATCCGCATTGGCATTCAAAGCAGCATTGTGGTAAGCACGAAGTTTGGATACAAGTTCAGTAGAATCTAAAACAATTCAATAAAGGGTGAATATGATTAGAAATAAAACATGACATTGATTTACCTTTTGCAGCATTAACAGCAAGAGTCTTGGGAATCACAAGTAAAGCGTTGGCAAATTCGGCAATGGCTAATTGTTCACGGGAGCCCTATTTTTTTTAAATACAAAAAAAAAAATAAGTATTATCATTATTATTTTTTATTATTATTTCACTTACCAAGCTTGTAGCAAAGTTTTCAAGGTATATACTTAAAGCTGATTCAACAGATCCACCACCAGGCACAACGCTGTTACTTTCCAAAGTTCGTTTAACTACACACAATGAGTCATGTAAAGAGCGTTCCATTTCATCCAACATATAATCATTGGCACCACGTAAAATAATAGAAGCAGAGTTTTGAATCTTGGTACCCTTGATCAAAATACATTCATCATCTGAAATACGTTCTTGTACAACTTCTTCAGCTTGACCCAAATAAGATGCTTCAAAAGTTTCTTCACCTTCCAAATTGGCCAAAGTAGACAACATAGTAGCTAGATATAAAACATATGAGATAACCTTTCATTTAAACCCTTTCTATTTTACCTCCAGTTGCCTTGGCAATACGTTTCAAATCATCCTTTTTGCAGCGTCGTACAGCCATAGCACCAGCTTCAACAAATAACTTTAAGCATAAATCGTCAATTCCTTTAGTGGTCAAAATAACATTAGCGCCAGTAGCAAGAATCTTTTGAATACGTTCAGTTGTGATTTCGATTTCTCTAATATATTAAGATGTCATTAGTATCACTACAATATAAAAATGATAGTTTTTACCTTTTACGAATATCTTCAAGTTTGTCAGGATCATCTACAACAATATTAACACCAAGATGCATTCTAGCCTTTTGAAGATTCATATCAAGACAAGCAATTTTAGCACCAGTGATACGAGTCTTCATAGCTTGAGAGGCCACAGTACAATTCAGAGCATAACCACGAACAAATACGGATTCCCGACCACTTTTACCATGTGCCTTTAAAATATTGACAGCCTTGACAGGGTATTTAGTTTCACCACGAATATTAGTCGACTTGACAGCCAAAATAGATTCAACAGCAAGATTGGCAAAGAAATCAGAATCACTATTAACAAAAAAATATTTGAGTACATCTTTTCCTTTTCCAATATTCTAGACTTACGATCCAATGATTTTTGAACTCATGGAAGTTTTAGCAGCATTCACCAGACATTCTTTACCCAAAGTATCTACTTTGATAGCCATTTCATTAGCAATAAACTTGCACGCTTCTTTAGAGGCCAAACGATAACCAGTAATAATGGTGGTAGGATGAATCTTGTTTTTCACCAATTCATTGGCTCGTTTCAATAATTCAGCAGCAATAATCACCACAGAAGTTGTACCATCTCCCACTTCACGATCTTGTTGATGAGCAAGTTCCACAAGTACTTTACCAGCAGGATGTTCGACTTCTAATAATTGAAGAATAGTAGCACCATCGTTACTGATCGTCACATCCTAATAGTAATAATAATAATAATAAAATAATATCATAATATATTAATAAAAAAAAAAAGAAAAGATGAAACTTTTATCCTTTACCCCAATTTCATCCACCATCATTTTGTCCAAACCAACAGGACCTAAAGAACTTTTCACAATATTGGCAATAGAAGCAGCAGCAAGAACTAGATGAGAAGAAGATAAAAAAAAAAGATAAGGTTAGAAACGCGTAGTACATGTCAAAAAAAAAAAACGATGACGTTTTTCCAATAAACAGTAATTTATTTTGAGTTTCTTTACCATTACTGGATCTCACATCTTGACCAGTTGTACGTTCACCTCCAAGAAAAAGAGAATTGCTTTGTGGTGTTTGGAACATTTTCTCTTGTTTTGAAGTAAGAAAAAGAAAGAAAGAAAAAAAAAGTGATGAAATGTACTAGATCGCGGAAAGGGAAAGAAATAAAAAAAAAAAAAGGTAAGGCCCACGACTTGTTTTTTTTTTTTTTCCTCTCCCGAAAAAATTGACAGGTGGTTCCCAAACTCCTTGAGTGGGGCACCAAAAAAAAAAAAATGGAAGCTGAGCGAGTCACATTATTTTTTTCTTGTATATGCATATACAAATCAAGTAGCATAAACAATCACTATTCATAGTCCATTTGTAATAAAATATAAAAATAAATAATAAAAATATTACAAAACAAATAGATTATTATGATAGAAAAAGAACTTTTTATTGAAAGAAACTGTCATTGATAACATAATATGTCATTTTCCCTCCCTCTACCTAGTTAGAGAGTAAATAAAATCATTGTGATTTATATGGTTCTATTTTAATCACTACTGTTGTTTTGACAGACCTTTTATAAGAAGACTTTAACCCGTCAAACATGATTTCAAACACCGTCATTACTATTTAACATAGTACTGTCAGTTTATGATGTTTAATGAAAAACATAGGAGTCAATCCAATGACTGTACTGAGATTACAATGTGATTTTTTTGATCTTACATGTTTTTTAGTGCAGTTTTCAGGGTCGGTCGTTAAAACTTTTCTAGTCTTTCTTGTGATTGGCTCTGAAGTGGCTTTTCGAAAGAAAGAAAAAAAAAATAATTTTTTAGAAATCAATTTGTTTCTCTTTTCTTTTTTTTTTTCATATCAGTAACATATACGAGACCACAGTTATTTAGACGGTCCCAACTTTTATATATATATATATTTACATAGTCATCATATACATATCTGTTAATATACACCATGTCTGGAGCTCCACCTGATGAAACTGATCAAAATATTGAA
Source organism: Halteromyces radiatus (assembly GCF_025201355.1). NCBI lineage: Eukaryota > Fungi > Mucoromycota > Mucoromycetes > Mucorales > Cunninghamellaceae > Halteromyces > Halteromyces radiatus. The sequence goes on along the minus strand of NW_026251696.1, from coordinate 328,117 downwards.
ATCTGGAAGATGAAGAAACTCATCAAGAACCTTGAAGCTGCTCGAGGGTAAAAAAAAAAAAAAAAATACAAATCTTGTCCTTTTTTTTATTTGATAAATGATAACTTATTTTTTTTTTTATATTTCAATAGTAACGGTACTTCCATGATTTCTCTTATTATTCGTACGTATACCTTATTTTTTTTTTATTCATCAAACAAATATATTCATTTTTTTTTTTGTTTTTATTTGTAGCTCCCAAATCTCAAATTAGTATGGTTGCCAAAATGTTGGCTGATGAATATGGTACTGCTTCGAACATCAAGTCTAGAGTGAATCGTTTATCTGTATTGTCTGCTATTACTTCTACCCAACAAAGATTGAAATTATACAACCGAGGTAATGACAAAAACAAAATCAAAGATGTGAGGTTTTTACTTACCCCTTTTTAATCAATATAGTTCCTACCAATGGTCTTGTGGTTTACTGCGGTACAATTGTAACGGACGAAGGCAAAGAAAAGAAGGTCAATATTGATTTTGAACCTCATAAACCAATCAACACATCACTTTATCTTTGCGACAATAAATTCCATACTGAAGCCTTATCTGAATTGTTGGAAGCGGATGCCAAATTTGGATTTATTATTATGGATGGTAATGGTGCTTTGTTTGGTACTTTATCTGGAAATACTCGTGATGTGATTCATAAACTTCAAGTCGATTTACCCAAGAAACACGGTCGTGGTGGTCAATCTGCTTTACGTTTCTCTCGTCTTCGTGAAGAAAAACGTCATAACTATGTCCGTAAGATTGCTGAATTGGCCGTCAACTTTTTTATTACCAATGACAAGGTAAAAAAAAAAAAAAAAAAAAAAATAGGAAAATGGAATAGAGATATTGAAATATTATATATTCTAGGTTAATGTGGCAGGTTTGGTATTAGCTGGTTCTGCCGATTTCAAAACGGAATTGTCTCAATCTGATATGTTTGATCAACGTTTACAAGCCAAGATTGTCAAGGTGGTAGATGTATCTTATGGTGGTGAAAATGGATTCAATCAAGCCATTGAATTATCAGCAGAATCTCTCTCCAATGTGAAATTTGTGCAAGAAAAGAAATTGATTCAATTATACTTTGACGAAATCTCTCAAGATACTGGTAAATACTGTTTTGGTATTGAAGATACTCTCAAGGCGTTGGAATTGGGTGCAGTGGAAAGTTTGATTGTATGGGAAAGTTTGGAAGCAAACCGATATGTGTTACGTGATGCCTCTGGCACTGAAATTGTCGTACATCCTACCAAGGAAGAAGAAAAGGATCGTTCGTTCATGATCGATCGTTCTCCTGAAGCTGCCTCTGCTAATGCTGAAATGGAAGTCGTTGAAGTCAAGCCTCTATTGGAATGGTTCGCCGATCGTTACAAGGATTTTGGTGCCAATTTGGAATTCGTTACAAACCGCTCTCAAGAAGGTGCTCAATTCGTCCGTGGTTTTGGTGGTATTGGTGGCATTCTTAGATACCGTGTCAACTTTGAACAACTTAACTATGAATCGGATGAATTCTATGATAGTGATGACGATTATATTTAAATGATAGTTTTAACTGAAAAAAAATTGAAAAAAAACAAAACAATAAAGATAATAAAAGAATGATGGTGAAACTGCTGGATGGTTCTCTATGTATTGCTGCTGTTTTATAAAAAAAAAAAAAAAAAAAATGGGGAAAAGAAAAAAAAAATAACATGTGTGGATAGGGAGTGTCTTTTTTTGGAATAATAATGATTTGACTATTGACAATAGTGGCGCGTTACCTATTTTTGGAAAATCTGAAGTTTTTTTTTAAGTTTTTTTCATTTTTTTCTTTTTTTTTTTTATTGTCCCTGACTTCTTTTTCCGTTATTACTTCATTCTCTTTTTTTTTTTCAATCATGGTCATTCATCAACCCAAGATAGCCATTATTGGTTCAGGGTAACAAAAGAACAAATCTCTTTTAGTTTTTTTGTCTTTTTTTCATTTATATTTTTTGTTACATGTAGATTCAGTGGCATGACAGCAGCCATTCAACTTCAAAAAAAGTTTGGTATTCGTGCACGTCTATTTGAAATGAATTCTGATATAGGTGGTACCTGGTTAGCAAATACATACCCAGGTTGTGCTTGTGATATTCCTAGTGGACTTTATTCTTTTGGTTTTGAACAGAATCCAGGTGTGATAAAGTTACACTTTACCCTTATTATTATTCATTCTTTTTTTTTTTTTTTTTTTTTTTTTTTGGTGAATAGATTGGACTACTACCTATAGCTCACAACCTGAAATTCATGATTATATGAAACGTGTAGCAAAAAAATATAATTTATACGAACAAACTTATTTCAATACAGCAGTGGTACAAGTTAGTTGGATTGAATCGAGGCATCAATGGCAAGTGGATTATCGTAGAATAGATCATATCCAATCCGAATACTATGATATTATGTAAGTCAAATCATGAAATATATATACAGAGTTATAATGATTCATATCTACTTAGATTTGGTGGGGTGGGTCCTCTTCGAATTATCAGTGTACCTGAACAATATAAAGCTTTCAAAGGCACTATCATGCATACAGGTGCTTGGGATTCAAATGTGGACTTCACTGGGAAAAGAGTAGCAGTCATTGGTAATGGTGCAAGGTAATCTATGATCATCTATTGAAAAAAAAAAATACTAATGATTCCGTTACTTTTTTTTTTAATCTTCATTTTGGTTATATATGATTGGATATAAAACATCAGTGCTGTCCAGGCTATTCCTCAACTTCAAAAAGTGGTCAAGCATTTGTATAGTTATCAACGTACTCCAACTTGGGTGGCACCACGATATCAATTGAAATATCCTAATGGTATCAAGGCACTATTTCGATGGATTCCATTTTTGATGCGATTACAAAGAATACTTCTCTATCTCATGGTAACTAAAAAAAAAAAAAAAAAAAAAAAAAAAAAAAATGATATTCTATCCTTATCATTATAATCAACTCACTCTTTTTTAATATTAAAAAAAAAATGGATAGCATGAAATGACCTTCCCTCTGTTCAAGAAAAGTGATTCTTATTTTGCACATTTTGTTCGATGGTGGTTTAAACGAGACATGATGAAACGATTAGAACGCAAAGGCAGGGCTGATTTGGCTCCTTGGTTGATTCCCAACTATGCTCTTGGTTGTAAACGCATAGCAAGATCTGAAAATTATCTGGAAGCACTGAGTGAATCCAATGTCACGGTGAAAATGGGCAACATCATCCATGTGGAAGATTGTACATTGACACATCAAGATGGTTCGTCTGTTGACGTGGATATTTTGGTCTTGGCTACTGGGTTCAATGTCACTGGATTTTTATCTGATCTGACCATCACAGGTCGTCATGGTACTGTATTGAACGATCTATGGACTGGCAATAATTATCCAAATACATACAAGACAATGACCATCAAGGATTTTCCAAACTTTTTCCTATTATTAGGTCCTCATTCTGGTCTTGGTCACAAGTAAGTTCTCCCCTTTTTTTTAAAAAAAAAAAAATAAAGAAAGAAAGAAGGAATAATTTGAAATGGGGGTTTTCATCATCGACTAACTCATTTTTTTTTCTTGCTTTTCTCTATTTCAACAGTAGTAAGTGATTACTCTTTTTGGAGTCCTATTTGACATTTTTTTTTATTGATCTATCTCTTTTTTTTTTTTTTTTTTGATGGTATTCAATATAGGTGTGATTCTTATGATTGAATGTCAGGTGGACTATGCTATTCAATGCATCAAGTATATGATACGCAATAATATCAAGGCATTAGACCCCACATTAGAAGCACAATCACGGTACGTCAGCAAAGTAAAGCATGGCTTAAAAGGAACAACATGGGCAAATGGAGGTTGTAGCTCTTATTACAAGTCAGGTGATGATGTAAGTTTGGAATCAAAAATGGTGGATATTGTTTCAATAATTCATTCTTATATATTGATTAGGTGTTTGCGATATGGCCTGGCACTGTCGCTTCCTTTTGGTTGGATATGAAATTCGATCATCGTGATTTTACTCATTATCAATAGATCTGATTATCATCATATAGCATAGTAATGTATTTATCAACTTCTTTTTTTTTATTTGATATACGTGTAATAAAAAAAATGGAAGATCTGTGATCATAGATGATGGATATTACGGACACTACATCTTTTTTTTTTTTTTTGATGGTTGGATTAAGATGAAGTGATGATGGATATGGAAGTGTACCTTTTTAAGGTTTTTCAGATCTTTTTGTTCCCAATGTCTCCGCTAAAAAAAAGGGGAGGGGATCGGGAGCACAACAATCATCGTCACAGCACCCAAAAAAATTTTCTGACCATGAAGGCTTAAAAGCAATCTTTTTCTTTCTTCTTTTTTTTTTTTTTTTTCTTTACTTTATTTCGTTTTATAATGTAAGTGTACAGACTGGTTGGAGAAGAATGGGATGATTTGAAGTATTATGATGAAAAACATTGCTGATGTCCTGAAGTCACTTTATACCATGTCGTAATGGGTGATAAAGATTGGCATTGTGGATGGAAAACAATGGAATTCCTCGTATCTGAACTTTTCTTCAAATCATCCACTTTTTTTTTTTTATTATCATGATGAAAACATTTCATCTTACCTTCTTTTTTTTTTTTTAAAAAAAAAATGTTCAATAGATATTCGTTTTTTGGTATGAAACTTTAGTTTTGAAGGTAAATAGACACACTAAAAAAAAAAAAAAAGGTGAAAGAAATCAAAAAGGATGAGTTAAAGTTATATCCATTCTATGATATGGTGGTCCACATCTTTTACACCTGGGCTTTTGTTCGCCTTGTTATCTTGGGTTCTCTGGGATGATGAGAAAGGCAATGGACCAACCGTGAAAGGTGGGAATGTTTGCTTAATCATGCTTCTAGTACGATGATCAAATTGGAAAAAAGCGGCAGCATTTTTCTGTGGCTTCAAGGATTTAAATTGACTTGCTGATGGATTTCTTTCATCTTTATTAATGGATAGATATCATGGATGGAACAATGAGAACTCATTCTATTCTCTCTCTCTCTCTCTTTTTAATATAATAGATTGAACCATAATATAGAAATAGTATAGAATTGAATAAAAAAAAAAAAAGATGTATTGAATAAATTATATATTATGATATAAACAAGTACTTTTTTTCTTATTTATTTATTGATGAATGAATGGGGGGAATATATTGTGCAGAATAAAGAGCATACAATCTAAGTAGTATCTGTTTTTTCTTCATGAGAGATAGAAATGGATTCTACAGCATCTAAAACTTGATGAGAAGGACCATCGACGCCTTGAAGAGAGGATAATCGACGAGTGAAGTAAGAAGCATCTTTGTGGATACGGGCTTTTCCTTCTTCAGTATGAATAGGAGTTTGTCGAATGACTTGAGACAATTGTGTAGTGAATGATTCAAATACTTGATCCATAATAAACTATCAAAAAAAAAAAAAATAGATCAATCAAGATATATATATATTAGTTATTTTTCTAATCTTTACCTGTAAATCGGTCGATGGTAAATATTTGCTTAACACTTTATGTAGAGTCATTGTTTCCTTGACCAAAGTCTCCATGTAGACATTGGCCTGTTTGCCAGAAATCTCATCAGTGTCCCATTGGATGACCTGCATCGCCTTGATATGCACTGAGAATCGTTCATTCATAATCGCCACTAGTTTGACATGGATTTCCTTTTGATGATCCTTGAAATCATTCACGGCACGATCAAATTCTGATAATAAAATGTCATGTTTTGCTGGTACGTAACAAGCCATACAATCCTTTAATGATGGAGTCAAAGCCATCATCACACCTACTGATTGTGATGCAAGTGCTACATCGAAAAAAAAAGGCATCAACATCTCTTTCTTTTTTTTTTCTCTGTCACTTACCCAAATGTTTAGCAGATATATTTTTCAATCCTGCAGATCGCATTGCCCCAGCACCTAGAATAACTTGACATACTCGAGAATTGAAAAGCTAATTTGTTCAAAAAAATAGACAATGAGAATAATGAGTAATAATAATAATAAAAAAACTTACTTTGAGTAATTCCAATAATTTTTGCATGATATCCGTTGCCATATCTTTCAAGTTCAAAACACACTGTAAATAATCTTCAAATAACTTGATGATCAACAATGTACATCCAACCACATAATAAGACTGTCCATGAATCATCAATAGTTTTGTTGCTTTTTCCGGTTCTTGATGAGATGTAGTTTCTCTATTGCTATCGCAGATACGATCCACAATCCGTTGGAAGTCCAAAGGTACTTCAGTTGCCATCCATTGATCATTTTCAATCAATTGAGCTTCTTGTTTGACACGTTCCATATGAAAATGATCCACAAATGCTTTTTGCTAAATAAAAAAAAAAAAAAAATGTGAGATATAATTAGATAAATGATGATAAATATACCTGAGAAAGCACAGTGCCACGTAATCCAAAACATGGACGTCCACAATACATTTCAGATTGACGAATAAAAGTCTTGAGAACATTGGAAAGACGATAAAAATCCGTAGGATTCAATAAAGCATTTTGATCACCACGAAAACCAATAAGTTTACCACATCGTACATGGGCAAGATCCGACACTGTATATACCACTTCATTGGATTGTTTTTTGGCCAATTCACATTGTTCCTTGAGTTGATCATTGAGGCGTTCCAAACACGTATCGATCATCTGCATCATCAATTGATCATACACAGCTGCTCGTTGAATCACTTGTAATAATGTACCAAAAATAGCCAGTAACATTTGAAAAAATTGATCAAATGGCATGGATTTCAATCGTTTGGCAAGTCCCGTTCCACTACCTTGAGAATCACCATCATCTTGAGATACCACCAATGGATAATGCTAATAAAACAATTATATATATATATTTATAAAAAAGGAGGGTTAACGTCTTCTTCTTCTTTTTTTTTTTCTTTTCTCTATATAATAAATTCCAATATTACCTTACGAATAGTACTTGTGAGTTCAACACAAAGTTGATCCTTATAATCTTGAAGACAAGTGGTCAATGCATTGGTTGAAATCAAACCCATCATACTTGAAGTCAATCGATCCTTGAATCCAACAGGTAAATCATCATCCAATTGAAGACGTTCAGAGGTAGTGTCATTATCATCATCATCATCATCAGTGATAGATAGTGATAAAAAGGATCCTTTGACCAATGCCACATCTAAATCATTCATAAATTGAGTCAAATCAGTCAATAGCATGGACAAGAAATCATGTTGCATCATGGCTGACACGGCTTTCTCCATTTCATCCAATTGTGTCGATAAATTCACCAAGGCATGAATAGAATGCCAATCCACTGTATCTTGTTGGTGTAACGTCGATCGTGTTGCGTGAATCAAATCCAAAGCTCCAAAATAATCACCATGACCCAGTAAAATTTGAATGGTTGGTTGTACTGAGACAATCTCTTTGATGGTTACAATCGTGCAATATAGTCGTTCAAGGTTGCGTTTTTTCACCTGAAGTCGAATCACATCAAGTCCGTCCTTGCATTCCGTTTTTTCCAGTTGTTTCATCTTGCTTCGAATGGTATGTATTTGAGTGATACAGTCAAGTGTTTGTTGATGAAGAGCTTGTAGATTGGATAACGCTTCAAAAAAGGAGGATGAGCGATTTTCGATTTCTTGGAGTAAGTGGACTTCCACGGTATCTAGATAGTAAGATAACTTTTCTTGTAAGATGCTATTGGTGGAGACGGGAGGATTGTTGCTGTTATGGCCAATGATATCTGCACCTTCACATACCGTGTCAAATGTCCGTGGGTTTTCCAGGTGAAAGTCTTGTTCAAAATAGATGGACGGCACATTTTCAAGCATGGGCAGATCGCGTTGTTGTGGTGACGAAGAAGAATCCATGCTGACGAGAGAATCGGATGAAAGTATATGTTGAGGAGGTAAACTGTAAGGATTCCGACTGCTTTGACGTTGATGTGCTGGTACATTAATATCTTCCAAACCGCCAATATGAGGAGTGGTATCAGGCTGTAATCCATAAGTAGATGAAGTATTATTATTATTGTCATCATCATGATTGGTGAGTTTATTGTATTGGTATCGTTCAAACACAGGCGTAATGTGGGTAATATAATCGTCGAAATCAGTAGGACGAATCCGAGGAATAGATGCTTGAGGTACAGGTGCAATATCAGTCTTGCTTGGTTTCACTGTTCCTTGACCTCGTTTGGCAGGGTCGTTCAAAACACCTAAAATATGAATAGTAATAAAAGATATATATGAGTTCACTTTTATGTGTTTGTTTGTTTATTTGTTGTTTTTTTTTTATATTGTTTACCAGAGATGGCGTTGAAACCAATATCTTTTGTTGTCCAAGGTAATGATGTCTCACTCATTGTACTAAAGTTGGAATAATTGGAATGTCGACGAGAATGATGTCCACTACCAGAACTATGTATAAACCGATTGTTGGTGAAGTGGCGACCATAAGATGAAGTAGACCGAATAGAAGGTGGGCGACTTGAAGGAGTAGAATAGGACGCTAAAGGTAAAGTGTCATCGCGCTGATAAGATCGCTCTCTATGCATTGGTGTACCGTTGGTGATATTCGTAGAACCACGAGAAGAGGATGAAGTCATGAGTGGAGGACTATTATTTCCGATACTATTGCCATTGTTGTTACTGCTGATGGTATGAGGGGATGGAGATGACAAGGACGATGCCAAAGATGACAACTTTAAACTATTATTGGGCTGAGTAAGTTGTTCAAGGCGAGGTGATACCGGTGAGATTGTCCGCGATGTATTAGAGACTGGTGCATCACCGAGATTCCTTGAATGCATTATGTATGAAAGCAATCAATGCGAACAAACAATGTATGAGAAGAAGAGTGAGTTTGAGAAAAGAAAAAAAAAAAAAAAAAAAAAAAAAAAGAGGTGACAGAATTGGACAGAAAAATCTATCGAAATACGATTTAAAAGTCAGAACGGTTTTATTATATTATATCAATTCTCATTAAATGTCAAATAATAATAAATCTAATGAATGTATCCGCTACTCATCCGCCTAAATACTTGAAACCATGAATCATTGTTGTTGGTATTGATCTTTGATTCACCACAAGAGATATCATTATTAAAGGAAGAACACGATTTTGTTTGCATTGGATGCAATTGACCTTTTGTCGTTGATATGGATGACCTTGATGATGCTGTTGATGATGATGACGATAAAGATGTCGATGATGATGATGACGATGATATAGAAGGCTTAATGATGATGGGCTTTGATGGCTTCTTTGGCTCATCTATGCTAAGGATATTTTCCAAATGCTTGTTGTCGACAATACGTAAAAGAATCTTGTTCATATAAAGTTGTAAGGCACGATTGGCATCTTGCAATGTCTTCACTTCATCTTCCATTCCTATCCAACAAAAATAATAATAATAATAATAATAGTTGTTGTTATCTACCCCATTATAACTATGATACTTACTTTTTTCGTTCGTGATAGATTCCATAGATGAAGCTTTTGTCAATTCATCTGCCAAGTTGATAAAGTTCTTGGATGTTCTTGATGTCTGTTGATCCTTGTCACTATCAGATACGTCTACTTCATCAATGACCTAAATCGAATTTTTTTTAAAAAAAAAAAAAAAAAAGATGAAAAGGTATATATAAGAGCAATATGGTCTTACCTGCACAATACTGTCAGAAATAAAATCACCATTGATGGCCTTTTCATGCAATAATATTTGATAACTTTCGTTTTCTTCCATGAGGGATTGATTGAGTTTTTGGACACTGTTTATCTGATCGGTCAAGTGTTTGATTTGTAACGAAGCTTCATGCGTTTCCAAAAGATGTTGTTGCAGTTTGTTTGTCTGTTGTTCTAAATCCAACTTTAAACGCGATATATCTTGTGCTTGAGTTTTGATTGTTTGTTGCAATATTCTAGTTTCCATGGACACATCCAATATAGGAGAAGCGTTACTAGTATGTTGTGTATCCATTTCTTCCACACTATGCCGAGGCGTTACCACTTTTAAAAAGTAAAAGGGATCATCAATGATTAGTTCCTTCTCTTTTTTTTTCCTTTGGTACTTACTATCATGGATGTCATCTTGTTTGAACATCAAAGAAGGTGAATACGTCAACCCATTTCTTCCTTTAAAAGAGTAAACATGTTGAACTTCTTCTTGTTGTTGTTGTTCGATCCGTTGATGCTGTTTTTCATTTTGTTTTTTCAATTGTTGAATATGTTTTGTCAATGTCGTTTCCCGATGGTGCCAATAAGATCTTTCCTTTTCAAATTCTTCACGCTAAAAAAAAAAATATCAATGAATTGGATAAAGTATCTATTTTATTTTATTTTTTACCTCCATATTAAAAGATCTCTCCAAATCTCTATGTAAACGTTTCCAATACTGATTATCCTTGCGTAGAGCTTCCAAATCTTGTCCTTTGGTATACAATTCAGTCTCTAATCTTTCTTGCGTATTGTAAAGCGCGTCATGTTCGTGTAACACATCTTTCATTTTCTGAAAAAAAAAAAGAAATTATTTTCACGAACTTATTCTTCTATATCGATTTTTACCATTTCCATATTCTCCTTATACATGATAAATTGTTCCTTTTGTTCATAAAGTAGTTGGCTTAACTAAAAAAATAAAAATAAAAAAAATGAGTTTCAAGTATGTTACTTTTTATCATTTACATGTTGGTTGTCAAGTTGAGTTTGATCCAATTGACGTTGTAATACAGTCACGACATTATCACCATTCAACTTGGCTGAATGGTCCATTTCAACAAGTCCCATAATAATAAAAAGTGAGGAAAAGAAAGTAAACAAAAAAAAAAGGGAAGAAAGAGTAGGAGTGGATGGCGAAAAGCTTATGCGCTTTTTTTTTTTTTTGTTTCCTCCTTACTGACATCCCCCCTTTTTCCTTGAATACAATTCAATGTCCGGTTCATCATCTTGGATGAAATTGAAAAATAAACGGGAACACGGAAGTTTTTGTACATTTCATCAATCAACATTCATTTATGTTATTCCTTAATATATGAAACAAACAAACATATTTCTATGTAAGTTCAGAACAATCCTGCATATATATTTATGCATGATGATCCATATGAAGATAAAAAAACAATTGATGCATAAGATAAAACAATTTATTGACATTTGTATATATATAGATAAATAGATATATAAAAGAGAAAAAGAGAGAAGTGTACAAAAAAAATATATATAGATGGGATATAAACTAAAGAAAGGAAGGGGGAATAAGATCAACTATTTTAAACATGTTTGAAAGGCCAGAGTTTTTTAGCAAAACGAGAAAATAAGCCATCTTTTCGATGAGGAGAAGAAGAATATCGCTGTTGTTGTTGATATTCACTGGATGGAGAAGCCATGTAGATGGATGGTTGCCAAAAAGACGCGTCATGAAAAGTAGATGAAGAAATCACAGTGGGTGTATCACTACTTTCTGTTGTAAATGTACAAGTTGTTCGAGGTGATGGTGTTGTTGTTATTGTCGTCCTATCCAAGGAACAAGTAGGTTGAGATGATAATATACCTTTCCTTGTTGATTGTTGATGATAATCATCATCAAGTCCTGTTGTAGAAGCAGAGGTGGAAGCATGATGATTCTTGTTGTTTTTTTCACTGCAACTGTCCGTAGATGATTGTCGAATAATAGAATTAGGTTGTAAGGATGGTTCTTTTTTACCAGGTAATAAAAAGGATAATCGTCGTTGCACATTATTGACTCGTCCCTTGTTGAGCAAAGAATGAAGTTGTTGTCGGGTGGCCTGAAAACTGGATCGACGACCTGTTGCAGTTGAATAATGACTAACATTACTTCCACGTCGATAGCGATGATTGGATGGGGACAAACTTGGTGATTGTTGATGATGTCCACGAGTAGCGGTATAAAGATGTCTTTTAGATGAAGAAAAGACAGAAAGAGTGGGACTGGAAGGTTGACTGTCATATAATGATTGAGTACTTTCACTATCAAATCGAGTTCGACCAGTTTCAACCGTAGGTAAAAAAGTACTATCATTGTGATACGGGAAAGGTAAAGGATGAGCATCAATGGCCACATTTTTCGTTGTTGTTGTTGTTGTTGTTGTGTTGTTTCTACTGTTGTTGCCTATTTTTGATCCATCCATATGCCTCATAGATGAATAATACCGAGCAAGCATTTCCGTTTTTGAATCCACTGGTGAAGATTGTGAATAAATTGAAAGATTATTGGACGTCAATGGTTGAAATGTTGTTGTTGTTGTAATGGCGTCCAAGGAAGAAGAATCACTATGTTGAGTTGTATCGATCCAACTAGAAGGAGAATCCCAAGCAATGATACGAGTAGCAGTAATAGGATATACAGGATATTCTTCTTCTAATTGTTCCATATATCTCATTTTTATTGAAACACTGATGGGGTATATAAAAAGAAAATAAAGAGAAATTAAAAAAAAAAGAAAAGGGAAATTAAAAAAAAAGGAAGAAAAAAAAGACATTACCTTTTATATTAAAAGATATAGAAAAAGGAACAAGACACAATTCAAAATCCGATTCGAGAACGCACGGTGAATCGCATTGCAAGTTGTCGTATGGGTAGTACAAAGTAGTAAGTTACACCCCGTTTACCCTCTTGACATTGGGAACAATAGGATAATAAAATTCTTTTTGTTCTAGGTAAGAAAGATCATCACCGATATGAAAAGAAGGTTTCATATGACATTTTGCTGAATTTAAATCATATACAATAAAAAAAAAAAAGAAATTCATTTATATGATAAAAACCCTGTCATATGGAAAATGAATAGTTCATCGTGAAAATGGTACAACAACAAGAATATTAGATTCCTTTGAAAAAAAAAATGAAAATAACATGTTATGAAGAAGGTAACCATCATCACTAAAAAGTCTTGACTCTATGAAAAAAAAAAGCCAGCATGCTAAAAAACATGAGTTGGTACAACCCTTTTTTTTTTCCTTTCTGTGAAGCAATTGTAAAAGTTTATCTATCAATTTTCCATATAAGGATCACAATAGGTGTTTTCTTGATTTTATTTCTTTTTGTAAACAATAAACTATGTACAACGATTAAATAAAAACTAAATACTATTTCCTATCATCAAACCCATGTTTTCTTCGTTTTGGCAAAGGTTGTTGATTCCAGGGAGAATCCTTGTCCGTTGTATCTTGATCAGCCAAATGGGTATATTTTGTACGTCCAGCCAAACCAAAATTCTTGACCTGCATCACCTTGGGTAAAAGATCTTTTTTCCGGACTTCATTGATTGTTGGAGCAGAATAATCACGTTTAAAGATTTCATCCTCTTCGTCCTATAAATATGAAATAAAATAAAAAGATAGATCAATACCTACTATAAATTCTTTTTTTTTTTTTTTTGGTGGCATGACTTACTCGATAAAAAGCACCTTTATGGTAATACTTTTGCATATATGTGAATTCACCCTTTTCTTTGTTTCTTGTTTCATTGGCACGTTCCATATCTTCTTTAAGTCGTACTTCTTCTGGTAATGCCCGACGACGTTCCAATTCTTCTTCTTCCTTTTCTCGACTATAATACCAAAAAAAAAGAGTCAGTGGTTCTATTCATCATCAACCTTCATCAAAAATACTTACGCAATACGTTCTTCTCGATCTCGTTTGACACGCATCAATTCTCGAATTTTCCAAGCTTCAAATTCTGCTTCTTCATCCAATCCATCTGTGTCATCCACATCATCTTCCACATCTGATTCTGCAGCTATAAAGATATATATAAAAGTACAATGTTAGTTCCCTCATTATATGATGATATTGAATACCTTTTTCATTTTCACGTTTGAGTTCCTCAGCTAACAAATTGTGTGATTGTTGTCTACGTTCTTCAAGTTCATCTGCTAATCGCTGTTCACGTTCTTCAGCTTCACGTTGTAATCGTTCCTGTTCTAAGATGGTAGCTCGGTGGTTCCTTGTAAGCGCAAAAAAAAAAAAAAAAAAAAAAAAAAAAAAAATTGGGAAAGGGTCATGAGTACTTCAACTTAATAGATCTTTTTTTTCCTGGTTCTTACCTTGGTACAAACATTGGTTTAGGCATTCGTTGTAGTGTGTCTCCTTCTTCACTATCCGTTTCATATTCGCTTGATTCCTAATGTTTAATAAAAAAAAATAATTGATCAACAAGAAAAGCAAAAAAAAAAAAAAAAAAAAAAAGAATGATCTAAAAAACTTACCTCAGATTCTTCTTCTGATGCCTCTTCTTCAGAAATCTCTACTTTTGTACTAAACTGTTGTTCGTCTTGTACACGTTGTAGAGCCTTTTGTTTCATCAAGGCACGATGTTTTGCTTGTTGATCTTCATCCACATTATCTTCTTGATCCGATTCTTCTTCTTCTTCTTCTTCTTCTTCTTCTACCATTCTTCTTCGTCGTATTCCTGGTTGTTGTTGTTGTTGTTGTTGCTGTACTTGTTGTAATCGTCGTAATCTACGATCTGATTGTGCATCCTTTTCAGAGATGTGGACTTGTTGGATGCCAGTCACTACATCCTTTTGAGCAAATTGTACCACTGGTTTTTCACTTGGTTGTTGTTGTTGTTGTTGTTGTTGTTGTTCTTCTTCTTCATCTGATTCTGATGATTCTTCTACATAACCCTTAGGAACACCAGCTCTATATCTTTTCACTGGTGCTGCTGGTCCTTTTTGTCGTTGTTGAGGTCGATAGGACATTATTTAATGGTATGTACTGAATTTGACAAAAGAAACAAAGAAAAGAGAAAATGAAAAAAAAAAAATATATACACACTCTTTTGTTTTTGAGCCTCCGAGTCACGATGATTTCCATTTCGGGAACTTCCTAAAACGAGAATACAACAAAAAAAAGTGTGGTTTTTTATTACGAAAATATATGTAAAAAAAAAAAAGAAAGAATATATAAAGATATAATATATAATATGTATGATATGATAATAGATATTACAGAATAGAGTAAGATATATATATAAGTTGAAAAAAATGTACACAATAAATAGAGCCATTAAAAGAAGGAAACATTCATAAATCCAAATGGTGATGCTGATTCATTTGCCTACGAATTAGATCATAGTTAAAGAAAAAAAAAAAAGAAATGGTCATCAAAATAATCCATTCAATGAAAAGTAAGACAATTATATATTCTAAAAAATAAAAAAAAACTTACTTTTTCATCAAGATATTGTTGGGAGTGTAATCTTGCTGCATTTTGAATGCCAGTTTCCAATAAACCAGTTAGAGTATATTTCAATAGTTCATCTGGATCAATAGTATGATCAATGACCAAATTCAATTCTTTGGCTAAACGTGTTGCATTTTCATGTTCCTTGAGTACCTATTGAAGAAAAAAAAACAAATGAATGAATGAACAATATATATTCCTTTATTATTATTATTATTTACCATGGATAATTCCCCTTTGGACCACAAGAGTTCTTTCTTTAGACCTGCATATTCTTTCTTTTGTTGTTCTTGCCATGAAGCCTTTTCAGATTTCAATCGTTGATCCCATTTTTGTTCTAGAGCTGCTTGTTCCATCTTGTTTTGTGTCATGAGATTATCCCACCTTTGTTGCCATGAAGTATTGATTCCCTCTAATATCATTTCATGTTCTTGAGCCAATCGTTTACATGCTTCTTCCAATTCAGCAGTATGTTTAATTTTCCATACTTCTCTTTCTTGATCATGTTGCGCCTGAAGTTCCATCCTGTTCTCTTCATATTCCGCCATCATGTTATCCAACGATGCTTGATGTCGTAAAGTCAAATCTTGAATTTCCTTGATATACATATCATTTTTATGGATTACATCATCATCATCGTTTTGTCTCTGTAATTGTTGTTGGTATATACTTCCACTTGTCCTTCTTGTCGCTGATCTTACCATCCTCATTATTGGTCGATTCATCCAACCAGTACCCATAGCAGTGGCGTCCAAAGAGGCAGAACGTTGATATCGTGGTGATTGTTCTTGTAATGAATTATAATAAGGTTGTGTGGGTGAGGAAGGTGCACTTTGTGTCGTAAGCTGTCGTTCTAATTCAGCGTATTCCATATTTTTAGCTGTCAATCGTTCATGAAAATAAGCAAGTCGTCGATGATGCTTTTGTTGTTCAATATCAAGAGCTTCCTCATATCGTTTTTTCCAGTCCAAAATATCATTTTCATGCTTTTGTCGTTCTTGATCTAATTGTTCTTCTAATTGTTGAACCTTAAATAAAAAAAAAGTGAGTATTTTCTGGGTTTGGAAGGATGAACTCCTTTTTTGGGAATATAAACAATGATTTGTTTTCTGTCTCACCTTTGTTGTCCATCGGGATTCCCATTGTTGGTCCTTTTCAAGTAATAACGTGTCTTTCATCTTGATCTCTTGTAATAACTAGGAAAAATAAATCGTTAGACTATAAAATCTTTTTATATGTAAATCGTGTCTGTACTTACAACTGATCGTTGTTTTTCAAAGAGATGTTGATCACGTCTCAGTTGTGATTCCAAGGTTTCAACTCTAGTTTTGAGTTCTTGTTGTTGTTGAATCTGGGCATAGATCTTTTTTTGTTTTTGTTTTTTTTTTTTTTTAAAAAAAAAAAAAAAAGAAGTTAGTCGTTTTTTCTGATATATATAATATATATTTGCTTTGATTTACAGAAGAACTCCAGCCTTTTTTTGCCGGTGAAGGTACAAAAGGTAAATTGAATGAAGGTTGAACTTGAGTTGAAGTTGCAGTGGCCATTGTAGGAGTAATAGAAGAAGTAGAAGTTGCTGAAGTGGTTGATGTGGTAGAAATAGGTGGTGAAGAAGAAGTAGAAGAAATAGCAAAAGACGGAATTTCAGATTGTCGTTCCTAGATATAACCGAGAAAAATAAAATAAAAATAAACAATAACAATGAGTGATCCACATGATGATGGATTTCCCCCCTTTTTTTTCCTCTCATCTTTTCTCCGCCTCCTCACTCCCAAGCCCTCCTGTAATTAATAGTATACCTTTTTTGCTTTGTTGTTCGGTAAACCTAAGTAAGACAAAATAAAAAAAAAAAATAAAAAAAAAGAAAGAAAGAAAGGATCAAGTATTAGATATTAAAGGTAACAAGATAATATTTTTCTTTCCATCATCTTTCTTTTCTTTTTACTTTACCTAATTTGACCAGTCCATGTGTAAGTCTTTTTGATTCTCTATCCAATTTACCAGAAAGTCTTTGTAATATAGTATTGATATTGGTAGGCCGTTCATCTTGTTTCCCCTGAATCCCCTGGAAGGTATAATAGGATTGCATCAGATCAAGAAAGTCTAAGAAAGAAAAAAAAATATATGAAATATTCTATCTAAAAAAAAAAAAAATCATAATTCATTTTTTATTTTATATACTTGCCTTGAACATCTTTCTTACATATCAGGAGATTAGATTCCATCGGAAAGTCGTAATTTGATTGTTGATGTCGACCGTTTGGTAATAATTCTATCCCCAAGCTAGTTGTAGTACACGATTGTTCTTCCTTGGTAAATTCTAAATAAAGAAAAACATTCATTCCGTTTCTATCCTAGACTATCCGAAGAAAAGAAATTTCTAATATTCTTTACCTTTCCAAATGAATGGAATGATACATGTATCTTCCTTGATTTTGCCCTTATTGTCGAAGAGTAATGTATTCATATCACTCGTCATCCATAAATCAGCTTGAAATTGGTCACGATATCGTTGTTCAGAAGATGCAAAATTAGAAAATAGGTCTTTCAATAATTCCGCATTTTTGGTAACAATCTAAATTACGTATCATCAGTAAAGGTAACCAAAGTGCTTCTTTGTTTATTCGTCTTTTTTAAGAAAAAAGAAAAAACTTACTTGTCTATATTGATCTCTCCTCCAAAGTTCAATCAACATCATTCCCTATAGATGAAGTTGCCGCATCATCATTAAAAAAAAAAACAATAAATAAATAAATAAATAGAATGCAACAATAAAGTTCCCTACTTATTCCTAATCCATACACTCATATACAATGTATTACTTACATAACCTTCAATAATTCCTTTGGAGAGTGTTTCAAGTTGATCGATACGTTTTCCAAGATGTTTGATATCACCCCCAAGTTGTTGAAGACATAAAAATAGATTCGAAATAGATTCTTCTAAAGAGCTGATGGTTTGTAAACACTGGAAAAAGTTAAACATGGCGTTTCGTTTTTCTTCCATAATGACGTTTATTGAATTTCGTAGTTGCGATTCATACAAAAATAACCTTTGCATCAATTTGTCATCACAAAGTTCTTGAAGTTGTGTCCTTTTTATTGTTGAACCCATAGGGCTATTGTTGTTGTCAGTATCATCGTCAGTTTTAGTATCTTCATCATTGTTCTCCGTCATATAATTCTTTTTGTTGTCAGGATCATCGGATATCATAAAATCATTTGTTTCCAAATTGTTGTCCAAATCATCATCGTCATTATTATTAGTAGAATGAGTCGTATCTACAATGGCAATCATCCATTCATCTGCAGGATCACCACCGGAATCATTCAAGTCATCCAAATTTCTACTTTCCCATCTTTGTTGGAGATGAAGACAAAGGTTGTTGATCAAAGACAAATAAGTTTGAATATCACCAAGAGTACGCATGACCTTGTTCACCACAGCTGTTGATCCGGATCGTTGAATAGAAATATGACTAGATTCTTGATAGATGTCGCCCATTTTAGTCGTCAATTTGTTTGTTTTTGCTTCAAGTCGATAATGATCTTTTTGTAGTTGGGATTTGAGTGCTTCCATAGGAGACACAGAAAAGCAATCGACTAGGAAAGAAGTGGACCGTCCAAGCTGAGTTTGAATATGAGGGTGAAGTTGGATCTTATGCATGAATGCAATATCTTTGTCGATATCTGCTACTGAGTCTGTGTGTTTTGCCAATTTCCTTTTTGCAATACGTTCGAGCTTGGATTGTGATGAATATGTGGTTCTATTGGAAGTACCCAAAAAGAAATATCGTATATAGATTAAAAAAAAAGAGAGAGAGAGAGAGATGGTGAGCCGTTGAGTTGAGAAAAGATCGATGATTAAAGTGGGAAAAAAAAAAAGGATCTATCTAGAATCTAATCTTATAAACTTACTTTATATGATTTTCAAAGTTGATGAGAGCTGCATTGAGTGCTACAGATTGTGTTTTGAGTTCCTGAATCATCGTATTTGCTAGCTTGCTATGCCTCTGAGCTACCTCCAAGATAACCTTCAAAAGAAGCCAAATAAAATATGATAAAAGGTAACGTAAGTATCACTCTTTTTAATTACTTCCTTCTTTTACATATATAGATATATATGTGTATTACATCTGCTGAAAGTCGCATATGCTTGACTAATTGCTTGTAATAATCCTTATATTCCGAGAATGTCCATTTTGGTTGTTGCTGTTGTTGTTGTTTGTAACGTCGGTATATTTCAACTTGAGTATCCAAGGTATTGTGAAGATCAGTCAATCTTTCAAGTCCATCCACACTAGGCATGCGTTTATCTACCAGGTGCTTGAAAGAAGAATCTGTATCATTTTGTTGTTGATTGTTGTTGCGTTCCAAATGCTGACGGTTGAATAAAATAAGAGTGTCGTCCGGATGTGTCGTTGAATAGTTAACATCCTTTTGTTGAATCCCGGAAGTAGATAGTAGAATCTGTTGGTCGATTGGGATTCCAGTCACTGTGTATAAATAGTGTTTCAACCGAGATAATGTCGAACAGCTATGGAAGTAGAATGAACGCATCAGTCAATGAGATGTTTATTCAAGTTATTTCATATTACCTATTGTCGTCTATTATAGTCTCTTGACCAGTTTCTGCAAAAATCAGTTTCATAAAGTTTCATATATATATATAAAAAAAAGTTAAATAGAAAGAAAGAAGAGAGTATATGATCCGAGTGCTTTTTTTTTTTTTTTTTGAATATGCGTCCCAAGATCAACTGGGTTTCAATCCTCCGCGTGTCCAATGACACTATGACATACAGAAAAAAAAAAGATACTTTTATTATAAGAAAATCATCTCTAACTAGGAAATAATAAACTGTCTTTTTGAATCTTTTCTAATTTGCTAGCACGTAAATGATATACTTTTCGAAGTTCTCTAAATTGTTTGACAAAACTATCATGATCCAAACTTCCTTCCAAAAAACTTTGTGCTACAGACTCTGATAAATCATCTGATTCATAAACACCTGCTTTCAATCGAGTAAGTACTGTTGATGATGAGAATCTCTATAATTATTGATCAAAAAAAAATCATTAGAAATATATAAAATGAATTATTGTTTTTTTTTATTTACATTGAATGCTTCTTGTTGTTGTTTTTCTTTTTCTGTAAACATGGATTTGAGTGAAGTATATTCATTATTCAGGTCTTGTACTTCAGATCGAAGTTTTATTAAAGCATCTTCTTGACTAAGATTCTTGTCTATAATAGAAAAGATATTAATGATTCATATAGATAATAGATTTTAAACTTACGTGCCAGATTTTCATTTCCATTCCGAAGTTCCTCTTGTACCGTTTTCAAATTCTTGACTCTATCCAAATGATTAAAAAATAAATCAAATGCTGTTTCATTTGATAATAATTCTTCTATTTCCTCGGGACTAGATCGAACAAAACGAGTGTTAAGTTATATATATGATAATATAAGTCTTTTTTTTTTTTTTTTTACCTTTTGTTCATGATAGCCGTATATTCAGAGTTGAGTGTCTGTGAATTGGGTAAAGAAGTTGCATGGGGAATATTTGAAGTGGGTAGAGGAGGAGGAGTAGCAATAGTAGTAGTACTAGTTGCTGTTGTAGTAGTAGCAGTTGATGTGGGAATAGGTGGAGGAGGACGATGACCATAACTGTAAGAAAAAAAAAAGGATATATCAATAAAGAAAAAAAAAGTGATTTAATAGTTTTAAATATTACCTTTCTTCAGTACCATTAATTCTCTTGCTTGGAGGACGTTGTTGGAATTCTTCACAAATATCATGTACAAGCATACCGAGGTTACTTTGATATGACCAACAAGTCAAGGCATCATTAACAATAACATCAGACTCTATCCATGGGTGAGTCATACCAGCAGGAGATACAGTAATGACGGGAGCTTCGTCTGGAAAAGTATAAGGTAAATTGACAAGTAATTGAATATTTTCATTCCTAGAACAAGATATTTCGTATTGTTGTCCTTCAATGATAACTATAACTGCTCCATTATGAGCAAAAAGTGAAGCTATTTGTTGTTGTTTCCTATAAAAAGATGAATAAAGTTAGGTCAATATAAAATAAATCTGTTTATACTAATTGAAATACTAAATAATACATACGGGTCATGAGCCATTGGTCCTATACTAAAAGAATAAAAACGTGATAGAGAAAAGAAGAAGACGAAAAAAAAAAAAATTGAGTTGCATTCTTTTTTTAGAGGACAGCGGGCGTCACTTTTTTAAGTTCATATATTGATTTTATTCAAAAGGATAGTATTCAAAAGGATAGTATTCAACAAAAGATAAGGAAAAATAAAATACAAAGTTTTTAGAGATATATATAGAGAGAGAGAGAAAAAGAAATTCAAATAATAAGAGATAGGTTTGTATATAAATAAAAAGTAATATATAAAAAAATGTACAATCTAATCTATTTCGATCGGGATTTACTGTTTGAAGGTGATGGAGAAGGAGACCTAGATCTTCCAATAAAAGAAAGTCTTCCAAATCTTTTGTCAAGAGTAGGTCGTTCAGGATGTTGTTTTTCTTCATGTTGTTGTTGTTTTTCATCATCACTATCTGATTCACTTCCAGGACGACTACCACCTAATCGTATCATTGCACTAAGTCTATTCTTCTTGGCCTTGTGTTTCTTTATTGACTTATCTTCCACAGGTCGTACCACAGTTACTGGAATAGGAGAATGTTGAAGACAATATTTTGATACACTACCTAAAAGCATACCTTGAAATTCTGAAAGTCCACGAGTACCAACAATAAGTAAGGATGGTTGATACATGGATATCTATGAACAAAAAAAAAAATCATTCATTAATAATGAATTCAAAAAATAATATATATATATATAAGCTTACCATATCTTGAATGGTTTCTTGTACTTTGCCAATCACGAATTCAATAATGACACTAATCTATATATAAATATGATTAATATCTTATCTTGATTTTTTTTTATTATTCTCTCTTATACCTTTGAATCAGGTCCACTACTTTCCATAATTCGTTCCATCACCTTGTTCGCTTTTTCCCTAGCTTGCTTTGATTCATATTCTAATTGAGCTTGAATAATGGATCGTTTATCTACAAGATCAAAAAAATAATATAATTAAATCAAAAACATTTCTGTAATCATTTTTTTTTTTTTTTGATACTTACCACTCATATCTACTGTAACCACTCGAAGTACAATTAATTCATCACCATCGTCCATGACTTCCTATAATAATAACAATCATCAACACAAACAACCTTTAAACTTTATTTTATATTTACTTACATCACTTGCCCAGTTTAAAGCATATTCACTATAGTTTGCTAAATCTGTTGCCATCATAAAAGTGCGAGATCTTCTTGTTCTTTTGTAACCAGGTGTCTTTCCTCGTAAGGTAAATGAATAGTGACGAAGATCGGCATTGTTCATGGCATCAAAAGATACACCACGGACATATTTTTCATTAAGTTTGCTTTCCAATTTACTTTCCATCGTAGTAAAAAAAAAAAAAAAAAAAAAAAAAAAAAAAAAAAAAGAAAAAAGAGAAACAGTTTAAAGAAAAAAAAAAAATAGAAATTCCCTTTTTTTTTTTAAACTGGCGCCAGTAGCCTGCTGAAAGTTACCATTTTCAGTTCCTGTCCCTTTCTCTTTTTTTGTATCACACACACTCTCACATACATACATCATACACGCAGTATTCATAATCATCTTATTTCTGTACTGCTACTAACATTCCCCCTTTCTGTTTTGCTTTTTTTTAACAATATCAAATAATGAAAGTGAATGAAAACCCAACATGTGTTTCCAAGTAGCTGATTGGTTGAAAATATCTATCGGTCTTTGAAAGAGTGCACGGGATAGGATGATGAATGAAAGGAGCCAACAAAAAAAAAGTTGGATCTCTTCTTTTTCTTTTTCTTTAATCTTTTGTTGACGCGCGTATACATATATCATGGTAAGGATGAGAAGAAAGAGTAAAAAAAAATAGAAGTCTTTGTATTGTTTTTTATTTTTTTTTTGTTTTTTTGTTTGTTATTAAGTTTTTAACTCATTATTTTTAATATTGTCCAGGATGAAGATTACGATGTTATTGTTCTAGGTACTGGTTTGACCGAATGTATCTTGTCAGGTTTATTATCAGTTGATGGAAAGAAAGTGTTACATTTGGACCGAAACAGTTATTATGGTGCTGAATCTGCTTCTTTGAACTTGACTCAGGTAAGATCATATACATATATAAAAAAAAAGGGAATATCATCTAAAGAAAAAAAAGAAGAAGAGATGATAATTAATTATATATATATATATACTATAGTTATTTGAAAAGTTTAGACCTGGAACAGAAGTACCTCCTACATTGGGTCGTGACCGTGACTGGAACATTGATCTTATCCCCAAGTTTATGATGGCCAATGGTGAAATTGTTCGATTCTTGACACATACTGATGTTACTCGCTATTTGGAATTCAAGCAAATTGCTGGTTCATTTGTGGTTTACAACAAGGGTACCAAGATCTCTAAAGTGCCATCCAATGAAGTCGAAGCTTTATCTTCTCCTTTGATGGGTATCTTTGAAAAGCGACGTATGAAGAAGTTTTTGGAATGGGCTCAAAAATATAACGACGCTGATCCTTCTACTCACAACGGTATCAACATTTCCACTGTTCAAATGTCTGAAGTCTTCAAACAATTCGGATTGGCTGCTGATACTCAAGAATTCATTGGTCATGCTATGGCTCTTCATTTGGATGATAATTACTTAAACGAACCTGCTCGTGATACTGTGGAAAAGGTACGTTTGTATGCTGCTTCTGTCCTTCGTTATGGCAAGAGTCCTTATATCTATCCTTTGTATGGTCTTGGTGATCTGCCTCAAGCATTTGCTCGTTTGAGTGCCGTTTATGGTGGTACTTACATGCTTAATATGGATGCTCAAGAAATTTTATATGATGATCAAGGCAAAGCTATTGGTGTCAAGACTGCTGAAGGTATTGCTCGTGCAAAACAAATCATTTGCGATCCTTCTTATGCTCCTACCAAAGCCAAGAAGATTGGTTCCGTTGTTCGTGCTATCTGTATTCTCAACCATCCTATCCCTGGTACTGGTGATGCTGATTCTGTACAAATCGTCATTCCTCAAAATCAAATTGGTCGCAAGCATGATGTTTATGTGGCATGTGTCAGTAGTGCTCACAATGTCTGTGCAAAGGATTATTATTTGGCTATTGTTTCTACTATTGTTGAAACCGATAAGCCCGCTGAAATGGAAATTCAAGAAGGATTGAAACTTTTGGGCCCTATTGTAGACAAGTAATATATATGAAAAATGATAAATCAAAAGGATATATTTCTCATCTTGTTCTTTTTTTTTTTTTTCTCTTTTTTAAATCATAGATTTGTGTCTGTATCTCCTTTGGAAATTGCTAGTGAGGATGGTACTCAAGATCAAGTCTTTGTTTCTCGATCCTATGATGCTACTTCCCACTTTGAAACTGTATGTGATGATGTAAAAGATTTATGGAAACGCGTCACTGGTGTACCTCTTGTTTTGAAGAAGAAGGACAACCAAGAAGAATCTACTGCTTAGTTTATAGTCATTATCTCTTTTTATTATTCTTATTCCTTTACCCAATAAACGATGCTTCTCTTTTCTTTTTAAACCAAACAATTTTTTTCATAGACATATAGATGATGATATACATCACAAAAGGATTAGGCTTTAATACTAAAATAAGATTTGATGTGGGAAATCGTCAAGAATATGTTGCAGTTTATCCAAATTTTGAACAGGTTTGTCGTAAGACAAAAAAAAAAGAGTCAAAGCCTTTCTTTTTTTTAAAAAAAAAATGTTTGAGACCTTAAAAGGGATCTTAGTTTTTTAAAGTTTTAATATTAAATAAAAATGATACATTGAGGTCATATCATGAGTCAGCAAGAAAAATAAAAATAGAAACATTTGGGGAACATACTATGACTAATAACCGTAAAAAAAAATACACCAAACAACAATGGATAAAATCAAAAATAAGGACATGATGACATTTGAAGACAATAGGATATAAATCTTTTATTTATTTCTTAAGAATAGAACGGAAAGTAGTATCTTTGAAACCAATGTTGGCAGAAGGATATTCGTTAAACAAGACAAACCCACGGTCGTTGGGAATACCAAGTTCTTCGTCAAGAATGTGAGTGACAGCCTTGGTGACATTTGTGTTGCGTTCTTCACTAATAACATCAATACCACCGACACGGACAAGATAAGCAGGATTATTGCTTCCAGCAAAACAAACATCATCGGCCTTGGTGAAGGTCACCAAACATACAGCTTCAGGTTTTCCAATATGTTCAGCGAACACGGCAGATAATCGTTTGATAAAGGCAGATAAATCTTTGGGGGACTTTTGAGAGGTGACTTCAAGAATAGGCATGTTGAATAGATTAGATATATATGAATGTGTATATGCGAAAAAGAAAAAAAAAAAAGAAAAAGAAAAAGAAAAAGAGAAAAGCACGAGTACCACATTTTATGTAAAGGTCGCCCCAGCATATCGGTATCTGAAACGCATGTGTGGATTGGCAGGCAAATGAAAATTCACGCGCAGTCAATTTTTTTTTTCCTTTGTTGTTTTTCTCGCTCTCTTTTTCTTTTTTTAACTTCCATTTTTGCATTGAGCGTTCACTGGAAATAGTTTTATATTATATCCAAACTCATATATACAGGACCAATACAACATCATGGCAGATACATCCAATCTCAAAGATAATTGGTTAGATCAACTCAGCAACCATGGAATCTTTCAACTTTCTGTAGCAGAAGGTAAACGACTTCGCGACCTTAGAAACGCAGCACAACAACGTCCTGGAAACAACTTTACAATTGGTTTTGGAAGCACTCAACAGCGGTGTACTCGTCTTTTGGCTTTACGTGGTAATGATTTATTTCTTGCTGTTGGATCTTGCATTCGAGTACTCAACTTGACAGAATTCAAGAACGCGTGGATCGATACTACTGAACAACTTATTGAATCTGATCTGAATGATATACAAGTATCACATTTATTGAATATGCCTCACAAGGTAAAATATTATTTAATATGACAAACTTTTTGCAATAACTAACTCTTTTTTTGTTGGAATAGACTCTTGAAACACCTGGTATTGATTTCGATATTGACACCATTTTACCAAACTCCAATGGAGCTCTTCTTGCTGTGGCTGGCGAACATCAACTTGCTGTAGTGTGCTTACCTCGTAAAGGATTCTCAAGTCAATCTGATCCTTCAATGGCTGTTATTTCCAACCAAACTGTCTTTTGCAAAACTTTAATCATTGGTCAAAACTTGTATACACCTTCAACACGTCTATTAAAAATTGATTGGCATCCACTTAGTGAAACACGAACTCATTTAATGGTCTTATCCGGTGACAGCATGCTTCGGTAAATAGAGAAGATGTATACAAAAATGTGGATTGATAAAAAGGTTAATTATTATTTGTTACATAGAATGTTTGATGTTAGTACAAATATCGATGATCCTGAACAACAATTTGATTTGACATCATCACAACGAAAATCGTCATCAAAAATTCAACAAACTAGTATTACAGTGGATGATGAAATGGAACAAGATGAAGAAGTATCGACCTTTGCATTGGGTGGAATCAGTCACGATTCTAGTGGATGGGAACCTTTTACAGTTTACTATACTTTGGAGAATGGTCATATGTATGCACTTTGTCCAGTGTTACCATCAAAAAGGTAAGGAAAAAAAAAAAGAAAGAATCCACCTACAACTACAGATCAATAACAAAATTTTATAACATATCTATATATATATATATATATATATATATTGCTTTCTTTTGAATGTAGTATGGTTCGACGACAACATTTAGAATCACTTGCCTGTATGGCCATCACCAATTGCAATAAAATTCTCTCTGAAAGTAAAGAAAATGACAATGATCCAGTAAACCCAGTATACTATTACTTCCGACTACAATTTGAATGGATTTGCGACTTGATCAAAACGGCTCAACAAGAGAAAAGCACCTCACTCGCCATGATGGACAGAGGTCAACTTTTTGTTAAAAGTGATCCAACCTCTACACCTCTTCAAGTACAACCTCAAGGACCTTTTATCATCAAACAGAATCAATGGCAAGATAAAACATCCCCGACCAAAGTTAGCGATATGCTTTTTGTACAATCAAATGGTTTGAATGTGATTGCTCTCGGATTTACAAATGGAATTGTACGAAATTATCTCTTGGCAGGTGGTATCAGTGGACAGTGGATTTTACCTTCTGGAAAAAGTGTCCAACAATCTTGGTACAAGGAGGTAAAACAAAAAAAAAAAAAAAAAGATTGCTGATCCGTTCTCTGTTGCACGTACTCATGTTTGACTATACTTATATGTACATATTGAGTAGTTGTCAATGATTCAATCCTCCGTAGCCTTTTTACCTCGTGCCACTCTTCACGAAACGATTCAATTCAAAACGCCACAACTCAACAATGCTCCTATATGGCTTGTCAATGACTCAATTTATAATGATACGTATTATGCTTACCATGCTGCTGGTGTACATGCTATCTCAACAAAGGAATGGATGGATCAATTATTGGAACTGAAGAAAAAGGTGCAATCACAGGATGGGGATGAAGTTTTAACCTCTTATATTCAAAAAGAAAATACTTCACAAGTTCGATGTCTAGTTAACACAGCTCCCTTTGAAACGTAAGTGATTAGTTAAAAAGGGGTCAAATGTGATAATCTAATTTTTTTTTTTTTATATTAGAGGAACAGTGGATCCTATCATCGGTATGGTGGTTCTTAGTGATACCTTTTTATCTTATTCCTTACTCTCATTGGATGCAAATTGTCGTATGATTGGTGTTGATATGAATCTTCGCAATGTGATGAACCGGTCATCGGAACTCAACAAGGTCATGAAAAGCACTGTTGACGATTCTCTTACATCCTATCAACCATTACTGTCATTTTCTGAATTTGAACCTCCCAAGACTTTACAAAACTTGATCAATTCATCCAATGCGAAGGTAGTCATTCCTCCCGAATTAGGTGGCAACAAAGAAGTGGTGATTACAAAAGAAACATTGAACTTTTTAGTGTCTACTGCTACCAAAATCAGACAAGATATCCGTGATGTGACAAAATGTGTTTCTCAAATGAATACCAGGTAACTGATTATTTCATTCAATATAATCGTTTTTCCAAACTCATCCTTTTATGTCTTTATAGACTCGCAACACAAAAACAAGAATATGAACGACAAATTGAAACTTTATCCGATCTTTATGAACGAGCATCCCTATACAAATCAGATTCTACAGCCATGAACAAGATCAAATCAGCACAAAAGAAACATACTGAAATCTCTTTACGTATTGATCGGATGCTATGTGATATTTCCAATGCAAAACAATTAGGATTATCATATAAGGAAAAGGAATGGATTGACAAGGTGGATAGTATGGACAAAGAAGTCAAGGGATATTTACAAAGGATGGAGAAACTGAGATCACAAATCAATTCTTATCAAAAATCAACAAAAGAAGAGAAGAAACCTATTAAAAGTCGACTCTCAACCTCACAAGCCGCGATTGTTATGGATACATTGGATATACAGTAAGTATTATATATATATATATAATATAAATATATAAACACATTTCATTTCTTTAGGGAACAAGTCATTGATGATCTCAAAACAAGGGTGGATAAACTCAAATTGGAAGAGAAAGATGATGCATAGGTGTACAATGGACTAGATTAGTTTTTTTTTTATTATTATTATTATTATTATTCGTTTTATATTACAACCTTTTAAATGTCAAAATAATAAACTTTTTGAACTCTATTTTACGGAGCTGGGATATTGTATTTCCGGTGTACATTGATTGGGCAAATCAAAAAGTGGTCCTTGAAACACCTAAAAAAAAAAGATAAAAGGGTGGATTTTTTTTTTTAATTATAATTTTTTTTTTTCTTCTTTAATTATAAAACCCTGCTACCGTCATCTTTTACTAGATTTCCATTCTAGAAAGGGGATTCTTTATTATCAATGAAAGAGTTGGGAATAAGAAACAGCCAAGATAATCCCCGAAAATGATATCAGTTCATTTGAGGTTTCATGACTTGGCCAAATATTCAAAATAAAATAAAAAAAATGAAAATAATGATGATGATGATGATGATAAACATATTTTTTTGATGACTACGCCGGAAAAAAGGGAGACATGGGTGGTCTGACAGTCAATTTTTTTTTTTTTTTTTTTTACTTCAGTATGCATCAAAAAAAAAAAAAAAAAAATTTTTTTTTTTCTGTGTCCCCCTAAGCATTTGCCAAATCCCAAAAAAGGAGATAATCGGTCAATGAAACTTTTTTTTTTGATGCTTACATTTTCACGAGACTCCTTCTTTTCTTATTTCTCCCTTTCTTTCTTTTTTTTTTGCTGTCATTTTTTTTTTCTGTCTTTTTTTTTTTTCTTTTTCTTTTATTATGGGAAAGGGTAATATCATTTCTTTTTTTCTTTTTAAAAAAAAAATAAAAAAAAACAAACGAATTGACTTTCTTATATATAAATAGATATACCTTTTATTCAAAGACCTGGATTCTTTGGTAGTCTTGCGCGTTATATTGATCATCAATTATCTTGGCCAGATGTATTAAGATGGAAAGGATCTGTATTACTTCCTACCTTAGCACCTGTGATGGGTATGTCTCTATTCTCTTTACTCATTTATATTTGTTATGAAAAACTTGAACTTGAAGTGGGTGTACCACTTTCTGTATGTAAGTAAAAAAAAAGACAGAAATGGAAATACACAATGTTTACTTATTTTTGATCCCGATATAGTGGGTTCGGTTAGTGTGGCTTTGGGTCTTCTTTTAGCCTTCAGAGTGAATACTGCTTATGAACGATACAACAATGGAAGATGTTTAATTCAAACCGTTACTGCTACCATTCGTAATCTCTCTCGTCAAATTTGGATCAACGTACCTGAAAATTCTCAAGAAGATCATATTCAAAAAATGCGTTGTATCAAGTTATTATTGGCTTTCTTTGTTGCTACTAAACATCATTTACGACATGAATATGGAACGGATTATTATGACTGTAAGGGGATTATATCTAGATATATATATATATATAAATATAACATTTATTTTTTTTTCTTTCTTTCTAGTGCAGGAACTCTTACCCCGAGATTGGGTACCAGCTAGTGTCACTTATGGTGCTAAACCGGCCGTTACTAGAAAAGGAACTCATTCTATCTCGAAACTGAATATCAGACAAACTGCTCATAATATTGCTCATGGTATGAAATCTGCACCTTTGGTGGTCTCTCTTCATGATACAATCAAGCCTCTTAGTCGTACAGGTTCATTGAATCCTGATCATCCCAACGATGTTCATAATATGCGTCGTTCCTTGATCAAACAATTCTTCCCAGACACTGATATTGCTGATAGTTCTGCTGCCTCCATTCAAAAAAGTGCAGTGAAAATGGCTCATGATGAAGATCGACAACAACGACGTAAAAAACAAAAATCATCTGAAACGCAACCTTTATTACCAACCTCTGTCAACACATATGCATCATCTAACTCATCATCATCGTCATTATCATCGCCTCCTCCTGAACATGGTGATCGATCTCCATTTACTTCTGAAGAAGATCTTCAAGACAATGGTGATGGTGATATCTCGTTACCTTTGGAAATCTTATACCGTATTGCTCTTTATATCAATGCTGCCAAGGCCGCTGGCAAGATTGAATCCAATTTTGTTTCTGTTACTACCAGTTCCTTGGATACCCTCGTGAATACCTTGACTGCATTTGAACGCATTGTACATACACCTATTCCCAAGGCTTATAATATCCATTTGTAAGTATATATATATATATATATATATATCTATGTAATTTTATTGATATTTTTTTTATTTTATAGAAAACAAGGTGTAGTACTTTATATCTTCTTTTTACCCTTTTCTTTGGTTGAATCTCTTGGATTATTGGTAATTCCTATTGTTTCTCTAGTCACTTTTACATTATTTGGTATCCTCGCTATTGGTGAAGAAATCGAAAATCCTTGTAAGTTATAAAAAAAAGGTAGAAGAATCTATTCACTTACAAATGACCTTTTTTTTTTTCTATATACATAGTTGGTTATGATTACAATGATTTACCTTTGAATAGATATTGTGATGATTTGAAACGTGAAGTAGAATATATTATTTATCATGTACCATCCCAATCAAATTCTATTTTACTTGATGGCCAATAAAAAGCTTTTGTTCTTTCCATATGTCGGAGGATGATTTTTTTTTTTTTTTTTTTTTTTTTTTTTTTTAGTCTTTACCTTTTTTTTTTCCTCTTTTGTTCTTTTATATTATAGATATATGGATGAATTGGATGACATTAATGACCAAACAACGTTATCCTCATCAACGTTCGACATTAGTCAACTTCCAGTATCTTTCCAATCTTTCTTGAAAGACAATGCTATTGATCCCAAGATTTACACTGTAGATCAACTTCCTCGGTATATACGCTGGAATACTCACTTACCACTGGACCAACTACCTACTCTAGACCAACTCAAGACACAATTCAAAACCAACCATGTATGGAAAGTTCAAGCAATGAAAGGATTTTTTGGTATTCAATTGGAAGATAATTTACCTCGATTGGTAGACATTGCAGCGTAAGTGAACAAAGAAAAAAAAAAAATAGAAATGTATGCAAAACTGATCACTTTTTTTTTATTTAGATATCAACAACATACAATTTTTGGTATTGATTTAAGTTCGGCAATAGCGGTGGAAGCTCTTGAATTACAACCTGATGATCATGTGCTTGATCTCTGTTGTGCACCAGGGGCGAAACTATGTATGATTGCCAATGTACTGGGATTACAAGGAACAGGGACAGTAACGGGTGTGGATATTGCAAGTCATCGATTGGCAACATGTCGTTCTTTGGTGAAAAAGTATCGTGTGGGTTCTCGCGTTCGATTGTATGAAGCGGATGGCACTACTTTTGATGTTCCTGCACCTTCTCGTTTGGGCTCTATTCTATTTGAAGAAGATGAAAGAAAAAACAAGAAACGGAAAGTGGATGTTGGTTGGAAAAAACCTTTTTGGGCTCCTAAAACATTGCGACATGATGCTTCCACTACACATCGACTCTATGATAAGGTCTTGGTGGATGCTGAATGTACTCATGATGGATCGATCAGTCATATTCTCAAGGTAAATATACATATATATATATGAAACAAAATAGATTATCTCATTATTCTTATTATTTTTATTGAAACAGTATGAAAAATGGGGATGGGATGCATTTGAAAAGAACTTTATGGATACACATCGACTGAATACCATTTGTCAATTACAGGTTCGCTATAAAAAAAAAAAAAGAAAGGTGATGACTGACTTGATCATTTTTTTTATAGAGAGACCTGATGGAACGTGGATGGTCATTGCTGTCAAAAGGTGGTTATATGGTGTACAGTACATGTTCTCTGACCATCAAACAAAACGAGGAAAATGTAGCATGGTTTATAAAACAACATCCAGAGGCGATATTGGAAGAAATCCCTTTGGTATCCGATCTTGATATTCCTTTGGCACCCATCAAACAAATCAACGACGATAAACAACAACTCTTGGAAAAGTATTGTGTACGATTTGATCCTCTTATTAGTCGTACAAGTGGTTTCTTTTTGGCAAGATTTAAGAAAATGATATAGATTTTGTTATATAATGGATTAGATTTTAGTTGGACTTTTTTTTTTGTACATTCTTTTTGTATTTATATTTTCAATAAATTATATATATATATAATCAAATGACCTATAGACCTTTTTTTTTTTATCAAGCAGAAATTCATAGGGTGTACAAAAGTTGTTCTTTTTTATTGATATAAAGGCGATGTATGTATAAAAAAAAGAAAAAAGATCTAATAATGAGGGATAACAAATGCATATATAAAAAGTATGATGAAAATGTACATATAAAAAAAAAAATTGGGAAGAAAGAACTACATGTAATCATAACCAGCACCACTTCGTACCTTGACATGTTTCTTTCCCTTCTTGTGTTTCTTTCCCATGCCAGCATCTGCTAGATTTTGTTGCACCATAGCCAATCGTTCACGTCGAGATTGAGGTAACACTGTTCCATCTTCCGCAGTACGTTGTTGATGAGGATATAAATTGACTCGTGAAAAGCCGCCACGCATGCCACCAGCATATTTGCCACGAATACTAGGTGCTCCAATATGTTTCTGGAAGAAAGCATTATCTACAGCTTCGGTTTTGGATCCTCGTTGTGTCGTTGTTCCATCCGCAGGTGTGACATAATTCAATGCATGTGCAGGAACTCTTGTTGTAGGTGCAAGTTTCTTTTGAGTCTTGAGAGCTGCTTCATGAATCTCTTTATTAAATTCATCTTCATCCACACCAGGAGGAGGATGACAGAATAAAAGTTTTCCCTATATGATAGATCATTCTGTCAGTACCTTTTTTTTTTGGTTTAAACATCGTACTTACATTGACATAATCTTTTAAAATATATCTTGCAGCACGTGATTCATCAGGATTCCCTTGACTTGATCGGAAATAACCTCTGGCAACTTTTAGAAAAAAAAAAAATCAGTCAATCATGATCGATATATATATATATATATATTTCACTTACTAGCATAAGTAGAACAAAATTCTGCACTTGTGGGAATACCGGAACCACCATCTTCAACTGGCATTGTTCTTATTTTGATACCATAGGTAGCTTCTAACACAGCTTGAGGGATACGTCGGGCAACCAATGAAGTAGGACCAGTATGTTCGCGAAGTTGATCAATTGGTAAAACACCATTACATACTTGATCAGCTTTGGTGGTGGAAAAGGTAGGAAACACAAGACCAGGACAATCACAAAGAATCAGAGAAGGTGTCAAATGAATGGTTTGGAAATGTTTGGTCTTGCCAGGAGTCGAAGAAACAGATACACACTTTTCTCCAATAAGCGCATTGATTGTGCTTGATTTACCAACATTGGGATAACCAACTAAACCGATCACAATTTTCTGATCATCACCTTCTTCATCGTCATCCATCTTGGGTGTTTCTGAAATAAGAAGATCAAGCAAGTTGCCAGTGGTGCGAATACGGATACGATCATCTGTTTCTTCTTCTGTTTCTTCTTTTTCTTGAGACTTATTTTTGTCATCAATATGTGTGTTGGCTAAAGTATCAGTCACTTGATCTTCCTCTTGTTGTTCATTATCATCATCGCTACTATCCTTGGATTCCAAAGATGATTCAAGCTCTTGTTGTTGTAATGCTGCCTTTGCTGCTTCTTGTGCTGTAGTTGCTGCCTTTGCTGAAAAGAAGGTGTATCGAATATCATGTGCATCAAAGTAATCCGCCCATTGTAATCTAATTATAACGAAAACAAATCAGATCATGTTGATATATATATATATTATCTTACCTCTGATCACGAGTCAAAAAGTCAGCCTTATTAATCAAAAGTAGGTTGTTCTTTCTGGGATCCACTTCTTTGACGTATTTATCCAAATCAGCACTACGGAACAAGAGAGGATTTCGAGCATCGACAATTTGTACCACCAATCTTGATCTTTCGATAACACGCCAAAGTTGTCGCCACACTTCTAAATTCTTTTCATATGGTGTCAATAATAATCCTTCTTCTTCTTCAAGTCTAGTAATAAAAGGAAAAAGAAGGTATGAGTAAATATCATTATGATTTTCAGTATATATATATTATTAACATACTGAGCCATGCCACGTCGCCAGTTCAAAAAGCTTTCACGTTCATTTCGTTGTACTTGTTCTGCTGTCATAGTCTTTTCCCAATGAGGTCGTCGTGGAATGGATAACCTTTCAACATTAGCTTCTTGTTTTTCAATACGTTCTTTTTCTTCTTTATCGGACAATAAGAAAGGATTGTTGTATGTATCTTGGACCACCTTGACATTGAGACGTTCTAAATGAAAAAGATCAACATTTGAACCACATTTTTCTTAGATTTTGCCCTTTTTATATCCATGTTTCTACTTACCAGCAGCAAAATCAGTCCCAGCAAGTTCTGCAGTACTTAAAAAGGCTTCCAGATCATTTTCCTGAGTAATACTTCGCATCTTCATCCAACTATCGCCTTCCCCTTCCATATCGGTTGTATGCTAATATGATTTACGATTAGTTTTATAATAAAATAGAGAGACTGCGGTAAAAGATAACAACCTACCAATTTTCCTTCATCGACAGCAAAAGTGCGTTGACCTTGAAAACGAGATTTGATCATAGCACGACCAAGAGTACCATGGTTTTTCTTTTTAGGAAGAGGCATATTCAAACAAAAGAAGATTTTAAGTTGAAAAAAAAGGAAAGAAAGAGTAAAAGAAGGAGAGAGTTTTTTTTTTTTTTTTTTTTTTTTTTGGAATGCACAGACAAAGCGGAAGTTACTAAAGAAAAGCAGTCGACCTAAAAGAGTTGAAGTTTGCGGGGTGTAAATTCATGATGAATAATTGTGTTGCGTATTTCTTTCCACTTGTTTCCATTCCTATCTATTTTTTTTTCTCATATTTTTTTTACTTGTTTCCTTTTTCTTTTTTGGAGTAGCTCCCAGTCTTCCTTTTTTGCTACCAATAAAGAGAAAGAAAACTTGATCCCTTCTTTTTACTTTTTATTCAACAGAAAAAAACACTTGAAACATGAGTCACTCGTTTTTAGTTCACGTCTCAAAAACAATCTCCCGGTCAAAATTCAACCAAACTCTAGCTACACAATTCCAAACACCAACTCAACAAGCAAAACGGACAATAACATCTACTTCTACACGTGCAGCACCTGGGGTTAGTTTATGGGGTGGTGATGTATTGCGACAATCTTTACAATCAAGTCCTTCCAATTCTGTTTTGGTCATGCTTCAACCTCTTCGAACCGCAGCCTCCGTGAAACGACAGTTTTTCCGTTCTGCATCTACTCAAGCTGGCTTACAATTGCGTGAACGTGATCCCAATGACGACCCTGTAGATCATGGCGACGGTAGACATGGCAATAATGGACATGGTGATGGAAATGAACATGGTAGTGGTGGTGGTAGAGACGGCAAACCTCCTCGACATGACGATAGTACGGTGATTGACAATCAATTACAAAAACCTTCTGTACCTGATGTTTATCCTCAAGTATTGGCGTTACCTATTGCTCGACGTCCTCTGTTCCCTGGATTTTATAAAGCCGTGGTAGTTAAGGATCCTAATGTGACAGCTGCTATCAAGGAATTATTGAAACGAGGTCAGCCTTATGTTGGTGCGTTTTTACTCAAGGATGAAGATTTGGATGTAGACACTATTACTAGTATGGATCAAGTACATCGTGTAGGTGTTTTTGCTCAAATTACAAGTGTGTTCCCTGCTAGTGCTGGAAAAGATGGCAAGGAAGAAGATGCTGGATTGACCGCTGTATTGTATCCTCACCGTCGGATCAAAATGAAAGAACTTTTACCTCTCTCTACCTCCTCTCAACAACAACGACATCCTACCACTGCAAAAATTGAATTGGAAGAAGATGCCTTGGTACATGATCATGACAGCAAAAAATCAATAGAATCAAAACATGATGTAAAACGTGAAAATGTGGTACCAGGTGAAGAACTCATGTCAGGTATGAATGATCACAAGTAAAAAAAAAATAAATAAATAAATAAAAGAGAGAGAGGAATGGAATCTAATCTATTTTTTTTTTTTTTTGGTAGATACATTAGGTGACAAAGTAGCAAAAGAAGAACTAGAATCATCTACTTTAGAGAAAGAAAATATCAAGGAAAACACGCAACAATACGCAACATCATTCCTGACAAGAGATTATCATGTGTCATTAGCAAACGTGGAAAACCTTGAAGATCTACCTTACTCGAAGAAAAGTCCCTTAGTACGTGCTGTCACATCAGAAATTGTATCAGTGTTCAAGGATATTGCTTCTTTGAATCCTTTGTTCCGTGATCAAATTGCTAGTTTCTCCATGTCTCAATCTGCTGGAAATGTATTTGAAGAACCTGCCAAACTTGCTGACTTTGCAGCTGCTGTCTCTGCTGGTGAACCTATGGAATTGCAAGAAGTCTTGGAAACATTGGCTGTGGATGATCGATTACAAAAATCTTTATTGGTGCTCAAAAAGGAACTGATGAATGCTCAATTACAAAATAAGATCTCAAAGGAAGTAGAAAGCAAAATTGCCAAACGACAACGTGAATATTATTTGATGGAACAACTCAAAGGGATCAAAAAGGAACTTGGTTTGGAAAGTGATGGCAAAGATAAATTAGTAGAAGGATTCAAAGAAAAGGCTGGGAAACTAGCTATGCCTCAAGGTGTAAAGAAAGTGTTTGATGAAGTAAGTACCTAATAAAAAAAAAAAAAAAAAATATCAACTAATTAGTTTATGATTAGGAAATCAACAAATTGGCCCATTTAGAACCTGCTGCATCTGAATTCAATGTCACAAGAAACTATTTAGATTGGTTAACTCAAGTTCCCTGGGGTCAACGTTCTCGTGAAAATTACAATATGCATCACGCCAAAACTGTATTGGATGAAGATCATTATGGATTGAAGGATGTGAAGGATAGGATTATGGAATTCATTGCCGTCAGTAAATTACGTGGATCAGTGGAAGGCAAGATTTTATGTTTATCTGGTCCTCCTGGTGTTGGCAAAACTTCCATTGGAAAAAGCATTGCACGTGCGTTGGATCGTGAATTCTATCGTTTCTCTGTAGGTGGATTGACGGATGTGGCTGAAATCAAGGGTCATCGACGTACTTATGTGGGTGCTATGCCTGGTAAAGTGATTCAAGCTCTCAAAAAGGTACAGACGGAAAACCCATTGATTCTGATTGATGAAATTGACAAGGTTGGTCGTGGTCATCAAGGTGATCCCTCCTCTGCCTTACTAGAATTGTTGGATCCTGAACAAAATGCAAGCTTCTTGGATCATTACATGGATGTGCCTATTGATCTTTCCAAGGTATTGTTTGTATGTACTGCCAATGTACTCGACACCATTCCTGGGCCTCTTTTGGATCGTATGGAAGTCATTCAACTCTCTGGTTATGTTGCCGAAGAAAAGGCTGCCATTGCTGAAAAATACTTGGCCCCCGCTGCAAAGAAATCTTCAGGTTTGGAACATGTCAATGTGAATCTTACCAGTGCGGCCGTTGACACCCTTATCAAGAATTATTGTCGTGAAAGTGGTGTACGAAATTTGAAGAAACAAATCGACAAGGTATTCCGAAAGGCAGCTCTTAATGTAGTGGAACAAGTTGGCGATGAAGAAATAGATCAAACAAAAGCCGATGCTCATCAACCTGAAGAACTTGATAACGTAGAACAACAACCAAAGGATGAACGTAAACCATTGGAAATCCCTGGTAACATTAACATCAACATTGACAGTGATAATTTACGTGATTATGTGGGTCCTGCTGTATTCCAATCTGATCGACTTTATGAAAAGACT
This sequence comes from Halteromyces radiatus, assembly GCF_025201355.1. Lineage (NCBI taxonomy): Eukaryota > Fungi > Mucoromycota > Mucoromycetes > Mucorales > Cunninghamellaceae > Halteromyces > Halteromyces radiatus. Next base: position 289,219 of record NW_026251696.1, on the reverse strand, counting down.
CCACCTGGTGTGATTATGGGTTTAGCCTGGACTAGTATGGGTAAGAATTAAAAAAAAAAAAAAAAAAAAAAAAAAAAAAAAAAGGAAATAGAGGTTGTCATTTCTTAAGAAAAATAATAATATTTGTTGTATATAGGTGGATCATCGTTATATATTGAATCCGTTTTGGAATCCTCTCTTACTCCCAAATCAACGCCTGGACTATCTAAAACCGGTCAACTTGGTGATGTTATGAAGGAATCAACAAGTATTGCATACACTTTTGCCAAATCTCTTATGGCCACTCATTATCCTAATAACAAATTCTTTGAGAAGGCTAAATTACATCTTCATTGTCCTGCTGGTGCTGTACCCAAAGATGGTATGTAGAAACAGATAAAAAAAAAATACCATGTAATACTGATATTTTATTTATGATAAAAAAAATATAACAAATAGGTCCTTCTGCCGGTATTACTATGGCAACTTCTTTGATCTCACTTGCATTGAATCAACCTGTGAAGCCCAACATTGCCATGACTGGTGAATTAACTGTGACTGGAAAGGTATTACAAATTGGAGGTTTGAAGGAAAAGACCATTGCCGCCAAACGATCCAAAGTAGACACTATTCTCTTCCCCAAGGACAACAAGGCCGATTGGGAAGATCTTCCCGATCATATCAAGGAAGGAATGACTGGTATTCCTGTGGATACTTATGATGATGTTTTCAAGGTCTGTTTTGATTCAATTAGCAAGGAACAAGCTGAAAATGTTTGGAAGGATATTCTCAAAGATGATGAAGATAGCAAGGAAAAATCAACAACCAACAAAGACTAGTTCGCTCTTTTTTTTTTCTTATTTTGTAGTATTATCATTCACATATACATTTTTTTCTCCTATTTCTCTAGTTTACATATCACAACCCCACTCTTTATTGAATCAATCGTTATTAGAATTGTAAAGTTATACAAATAAAAAATATCAATAAGCTGTTCTTTTTTTTTTTTTTTTTTTAAAAAAAAAAAAAAAAAAAAAAAAAAAAAAAAAAAAAACATCGATCCATATATACATTGAGTATCATTTCGTGTTAATCATCGTTTGATAATCTCAGATAAAATCCTATTATAAGTACGATAGGAACTGAGTGGTGGTATTGCATGATGATCATTTCTGGAAGAAGGATGGCGAAATTAAATCTTTATTATTCCTTACTTTAACTTACTCTATAGATTGGGAGATATGGCATCAAGTGAAACAGAATGATATGTTTGATCTATGTTCAGTCCCAATCTGGTTTAATGATCATCATTTTTAGGTCAAGTAAACTATAAATTCCATAAAGTCATATAAAGATGATATAGGAATAATCTTTCTTTTCTCTTCTTTTTTTTTATTATGTTGATTCGGCTGTATTTGATGACCATGTCTTTGGCTGTGAATATAGACACAAAAAAAAAAAAAAAAAAAAGGATTGACTAAAATCAAATATTTATTGGTATTGGGGATATTGTAAAAAGGGCATACTATGATAATGATATACAAGAAAGAATAACATACATATTAGATAAAGAGAATAAGACTATAATGACTTTGTTGCTTGGCCTAATCGATTGACCGCTTTGATTGTATCCTTGGCATCCACGGAACCCGTCCTGATTGTTCTGGCTTCAAAGTCATGGTTACTTCTTGTTCACGTAGCATTTTCCTAATATGTACATTAATTGTCAGTCATTTGATTCCAATGATGATCATCTTACCTTTAATTTCATCAACAGTTCCATTAAACGATTCAAATAGTATCGATCTTCCCAATCCCTTGGTACAATTGCAGACAGTATCTCCACAAAGCACCATTTTCCAATTCCCATACGACTAGTGGATAGTAAAGTCAGCTTGTTCCCAATACATTGCACAGGCAAATATACGTCGTCTTCCAAACGTCGTCCAAGATGCATACTGATACTGATTCATTTCATTTTTCAAACAGTTGCTGGTATATTCCATTAACTTCAGAGTATCTTCTTCGGTATGATTTCCATCTTGTTCCCTATAAGCGTGAGTGAGTAAGATAAGGTGTTAGTACAATAGCTTGTATGATATCATATATACCCTGAGCATTCCATCATCACACGTTCAATTTTGCCCTTGCCACTAAACCCAATACCATCCAGCAGTTTCCGTTGACTTTCAGAAAGACAGAGCATCAGTTGTTTGTTAGAGACTGAACCTTTTTCAAACCTATAAAAAAAAAAAAAAAAAAAGCATTACCTGGTGAAATGAGACGAGACAATAAAAAGAATATTTGAAGCATAAAAGAACCTATAATTTCATTTAAGCATAAGAGTCATAGTTAATAAAACATAAAAAAAGTTAAGGAATGTACTTACCGTGATAAACACGGTTCAAATAAAAAATGAAAAAAAAAATAAATAAAATAAGAATAAAAAAAAATAAAAGGAAAGAAAGACAAAAGGAAAGAAAAGGGCATAAAAAAAATTGGGCATAAATAATAAATTTCATAAAATAAAAAAAAGTCATATCACTATCCGCTATCACCTGGCACACCGCTGCAGTTGTTGTTATTGGTAAAGAGGAAGTGATTTAACTGTATGTCCCATTTCCAAGATAAGCTTCGTACTCGTCGTTCAGTGTTGTTTCGCTTGTTCAATTTATACTGCATCCCAGCTGTTTTTAACATGATATTCCAACTTAGATCTAGCACGAGCGCAAGTGTTAAGTATTTTTTCGTAAATGGATGGATGATTGATTATCTTGATAGATGGATATTATTATTAATATAATAATATTGTTGATGATTGTTAGTAGTGAGCACCAGTTACTTTTTATAAAAAGTAACAAAACGTATTATGAAAAAAATAAAATTGATCCAAATAAGGAAATGGATGGATGTTTGTAATAACAGTAAATGATGATCAGATAAAATAAAATAAATGAAAGATACCAAATGACTTGATGATTTGGTGTATAAATAAAAAAAAATAATAATAAGTGTGATGATTGTTACGATAATTAAAACCAATGGATGATTATTTCCAATAGAGTGGCCAAAGTGATTTATAATTGTTAAAATTATATTTTTATTTTTAAAATTTGACAACAACAAAAAAAAACTAAATGTCTTCACTATTTATAAAAAATTGAAATCATCAAAAAAAGAAATGTGTAATAGGAAAAAGGCCTGAGAAGGGGAAAAAGAGGGAAAAAGGGCCTGAGAAAGGGAAAAAGTGTGGGAGAGGGAAAAAGTGTGAGAGGGGGAAGAGAGAAAAAAAAAATTATTAGAAAGGCGAAAAGGATTTTTCACCAACACAAGATTAGCGTGAGGTCCATCATCAACTTTTCGGTAGTATGCCTTGAGTTTGCTGAGACACGATGAGATTGCATTGTTGATGTCCCTATCATTGGTTTGAAATTGTTCCAGAACGTCCAACAAATGATTGTAGAATGGTATAACTGTATTTAAAGTCGGATACGAGGAGGCACAGAATACGGTCGTGATCTTTTGAAATGACTACAAGTGAATGGAATTTTATTAATATTTTGGCACTACAATATTTCTAACAGTATATTCAATATTTTTTTTTAAAAACTTACTCGAAATAAAGCACATAATTCTTCAACAGTTGTCCATTCTTCAGGTGATAGATGAATTGCAGCGAATTCAGCGTAAATAGAAAGTGAAGAGAAAGGCAACTTCATCGAGAGGGCAACCTGGAGCATTTCATACGTACTATTCCAACGAGTCTTGACATCAATGATAGGCTTGACATAAGGTACTTGATAACTACCACATGCATCACGTAAGCGTTCTTGGAAGAGGGCTGATCGACGTACCATGACTACAGTTTTTCGTATCTATTAAATTGTGTAGTAGAAATAATGATTTACAATAACGTATTTTGTGCGTTAGCGTCCGCTTCTGTATGTATCATTTATTGTAATACTGCTATTACCTTCGCAATGACCACAACAACATTTGATCCTTCAACACTGTTCAATTCATCACCATAATCATCATTCGTATCAGTATCGTTTGCAAGTCGTTGTTCTTGTCGAGGTACAGGAGTCAAAGAAGTGATGGCAGCTTGCACAGCCAGGTTGATAGAATGGGCAGCACATCGAATACGTCTTTGGTTGGCGTTGAAATTAATCGAATTTCGTCGAAAGTGTTGTTCCAGTTCCACCATCATCGTGTCCATGTTACGAGCGTTGTCAGTCAAAATGGATAAGATCTATCATTTGTTAAAAACATGAGCTATTCAATACCTTTTTCATATACAGTGATGTCATATCGATGTAAAAAAAAAAAAAAAAAAAAAAAAAAAAAAAGGAATATAAAAATATAACCGTATGCACTTGAACAGATCATTTCCTTACCAAATAAAAGATAACAGTTTTGTTGATGCACTGAAATATTTGAAGATAGGAATGACGTATTCAGCAAAAGGAGTACGTTCATTGGGAAGTACGATGTAAGATGGCTTGCTGCAATTCGCGTGATAATCGGACAGAATGTAACGGAGGAGTCGTTTGTCTTGTTGTTCATCATCATTATCGCCAGTATTAGCCTTAATATCATCCATGCGATCCAACAAATTATCCAAAGTGCCATCCAAGCAAAAGTTCAAAAGATCAAATATATTGGCCTTTTTGAAACGATGTAGCACACGTTGTTCTTCCATGTTGAGTTCATATTCTTGTCGAGTACAGTCCAAAATGTCATCGCGAGAATGGGGATCAATCACCACTACTAAATAATCATTGAGTTTCTTCGCATCATCGTCATTGATCCTTGGTTTGTTTGTGGAGACAGAGGGCATCATGTTGGGAGGGTGGAAGTTGTAGGTTTTTGTCGTATCAGTGTATTTCGTAACCATATCCATAAAATAAAAATAAAGAATGCATTCACAAATAAAGAACAAAAAATACATCGTAAGATGGAATGTAGTACATTGACGTGTAACAAAGTAGTTGGAATAAAAATATAACTACTAAAGACTAGTAATTGATATATTATACTAAAATTGTTATAAAGAAAGGAAAGAAATAGAAAGAAAATAAAAATTATCGCATATCTAAAAAAAATAAAAAATAGAAATACTGACTTTGAAAGTTAGTATGCTCATGATCTTTTGGTACTATCAAGAAAGATACATATCAATGTATAAACGTTCCAGGGCAACTAATATAATGAATCACTACACATATGATGATAACATCACATCAATGAAAAAATAAAATACTAATAAAATTATATTCTCTGTATAACAGCATTACAAACTAAAATAAAAAAGAAAAGAAAAGAAAATTTGGTCATCAATCTTAAATATGGTGTAATGATGCCAGTATTACGTATCACTCGCTACGTACTTATATATAAGACCAACAAAACTTTTTGTGTAGATACTTTGTCTCTTTTTTAATCATCTTCGAAATAAAAAGAAATCTCACAGACTTGTTCTCGTCTCTTTTTTTATTTTTACTTTATTTTAACCACACAATCTACCCCAACAATATAATTTGGTACATTATAATCACACGCTTGATCGGCCTATTATCATAGGTGATGTTGATAACAAATATTTTATAATGATGGATGTATAGTAGTTTATTCACTTTTTTTTTATTTTTATTATTAGAAACATTTCACAATGGACTCTTACACTAGTTTTTGCTTTTCTGGTCGGATACTAACTGAAATATGGTTCAGCTGGTAATGGACTAACACCAATGTAGATTAGTTGTAGTAGCTAGATTCCGTTGTATTTCTATATATTTTGTATGCGAGATTCCAATAAAAATTGATTTGTATATTTCTTACTGAATAAACGACCTTTTTTTTTTATATACACGCTCTTTCCAAAAAAAAAAAAAAAAAAAAAATACATATTTTATTGACTCTTTTTTTGGTGGTAAGAATAAGATCACAGAAGGAGAAGATAAGTAAATGATAGGATTATAGAAAGGGCGAAAGTGAATCCATCCATAGATATTTGAGAGGATCTTCTAATGTGGAAAAGTCGGAAAATATGAATTAGTATATCAGAGTATACGATTTCTTCTTTCCGCGTCCTTTTTTATTTATTCCTACCAACTGTATAATGCTTCACTAATATAAGCTACTAAACACTTGTTGATAAGTTTGTTAAAATATAGGTCAATCAGTGGTTGAAAAAAAAAAAAACTTCAATACTTGTGTGAAAAGATAATATTTGTCGATATTAAACAATAGCATTTCCTTTGCACATTTGAATACTTGTTTCTACATTGTCAGTTGTTACTGTGGTCTGTATAAGTGGATTGATGTTTATATTGTAAGCATATTGGGTGTCAATAACGTAACAGGAGGACAAACATTATGGTTACTGGCTGTAGATTCGATAAGTCAATGTAATGGGTAGAATTGACTGAAGAAAAGAGTGATCAAGAAAAATAAAAGGGGGTTGAAAAGAAAAGTCTAGATTTTTAAAATAAATTTTGCCCAGATCTGAGTTAGAATTTGGTAATCAAAGAAGCAAAAAATAGTTTTTTAAATGCATACAAATAGACAAAATAATAAAAAAAGTCGTTGATTAACTAGTAAATCTGCTACATCCTCCTTACGACAACAAAAAAAAACATAATTTAATTTTAAAAAAGTAAAAAACAATGATGAGAGTGGGATTCGAACCCACGCCTCCGATAGAGATCACGGCCTTAACGTGACGCCTTAGACCAACTCGGCCATCTCACCATAACTGACCGTTAGACCGTTTACTGTATGAAAAACCTAATTTTAAAATCAAGGCTTCTGATTGGTCAGAATTTAATGACTCAGCAATCCATTGTTCGAATTTCTTTATTTATATTTATTCTCATCTATCACTGAGCATGCAGTATAAGACCTCATCATCCATTATTACATTGGCTTTTTTTTTTTTTTTTTTTTTTTTTTTTTTTTTTTTTAGTTAATACAATGTAAAGCATCTACTTATATCATAGATTCATGATTTATTTTTTTGTTAAAACTATTTTCTATAGATTCCCACAAAAAAAAAAAAAAAAAAAAAAGACGCTCTTTCAACTTTAAGGATGACCTACGGATGTTCCTCCCCGCCCATTCTTATAATTTGCCTTTTTTTCTTTTAATTCATTTTCTTTTCATTTCTTTTCCCTTTCCTTTTTTTTTTTTTTTTTTTATTTATTGTACATTATACATTACTCTCAATGACTGACATTCACCAACTTGGAGACAAAGAACTTTTGGATAGAAACACGGCTAATTCTTTGGATGCGCAGGATCCGTTATCCAAATTTAGACAAGAATTTGCCATTCCTACTCGAGGCGATGTTGCTGGTGACAAGCCTATTGTGGGTAAATTATTCACAATATTGAAAGCATATAAAGACGAACAAAGAAATTGACTCATTTTATTAATCTTAAATAGAAAAAGAAACTGATTTGGAAGAACCATGTACTTATCTATGTGGGAACTCGTTGGGATTGATGCCAAAACAAACACCCATTCTGGTGAATCAAGAATTCGATGCTTGGAGTCGTCGGTAAGGAATGAAAAAGCGCGAAGAATCACTAGCTTGAATACATTTCTTACTACTTTTATTATTTTATTATAAAAAAAAAGAGGCGTTGAAGGACACCGAAACCATCCATATAATCGACCTTGGGTTACTGTTGATGAACAAGTGAAAGAACATCTTGCAAATCTTGTTGGTAATGTCAAGATGAATGAATATTAAACCAAACTGTGATGCTTAACTTTTTTTTTTTTTTTATTATTCTTATTAGGTGCAAAGCCTGTTGAAGTAACGGCAATGAATACATTGACTTCCAATTTACATTCTATGATGACCACATTTTTTCGACCTACCAAGGATAGATTTAAGATTATGATTGAAGCAAAAGCATTCCCATCCGATCATGTAAGATATACACAATAGAGTTTGACTCGTGCAACTTTTGGATGATTTTGTTTGAAGCTTATCTGTGCATCATTTTCTCACGGTTCTCTTTTTTTTTTTTTTTTTTTTTTTTATTGTTGTAGTATGCCGTCAGTTCTCATTTAGAATCAAGAGGTCTAGATCCTGCCACTGCTTTGATTACCATTGCTCCTCGTGCCGGTGAATTGAATTTACGTACTCAAGATATTTTGGATACAATTGAAGGTGATAAGAGCATTGCCCTGGTGATGTTAAGTGGTGTACAATATTATACTGGTCAATTCTTTGATATTCCCAAAATCACCAAATTTGGTCAAGAAAAGGTTTTTTTTTTTAAAAAAAATATATATATATATGAATATGAAACTAAATATATGAACTTCTTCAATTCTTTTCAAATAGGGCTGCATAGTAGGTTGGGATCTCGCTCATGCTGTTGGCAATGTACCTTTGAAACTACATGAATGGCAAGTGGACTTTGCTTGTTGGTGTTCCTACAAGTATTTGAATTCTGGAGCTGGTGGTATTGCTGGTCTTTTTATTCATGAAAAATATGCAAAGGATACTTCTCGACCAAGGTAAATAGATTATTTTGAAATATATAGTTCCATTCAACTTACTCTTTTTATATTTATATATAGATTAGCTGGATGGTGGGGAAATGAAAAGGAAAATCGATTTGATATGTCTCCTGGTAAGTTAAATTCTTATTATACACTATGGTTTTTATTGAATACCTTTTTTTTTTTTAAAGAGTTCCGTCCTAGTGAAGGCGCTTCTGGATATCAACAAAGTAATCCCAATGTATTGGCAACCATTGCATTATTATCGTCCTTACAAATTTATGAACAAGCTGGAGGTATTGAAGCTTTGCGTATCAAATCATTGAAGCTCACCGGGTATCTGGAAAAATTGTTGCATCTGGTGCTAGATGCCCATTTCAAGGCCGATCATATCCGTATTTTAACCCCTGCCGATCCTGAACAACGTGGATGTCAATTGTCTTTGGAATTCCCTGAACGAATGATGGATGTGTTTGATGGTTTACATGCTTATGGTGTGATTTGTGATGAAAGAAAACCTACTGTTATCCGATTGGCTCCTGTACCTCTGTACAACTCCTTTGCTGATGTATACCGTGCTGTCATGTGTCTGGCAAAAGTGATGGATCAAGTTTATTCCTCCTAGTTAGAATCACTTTCCCCCTCCTTTTTAGTCAATAAACTTTTTTTTTTTATGATTAACGTTTAGTTTATTGTCTATATATACGTGTGTGTGTAGCGATATATGGCATGATGGGATGATCTATCTTTTCATGATAATTTGTATGTATGTTGATTGTATAAAAATAGACACCAATCTATGTTCACCAAATCATTACAAAAAAAAAAAAAAAAAAAAAAAAAAAAAAAGAGCGATAAAAGCCGGTTTGCTCCATCCTAAAAAAAAAAAAATCATCTTCTCGCGCGCTATTCGGTATTTTTTTTTTTAGTTTGACTCGGTTGGATTCGATTCTCGTGATCAAGAAGTTTATCAACCAAAAAAAAAAAAAAAAAAGGATGGATGGTAAAGAAAGGAAATCAGGGTTGAATTCCCCAAACCGGAAGTCGAATTTTTTTTTTTTATATATAAAAAAAAAAGCTTGGCTTGGGTAAATTATGTGGCGCTCTGCATATGAGTTCTGATGACACCATTGTCGATTGTTTCATGCATTTGGCATAGTATAATAAAAAAAAATACATTCTTCGATAGATATTTTTTAATACAAGAGTTTTTTTTTTTTTATTGAAAAAGGAGAGAAAGTACTACAGAAGGGAGGAAGCAAGGGGAACAATGATTGAATGTTTTCTTATTGTTTGATAATGTGAAGGAGGGAAAAAGTATTAAAAAAACGCAATATAACAATGTGGGAGACTAAATACTAATAAAATAACTGATAATAAATAATAAAAATAAAATGATAGATGATGATGATAAAAATAAGAATAAGAATTATAATAAGGGGTGAGTATTAACGAGTTTCATGATCGTTTCCTTTTCTTGATGGATGCCAAAATAGTTTCATTGGAAACATCGGAACCAATTTCAGAACGACAGTTGTAATATGACGTATATCCCAAAGGCGGTGGCAAATCCGTGATAAAGACTTTTTCTTGTTTGATTTCGGCCAATGGTGCAGAATAGATTGGATGGACTGATAAATCATGAATAGATGGTAATCTGACATCAGGTGAAGACATTATTGTTGAGATGTTCTTATTGTTCTTAGAATCATCATCATCCTTGGTATCTTTTTCATTGTTGGAGGTATTATTCAATTGTGTAGGAGGAGAACGTAATAATGATGAATGTGATCGTTGTTGTGTTGAAGTTAAAGTAGTAAAAGAAGATGATGATGATTGTTGAGGTTGTTTTTGATCATATGATCGAGGTAAGGATAAAGAAGAAGACGGAGATTCTTTGTTGTTAAGGAATTGGCTGACAGCAGCGGCTGGTAGTTCGGCAACAAAAGACTGTGATCGTAGTATGGTATGGAGCATATCTTCTATAGCTTTCAGTCTATCTTCAATGGCTTCCAGAGCAGCTTTGGATATATGATTCCTTTTGTCTTCGGCATGAGATACAGCAGGATATACACAAGGAACATCGGCTTTATGACAACTTCGACAAGGGAGTTCACCATTACACTTGGTTTTTCGACGACGACATTCACCGCATGCACTGACAATTTTGACTCGTTTCTTGCGTGGTGTATTAATTTGAGGTTCATTGGTAGCCATAGTAACTAAATTGTAGAATGAAAGTTTATAATATATAAAGTCTAAGTAGAATTAAAAAAAAATAAAAGACAAAAAAGACAAAAAAAAATGTATATAAAACAAAAATGAAGAAAGAGCGGAAGAAAAAAGGAAAAATCTGAGAAAATGGGAAAATGGAAATAAAGGAGAACAGACAAGGAAAGACAGAATGTGAGATTTTGTGGATGGTCGCCTTCCTTTTTATTCTTTAAAGTCAGATATACCAAGAGAGTTGATTGGACAATGAGCAAAAAAGGATGTTCTCCTCTTTTTGAGCTTAACATGTACAGAAAAGGAAAATCAAGCAATACCCATATTTTTCAAAATCATAATATATATTTATACATATTAAATAGAATATCTAATTTTCTACCTTTCTTTTTTTAATATCAAACAAAACAAAAAAAAAAAAAACTTTTGTATCATATCGGTTTCACGCCCGCTTTCTGATACCTCCCACTTTTCCAATCAAAGAAGTATAACAATGCAAGGCGTAACGCAAAAATAGTCTTTTTTGGAACTCCTGCAGTTATAATTTTTTTTTTATCTCTTTTTCTGCACTTTTTTGCTTTTTCTTCGTTTTCTCTCTCTTTTTTTTTTTCTTTTTTCTTTTTTTTTCTTCTTCTTCTCTCTCTCCCTCTATATATACTTAGTCATATTATAGAATTATGCCTAAGCGACGTAATAGTCAAAAACGACCGTCAGAATTAGCGACATTACTAGCAGAAACACGTAGTACTTCTCTTCCTTACTCTATATATGACTACTCGTCTTATTCTGGCACCTATCACCCAAACAACATTTATTTTGATACACCCCAAAATCAATCTTCACGTTGGTCAAGTGGCTCTCATGATGGAACTCAATTCATTACTTTACGACTAGATCAACCTACTATTGCACGTAAGATTCAGCATATCATATATACTACATCTTTTTTAATCTTTCATCTTCTTATCTTTATGTATAGGGTCTATCCTATGGGGCAAGTTTCATCGAAGTAAGTTATTCATCTTTATGCAGTCTCTCTCTTTTCTTTTCTAATGGTTTTCTTATTTAGGTCATGTTTGTAATGTCAAGGAATTCAAGGTTTATGGTGGTCTAGATCCGAATAATATGTCTGAACTCCTATTCCAAGGTAAGATAAAGCGAAGCACACACTTCTTTTTAATCTTTTTTTTTTTTTTAACTCATATACAGTTCTACAGAACCATAGTAAGCCTGAAATGTTCAAACTTAGGCATACATATCATGGTTTAGTAAGTTAAAAAAAATGAAAGAAAAAATGATATGTATCCAACTATTCCTTTTTTTTAGGTTATTCCTATTCAGTATATCAAGATTGTTCCCATTTCGACATTCAGCACCAATTTCAACTATAGTATTTGGTATTTGGAAATACACGGTATTACAGATGCTTCCATTATCCGACGTGCCTTGGATGAATATGAAAATGTAAGATCTTCTATTAAAAATAAGGTTATATAGGTTTAGAGAAAAAGTTAATGTAACTTTCCTTTTTTTTTTTTTTAATAGTTTAGAGAAAAAGAAACGATACGTCTTTGTATGAAACATTTTCGACAAAGGAACATGGTGGATATCTTTCAATTGATCAAACAACAATCTGGAATCGAATTAGAGAATCCTCTTTTGACACAACTACATACTGCTTTGGTCAAAGATGGTGATTTTGAATTGGCTGAAATTTTGGTGGAACAAATAGATCAGCAATATCAAATCTTTGAATCATTCACTCGACGGACAAAATATCAGTCTTCTTGGGAAGAGTTACATCCTATTCCAACAACAGGTAAAAATCATAACAATTCAAAATGGATGCTATCCTCGTTTGATATCTTTTTTTTTTTTCTGTATCTCTTTCCTTAGATGGTGATATGCCTTGTGCCCGTGGTGGTCACCAGATGTGTATTGATTCCTCAAATGGATTGATTTATTTACATGGTGGATGGACTGGGAAAACAAATCTGGCTGACTTTTGGTGTTATTCTATCAAAGAAAACAGATGGATCCTTATTAGCAATGATACCAGTAGGTAATATCACAATCTATTTTAAAGGGAAGGAAAAAGTTATGACTCATCTTGGATTTTAATGTGAAATACTTTTTTTTAAAGACAAGGGGGCCCATCAGCAAGATCTTGTCATCAAATATGTTTAGATACATCAAGTCAATCTTTATTTGTTTTTGGACGTGTAGCAGACATTCATGCCAATCGTTCGGATACAAGCAAGAAGGATAATTTGAAAGCGGATTTCTATCGATATTATATTGAAACTGACCATTGGGAAAAGTTAGATGATCATACTGCTGTAAGTAATATAAATAGTAAAAAAAAAAAAAAAAAAAAAAGCACTTTTTATACGACATATTCATTCATATATGTTTTGTTGCTTAGGATAACGGAGGACCTGAACTTCTTTTTGATCATCAAATGTGTGTAGATGGATCTGCAGGGAAGTTGTACGTTTTTGGTGGTCGATCCATTTCTGGTAGCAAACTACATCAATATAGTGGACTTTATTCCTACGATATTCAAAATAGCACCTGGAAGCTTTTACGGTAAGGAATAGTTGATTTTTTTTTTTTTTTTACCCAAGATCATTCTCATTTGTTTTATTAATACCTTTTTTTTTCTTTTTTTCTGGGGACATTTCATATAGGAATGATTTGAACAAGAATCATATGCCATTGACACCAGAATCATCATCAGCAAATAGTTCAGCAAATTCTTCACCTATATCAAAACCTCATCGTTATCCTTTCAACATACCATTACAATCTCGAATTGGTCATTCTATGTTATCAGGGTCTGACCGTCATCAGTTATATATACTCGGAGGAGAATGTGCTGAAAACCATTTTTGTGATCTGCATCAGTACGACATCGATACCGATACAGTAGTCTGTATATCTCCACGTCATGGGCAAAAGCAAAGGAAATTTCATCAACAGCGAAGTCAATCATGTGATGATGCTCGTCCTATAAACAGCAGCGAAAGTGAAGGAAATGATTACTATGATGACGATGACAGCGATGATGATGATATTGGAACAATGGGCACTGGAGAAAGCGATACACCTTATGACAGCAACAATGGTACAACATATTGTTACTACCGTGGTGATGGTAGCTCTGGATTGGCAACTCCCAGCGTAGGATCGGACTTGGGTTATACACAACGAGCTACTATGGACGAAAACCTGGGTCAAATATATGTATTTTTTGGCTATTTACGAAATATGGGCTGTAAAACGGTGAAAAATGTGTTACGGATTTATCATTTAGATCGTAATACTTGGGAAGATATCTATTCCAATGAAAGATGTCACCAATCATCATCTGTACCTATACCACCTGCACGACCACAGCGACAACAACAACAATCATTCTTTACTGGTCGAAGTAATATCAACGGCGGTGCAACAACAACAGCAGCAAAAACAACAACAACAACAACAAATATTGGATCATACTCTTCGTCTTCTGATATTATTGATGCAGCTACTGATTATCCAACACCTAGATTCTCATATCAATGGATTTATGATCCAATTTCGAAATGTCATTATCTTTTTGGTGGTGATCCTCATGAATATACTGATTCTGATCGTCGATTGGGTGATTTATGGAAATTGAAACTGATAAAGTAACAAAATCAAATTTTGCAATGAAATGTACTGATTCTTTTTATTTATTTATTTATTTATATACTGCAGACCCGATGTGCATAGTGTAGCACAGAGATGCAAGTATCTTATCAGGGTGCAAAAATTCAAAGAACTTTGTGCCAACATTGAAAAGAACAAGCATTACGATATGATATCTCAAGCTTTGAATTATTTACAAACACAAGTGACTCCATTGGTAGACAAAGAAGATGATGAAGAAAATAGGATTTTGGGTCATTTATGTGCAAGACTGTGTTTACTGGGTGATGAAAACAGATCAATCAAACAAAATGATTTACAACCAAAAGAACAATACAAGTGGCTGAACAAGTCGATAGGTAAAAATGTTATCTAAAAAAGGAAATGAAGTAATTTATTGGTTCGTGTATCACTGAATTTTTTTTTGATATTTAGACACTTTTTATATGGATAGAACTAGTGTTTACACTGAATTATTAAAGTATTTCCCAAGTGATATGTGTGAACCGACGGGTAATATATCCGATGCTTTACGCTTATAATAGATCCATTGATTCTAGTGTAGTGTAGCTTAACTTTTTTTTTTTGATTTGAAAATAAAGTAAATATACTCTTTCTTTATCAATGACTTTTTTTTTTATTCTTCTTCTTCTATGATGATGAAAATTCATTTTGTATCAATGGTATTGATTGATTACGGAATTTCAATTGAAAGTATCATTCATTTTTTGTTTCACTCTAAAATTAATGATATCACTGATCCAAGGAAATTTGATCGAAAAAGGTAATGACATCGGAACCTGATTCACTATTATAATACAATTTAGATAATAAATCAAGGAATCATTTGCCAAGGATCATGACAGAAAAGAAACCAGCCACTTCCTTTTTGCCAAGCTAGTTTTGTTTGTATTTCTTTGGATCTCACTTTCTATTTTTAGGATAAGCTGAATCTAAAACAAAAAAAAAAAAAAAAAAAAAAAACTATATATTTCTTCTACAGATCTTTTTCGCTTCCTTCTTTTTCTATTTTTTTTTTTTTTCTTTCTTTATCTTTAAATAACAAGAACTTCATATATAAAATGGCCTTTACTGCTTCTGATATTTGTAAAATCATTTGTGGTAAGTAACATACAATATATTCAAATGAAAGGGAAAAACTCATTCACAATTCTTTCTTTCTTTTTTTTTCCAACTTTTTTCTAGCTGTTATCTTACCTCCATTGGGTGTATTCTTTGAAAGAGGATGTAATTGCGACTTGTTAATCAATATTGCTTTGACTTGTTTAGGGTATATTCCTGGTATTAGTAAGTAGTCTTTTTTTAAAAAAAAGGAAGGAAATAGGATAGAACTAATATATACTGCTTTTTCCTATTTTCCGAAATTATTATAGTTCACGCGTTGTATATTATTCTGAAATATTAATCAAAGATGAAACATTCATATTCCCCTATAAATATACATTTCTCTATATTATTTAAATAAAATACAACAATTTTTATTTATTTTTTATTTCAATCAATCCAAACAATCAGGTTGTTCTTTGATAATCATATCAAACATAGGTTGAAATTGTGCATAACCAGATAAAGGTGTTCCGACCTTTTGATAAGTCCCTCGTGCAATATCATCAGGAATCACTTTCAAATCATGATATCCATTCACAGCCGCTGCTTCTGCCAACAATTGAGATTGACAACATCGTTCCATAGACACAAACCACCAAAAAGCAGCATCGATCGATTCACCCGTTGTTAATAATCCATGATTTTGTAAAATAATCGCCTTGTTTTTGGGTCCTAATGCAGCCACCAAACGTTTTCCTTCTTCAGCATCAAATACAACCCCTCCAAATTGATCATAAATACTATGATCTTCAAAAAAGGCACATGCATCTTGAGAAATCGGGAGTAAAGGTCGACCTAAACTTGAAAATGTTTTTCCATACATAGAATGTCTTTATATATATATATATATATAAAGAAGTTATTGATCGTAATAAAAACTTTCTTTCTATCTTACGTATGAACAGCACATTGAACATCTTGACGTGCAGCATGGATAGTACCATGAATGACAAACGCTGCCTTGTTCACAAATCGATTACCACGTACAATATTACCATCATGATCCACCAATACCAAGTCACTTGCTTTGATTGTTCCAAAATGTTGTCCGAACGCATTAACCCTATTTACAAAAAGATGATGAACAGTTTTTTTTCAAAGCATTTTTTTTTTTTTTTACCAAAACAAATCAGGATATTCTGGATCTCTCACAGTAGCATGACCTGCTACGCCTTCATCCTTTTTTTTTTTTAAAGAAAAAAAAAATGAGATCATGATGTAAGAGAAAGGGAAAAATCATTTACCCAACCAAACTTGGCCAATAAACGGAAGCCAGCCGCCAACCGTTGTTTGAAATGAATGCGTTGTTGATGAACATCTTTAAAAGTAGGAGGACGAGGGATCATGACTTGTTGTTCTTCTGCTTCTTTTGCCTGTTCAGCCGTTTCACTACCAGTCAAGATCACCTTACGAGTTGATCGTTCAAAAATAGCTGCTTTTTTAAGTTCATCGCTACCAAAAAAAAAAAAAGAAAAAAATGAACATCATATCATAAAACTTTTATTCATACTTCATGGTTAAAAAAAAGTAATTAAAGAAATAAAAGAATGGGAAAAAGAATTGTCTTTCTTTTATACAATTATTTTGCTTAGTTCCTCTCCGAAACTTTAATTTCGCCCCAAAATGTAAAGACCAAAAAAAAAGAAAAAAACACAGATTTAGGATAGTCAAATGGCTTTTCTCACCTCTATTTTGTATTTGTCAACATTGATTCTCTCAAACAATAAACCCAGGAACAAGGATGATCACTGCGGCTTCTTAATTTTTTTTTTTTCACTTTTTTTTTTTTTTTTTTTTTTTTTTGGTTCATATTTCTTCTCTTGGTCATGATCATTTCAAGTGGGATTGCCAATATCACTTGTATTTCCTTCACTCTCCTTTATATTGCTGGATTTTATCTCTTTGAAGAAACAAGAAGTAATGGTTTGAAATTATCTCGTCAACATCCTACTGTCATCAAGTCACGGATGAAGGCAGTGACCTTATCCTGTTGTGTCATCTTATTCTTAGTTTATATCGTTTTGTCTTATTCTCTTGATCAGGCAAGTCTTTTATTTTTTTCAAGTTTATATCGTCTTATATATATATTTTATAGATGACTTTTAGTACATTCTTGACACGTTTGGGTTGTCAACCTATTTTTTTATGGAACTTGTTACAACCTCTTGTTTTGACCATGGTCCTTTTTCTTGGCCCTTTAACTATTTTATACTTTGACCAACAATTACCTGGCCAAGTCGACTTTTATTGGAAAAGAGATGTAATGCAAGTGATTAGTTCATTGTATGGACAACGAAACTATGTGTTTGTAAGTAAACCAAAACATTACAATGATTTTTTTTTTTAAAAAAAAAAAAAACTTATGATGTAGGCACCATTGACAGAAGAACTTGTTTTTCGATCATGTATGATTGTTATCCTTTATCAAGCTGGTTATTCTTATACTTGGTTGATCTTTATATCCCCTCTTTATTTTGGCTTGGCTCATTTACATCATGGTTGGGAAGTGTATCATCAAATGGGACGTACAAAACAAGCTTTACAAACAGCACTTGTCTCCTCTTTCTTTCAGTTTGGATTTACTAGTTTGTTTGGATGGTATGCCAGCTTTATATTCTTACGAACTAGTAGTTTATGGACTTGTGTGTTGTGTCATTCCTTTTGTAACATGATGGGATTTCCTGATATCAATGATATACCACATCGTCCTGATCATCATCGTTATGGTAAAAAAAAAAAAAAAAAAAAATTAAAATTAAATTAAACTCCATATTTTTTTTTTTTAGTCATCTGGTCAAGCTTCCTCATTGGTATCCTATCATTTGTTTATTTATTATACCCATTGACTTGTACTACGAATTCGTTTTACTGGTCATGCCCTATCTAGTTATTTTTTTTTTTTTGCATCAAGATCTTTCATTCATCAATTTCATCATACATCAAATGTTTATTGTTGGTATAAATAACTAATACTACATAAATAAAATCATCGTTTATGATCATCATCATCCTTTTTCTTTTCGTCATTAGCCATATTTTCAACAATTCTGCGAGCACTATCACGTAACAAAAAGAAGGCATCTCCTCGTTTGGCACTTTCCAAAAACCTTGTAAAGAATCCAACTTGAGTCCCATCTTTCCATGATTCAATGTAACGTCGACCTAATTCTTGCACTGGACTAAATGTCTTTTTCATAAACTTGGCCACTATCCAAAAAAAAAAAAAATCAATATATCATCGATAAATATTTATAATTCTCTATACCATCTTCTCCAGTTCTACCAAAACGTTCACCTAATTCCACAGTATAATAGTCAGGACTAATATCATTCCATAAAAAAAAAAAAGAATAGATAAAGGGTAAACTATTTGATCCTCTCATATCATGTTTGTTTTTTTTTCTTACCTATTTGCTTTAGTAATATCCGTTTCTATAGAATACAAGAGCAGATCATATCAATCAGTTTGTTGTATACAAAAAAAAAAAAAAAAGGTTACTCCCTTTTCTATCATCACAACCCCCCCTTCTTTTTTTTTTTTTTTTTTTTTTTTACCATGAAGATGTTCAGTAAAGCCAGACCGAGTATTGGAGACGACTAGCCAATTACCATAAAAAGGATTCCAACTAGAAGAAAGATTCATATCGACCAATTTCTTCTTTCTTCGTGCTTGACTTTCACGAAAGAGACAAACCATGGTACATTGTGAATTCATAGGATAGGTCTTTTTTGGAGAAGCTTGTCCGTCCTTGTTTATTTGCTTGATTTCATTGACAAGATTAGATTCCTTTTGTCGACTAGGTTCTTTGGTCCATATGTAACATCTTTCGTTCCATAAATCATCACCATTCTTGGTAGCCTGGCGAGAAAATCTGACTAGGAAATGTGTTAATTCTTCTTCGGCTTTACCTTCAGGTTCTGTGTCGTTGGGAGGTTCTTCGGACCACCAAGGTGATAGTAGTTCCGAACTATCTTGTGGTGGAGCATGGTGAGGTACGGGAGAAAGAGAAGGTATAGGATGATTGTCACCATGGTTGTTTTGAACAAGTTCAAGGGTATCTGTAGTGTCTTTTGATTTTGCTGCTATTGCTGCTGCTGTTGAGATGGCTGCATTGATATCATTGTTTTTTCTATCCTGCTTTGTTTTATCCTTGTCGTTATTATTGGCCTGTTGTGATTGATTTTCTTCTAAACCCATGTTGTTCTCTATAAAATGATATAATGAAGAGAGAGAGAGAGAGAGAGAAAGAAAGAGAGAGAAAGAGGGGGAATGAAAGTGTTGGAGATACAGAGACAGAAAGAGAAAAAAAAAAAGAGAGAGAGGAAAAAAAAAAAAAGTTAAGCATAGGCTTTTTTTTTAATCTTTTGAAAATTCACCAATGAGAATTCTGTAGAGTACTTTTTAATGTCCGTTTCGACTTTTTTTTTTTGCTGGTTTTTTTCACCCCTCGTTGGTTTCGCTCTTTTTTTTTCTTTTTTTACGTTTCACTTTCTTTCTTTTATTATTTTGCGATATGTCCTCTGAAAAGACAACACAAAAGGAAAGAAACTTTTTAGCCGTGATTGGAGATGAGGTAAATTAATAATATCTTCATATAATGTTTTTTTATTCTAATGTTCTTTTTTTTATATAGGACTCTGTAACTGGTCTTTTACTGGCTGGTATTGGACATGTGAATCAACAACAAAAACGAAATTTCCTCGTTGTGGATGCCAGTAAGTAACGACTAATAGCAGTAATATCTCTTCTTATCAAATATATATTATCTATAGAAACGCCATTATCAACCATTGAAGAACAATTTGTAGAATTTACCAAACGAAAGGATATTGCTATCATCTTGATCAATCAACACGTAAGTTTCATCTCCAAAAAAATAATAATAAATAACTATTTCCACCTATCAACTTCTTAGATTGCAGAAGATATTAGAGAATTGATTGATGGTCATAATCAAGCTTTCCCCACTGTACTTGAAATACCCTCTAAAGATCACCCTTATGGTAAGAAAAAGAAAAATTAGTTATCTTCAAACTAATCCATCTTTTTTTTTTTTTTTTTTTGTAGACCCTGAAAAGGATAGTGTTTTGAAGCGTGTTCGAAGATTGTTTGGCGAATGATCTGTCATGTCGATTCCTTTCTTTCTCACTCTCTATCTCTCTCACATACATCCCCTTGTCGTGATCTTTTTTTTTTTTTGGTTTTTTTTTATATCACTATTACACCGCTATGTAGTTAATTGTTTTGATTGATCCCTATTTGAAATAAAATATATATATATATATATACCATTTTTTGGTTTATTATCAAGTTTGGCTCTCAAAGACATTGTAGATGATTGCATGGATAAACAGATATTCGGACGATTGGATGATCAAATGATGGGGGTGATTGGATAATGAGATGAATGGGCAAATAGACAATTCTCCAAAAGATACGAGTTGGCAGTGCTAAATAAGGAAACCCATTTTGTAACTAGACGATAAAGCATCATCTCTTTTTGCCAGGTGAAGGAGTGTACTATATGATTTTAGTAGCATAGCATTGACTGGCGTAACATCATTCAACATGATGCAAAAAAAAAAAAGAGAAGAGAAATAAATTACTTGTACTTCATCATCTCAATAGAAAAAGCTGACACAAAATGACAGTAAAAAAGTAAAATAAAATAAAAGGAAGCAGCCGTTCAATAAAACACAACAGTAAAGACCAATAAGAAAAAATGATTCAAAATTATTTTATTCATTGGATAGCTAAACTAAAATATAATTCACATATGTAACTAAACTATTTAACATCCTTTTGAATCAAATCGACCTGTGACATCATGACTTTTTTTTTTTTTTTTTTTTTGAATCCATCCATTCCTACAACTATCCATCCAGCCTTTGCATCCATGCTGCTGTACAATCCATCAACTGATAATGTCCTTCAAAAGTTTCCATGTTCGTCATTGTTGGGTACACATAAAGGACACACTCGTTGTTTCCTTGAATCCATTCGTTCAGAGAGAGAGAGAGAGAGAGAGAGAGAGAGAGAGAGAGAGAGAGAGAGAGAGAGAGAGAGAGAGAGTATTTGTGTGATTGTTTTTTTTTTTTTTTTTTTTTTTTGTCATGACAGATAAATGGTATAAATATCACTATAAACGGACAGATAGCCAGATAGAAGTAAATATATACACTTACGTAGATTCAAATAGTCGATGATGTAGAATTCAAAGAGGCAATGTAAGTAGATTTCGACAAAGGTAACGTTCCTTGTAAGTTTATGAGTGATAATAGCGTTGCTGTACAGACGAATTCATTGTTGAACGCGAGCTTTATGCGATATTAAGATACTCGTTAGTATTGGCATAATTATCATACTGTAACGTACTGTTGAATGAATAGAGTTGATTAATTGGAGTCACGTATACCGTCGAAACCAAAGACAAAGGAAAAAAAAAAAAAAAAGAGTGAATATCTAATAGGTCTTTGTTTCAAATAGTTCATCAGAACTGATCGATTTCGACATTTTTTTTTTTTCTTTTCCCTTGAATGTTTACTTACTATTTTCCAAGAGATTCAAGAATAACATGACACCAATAGATATATATAATTGAATGTAAAGAAAATATGACACGTAAAAGACAAAAAAAAAAAAAAAAAAAAAAAAAAAAAAAGAAAAAAAAAGGAAAAAAAAACGGAAAAAAAAGGAAAAAGCAAAAAGAACAATTGAAATAAAGACCTCAACATAAAAAAATTAACTAAATACCACCAAATCACGTGGTCCTTTACGACGAAAATAAAAAAAGGCAAAACTAATTGCCTTCTGTGAGAATCGAACTCACGACCTTCTGCTTACTAGGCAGACGCTCTGCCAACTGAGCCAAGAAGGCGTAGACGCTTTGTTAGACCGAAAACTTCATTATGAATCACATCTTAATTTCAGCCAATCAGCATCGAGTATTTTTGTTTGGTTACACGCATTTCTTCAAGTTTTGGGTATAGCCAAAGTCTTTGGTATTTTTTTTTTCTCCTTTACTTCCCTCTCTCTTCAATAATAATGGGAGATGAACGTTGGATGATACGTAATGATGAATGATAATCATGATTGTATTTACTGTACATACAGTTGATACATTTTTTTCTTTTTTTTTTTTTTTAAAAAAAAAGTAAATAGGCAGCAATAAGTGTGCCGAATGTAGAAGAAACAAATTTTGATTGGCCAATGGGTGAGTGAGGGGTTTGAAAATTTTTTTGACCTCTATCTCTTTTTTTTTTTTTTTTTAGTTTTTTTTTTTTTTTTTTTTTCTTTTTTTCTTTTACTTTATTTTTCTTTCATTCAAATATATCATGTCTGTTTCCTTGGAACAATCTTTGGCTCTTCACATCATCGACGCTTATTTGGCTGAACACAAATACATTGAATCGTAAAGTAGCTGTTTCAACAAAAAAAACAAAAAAGAATGATTGTCTCTTTCCAAGTGGCTTAGGAAAACAATGTAGATAACAAAACCTTTTCTCTTTTTCTATAGTGACAAGGCCACCGCTGCTGATGCTACTGTTGCTAAGGCTTTGGGTGCTGCTCCTGCTGCTGAATTTGCTCATGCTGCCAAGTGGTTTGCTGAAGTGAACAAGTAAGTTGAAATAACGCGCTCGTGTAAAAAAAAAAAAAAAAAAAAAAAAAATAGAGAATGCTTAATAGTTTTTTTTTTTTTTTTTTTTTTTTTTTTTTTTTTATTAGGGAAGCTGCTGCTCCTGCTGCTGAAGCTGATGAAGATGATATTGATCTCTTTGGTTCTGATGATGAAGAAGTTGATGAAGAAGCTGAAAAGATCAAGGCTGCTCGTGTCGCTGAATACAACGCTCGTAAGGCCAACAAGCCCAAGCCTACTGCTAAGACCACCGTGACTCTCGATGTCAAGCCTTGGGATGATGAAACCAACATGGACGAATTGACTCAAGGTGTCAAGGCTATTGCTATGGACGGTTTGTTGTGGGGTGGTCACCAATTGGTTGCCATTGGTTTCGGTATCAAGAAGCTCCAAATCAACTGTGTGGTTGAAGATGACAAGGTCTCCATGGATGACTTGACTGAACAAATTGAAGCCTTGGAAGATTACGTTCAATCCGTTGATGTTGCTGCTATGCAAAAGATCTAAAAATATATATAAATACGTGTATATCAATATGGTTTCAACTTACTTTAGTATAGTTCATTCCTTTCTCCTTTTTTTTTATGTTTACATATTATTAGCATCATTTGAAATAAAGAAATATATTTGAATTCATCCTTTTTTTTTTTTTTTTTTGTTTACAATGATATGAATTTAATATAAAGGTAGCAATCCTATGGAATTGTTGGTTGAAAATGTTTATTTTATGAAGGTAACATTTACTTTAATAGTATACTATTTTTTTTTTTTTTGATGCAATAGTGTTATTTTATTGATTCGACATATGACGGTTCATCTCTATCCTATGACTTCGAAAGGATGCATTTAAGTACTGATTAAATGATGTATCTTCTTTTTTTTTTTTTTTTTTTTTTTTTTTTTTTTTAATAAAGATGCTCTATTTTTTTTTTTTTTTTTTTTTTTTTTTTTTTAATAAAGATGCTCTATAGTAGATTTGCATTAAATGATTTGTATACATCACCATGAATGTATGCAGAGTCAGTTTGAAATAAATCTAAAAAGGAGGAAGATATGGTCGATATAACAGTACAAGATCAAATAGTATCCACAATGATTTTATTCAAGAAAAATAATCATAAAAAAAAAAAAAAAGATAAAAGAATGCAATGGTATCTAACTGTTTTTCAATTACCCAAAAAGTAATGAGATACGGAATCAAACATTTGACCAAAAATAGAGGATCCTATGGACGACTTGTTGCTGGTTTCTACCGTTGTATCCGTTGATGAAGATGTTGGCACCCCTTGGTGTTCATTTGTCTGTACTTTATCCTCCAATGATTGCTTATCCAGATTTGTTGTAGTATCTATGCTTACTGTGGCATCGTTTGCTAAGAATGAGTACATATCTTTGACTTGTTTGGGATGATCATGGTGAATGGCTGATTTATTGGTATATTCAAAAGTAGTAGTGGATACTGTGGTAATATTTTTATCCTCTGATGATGGATGACCGGTTGATTGCTGTGGTGATGAAGGAGCCATTGCTGCTGACAAAGACGATGGTATTGACGATACAGACGCTGCCAATGATGTTGGTGTGCCAATGGAAGAGGAAGGTAACGGAGAGCATATTGGCATTGTTGTTGAATCATTCTTGATATCCTGTTCCACTGATGGTGTTGGTATTTTTTGATCTGTCCTATTTGTTCCATCCTTCGTATCCATAGTGTTTGGTGTATCTATTGGTGCAGGAATCTGCGATGTTGATGATGATAATGATGATGATGACGATGATGATGGCGATGATGATGACGATGATGATGATGATGATGATGCTGTCGTTGTTGTTGTTGTTGTTGTTGTATGTTGGTCATTCGAATTTTCTGGTATCGGATCATTTTGTTTAGCCAAATCATCAACAGAAGTAGAATTACAAGTGGTTGAAGATAGATGATTGGTTTCGTCAGGTAACGCTGGAGATGTTGGTGATGACAAGTTGGGTATAGTCGCAGTTGTATGATCACTCGGATTATTTTTATTTTCGTTTGTTGATAGAGTTTCTTTACTTGCTATAAAGAGGTCTTCGGTCGAAAGAAGTGGTTGTTGTTGCATTTCATTACCGGTCAAAGAGGGTGTCGTTGGTGATGTTAATATATCAGTGTCCATCATATCCTCGTCCTTGTCATTGTCGTCCATCAGGTGTGCTGTTTTTGATACAGGTGATGTTTCAGTTGCCACTTCGATGTGTTGAATATTCTCTATTTGTTTTGGTGGAATTTCTTCGTCAATATTGACAGTTGTTGAAAGTGGTGCTGGAGTCAAGGTTATATCTTCATCCACATCAATCAAATCTACGACGGTTGTTTCTAAAGGCTTTTCGAATCGTTCAGTTGATTTTGTTGCCGTTGTTTCCAAGGGTGAAGAAGGAGGTGGTGATGACAAGTCCATAAACACTTCGGTTGGTTCCATTTTGATCTTCTTGAGTCCCATATCGTGATCATCATCGCTATCATCAAGTGTAATCATGACAGGAGAGGATGATTTTTTAGGTAATACAGAATGATGGCTAAGATCGAGCGGATCCCGTGCAGTGATGAGTCTATCGAGACGTTCTTCAATGATATCAGTTCGTCGCCGTAACCTTCGTGTTCGTTGATGGGGGTGAATATCATCATCATCATCTCCGTCTTGAGGTATCCATTCCGTTTCCATTTTTTCAGATCTGACACCACCAGGAGTTCCAAGTACTACAGGAGTTTTGGGAGTTCTTCTAATATCATCATCCGAATACCGTTTTTCTTGTTTTTGAGATGCAATTCTTGAACTTCGTCTAGTTTGTTTTCTTTCCTCTTCTTCTTTCTGTCGTTCCTGATTATCATACTGATGTTGTTCAGATGGATAGTGTACAGTCGTAGTATCTAAAGTAGCATCAGCACCCATTCGCCATGAAGAGGTTCGTTGTTGTTTCAGTTTGCGCCTTTTTGGTTTTGCTGATAGTGAAGGAGAATCTGAAATATGTTGTTGTTGTTTGTTCGATCGTTTGTCGCGTATTTTCCGCCGAGTTGGAGTGGTAGAGTTTTTGGTAGAAGTAGATGATTCTGGTGATAAGGCTCGATATAATGCAAGGTCATTGATATTATCGGAACGGAAAGGAGATAACATCAAGTCTTGTAAATGTCTATTGAGTTCTTGGTCGTCACGTTGTGGCGAAGAAAAGCAAGAACTTAATTCACCTATGGATTCGTCGTCCTTGTCATAATCTAATGGTGGAGATTGTGAAGAAGATGATGTAGAGGGAGTAGGCCTTTGTAGTGGAAATCTTGCCAACGGAGACTTTTTTGCTGCGTTGATAAGTTTTTCTGAAAACCGTCTAGCTCGAGGAGTATCTTGATGTTGTTGTGAGGTTCTATTCCTGTTTATAACTATAGTGAGAATTAAAAAAAAAAATAGAAGATAAGAATAAAGATTTAAGTATATATATATCCTTTTTTTTTTTTTTTTTTTTACCTTCATTGGGTGATTCAGAACGTGAAGGAAGAGTTGTTGTATTGAGGTCAAATCCAGTCATAGAGATATATATGAAAAAAAAAAAAAAAAAGAAAAAGAGCACTGATTTCTTCTTTGGGCAAAAATGCTGTAATGAAAAACAAATGCGCGGTAATTCAACCAGTGACGCGCCAGAGAAAAAAAGAAAAAAAAAAAAAAAAAGAAATCCCTTGTCCCGATTGGAATTTTCTTTTCAATTAGAATAATATCATCATATAAAATCAACTGACTAACTACGCAAGATTTTTATAATCACACAGGTAAGACATTGAAAAATCACTATATATATATATATATTGATCATTATCCTTATTTTTTTTTATTTTTCTTTTGAAAATGATTATAGTTAAAATTATATAAACTTTTAACTAATATCAAATTAAAATAATAATCTATTATGGGAGAGAAATAACAAAGAAATATAGGAGGAAATCTTTAGTTTGATCTAGTTTATAATTTTTGCTCCTAAATTTGTACCTTTAATACCAATCAAAGCATCTTATTGGCCTAAGCACGTCGGGGTTGAATCTTCATATGCTGTTCCACACCACTTTTTGTTAAGTTTGCTTTTTTTTTTTTTTTCTCTTTTCTCTCTTTCTTATTCTCTGTAGTCTTGAACTCTTTGAATAAAAGAAATAAAAAAATATCAGTTATTTTCCCCTTCCTTTCCTTTTTATTTTGAATTAAAATAAAATAAAATAATATACATTTTATTTACATATATATAACATGACCACTTGTTGTGGAAGGTATATAATAATAAAAAAAAAAAAACTTTAAGTCTTCAATATACTAAATAATACTTATTAATTAACTTTTCTTAGATTAAGTAAAGTTTATGTGATTCTCACCAATTTACTCTTTGCTTGTCTTGGTGCTGCTTATATTGCCTTTGGTGTACTTGGATCTCGAAATAAGTTTCTTGGTGCTGCTTTATTCCCTGATCTAGTATTTAAACGTAATAATTATTCAATTGTAGGATAAAATAAGAAAAAAAAAAAAAAAAAAAAACTAAATGTTTTATACATATATTTTAGTATCTGCTATCTTGGGCGCCATTATCATCGTAGCTTCCATTTTTGGATTCACTGCTGCATTCAGTAGACGACGATTGTTCATTTACCTATACCTATTGGTGATCCTTATATCTTTGGCTGTTCAAGTTGTAATTGGTGTACAAGTTTACAAAAGTGCTGCTAATACAAAGCAATATCTTGTCAATTTTTGGGCTTCAGCATCTGATAATGATAAAACCGAACTTCAAAACGAAGTAAAAAAAAAAAAAAAAAAAAAAAAGGAGGATGATCTTAACCTTTTTACGAAATTCTCATCTTTTTTTTTTTTTTTTTTTTTTTTTTTTTTTTAGTTCTCCTGTTGTGGTTATGATGGTATTCAAAGCTCTACTTCCAATCAATGTCCAACTTCATTACCTCCTTGTTTCGATAGTCTTCAAACATATATACAAAACGCCTTTCAAAAAGTATATTTGATTACATTTGCTGCTCTTGCCGTTCAATTATTAGCCATATCCAACGCTATGACCATGATCTGTAGTCGATATATACATAGTGATCAATATGAAGACGAAAGACGTGAACATCGAAAATCAGGGATTCGATTGGATGATATGACAGTGGATACTCCAACTACAGCTGGATCATATAATCAATATGGAATGCATCAACAACAATACGAACAAAAAGGATATTATGTCGATAATAGTCCTCAGAATCGATATGATAGTTATGATATGTATAGACACAATAATGCTAGTAGTGGATATGCCAATCAAGGATATAATCAATATCATTATTAGTTTTCCCCCCTAGATAGTCTCTCTTTGTTACTCTACATCTCATCAACACCATACCAAACCGTCATTCTTTTTCTGTCCTTTTTGTCCTACATTATTCACACTCTTCTTTTTTTATTATTTATTATTATTATTATTATTATTATTTATCAATACATCTTATATATATCTATTCTAGTTTTATTTGTCTATTTTTTCTTTTGTATGAAGTATACATATATCATTTCTCCCAGATAAAAAAAATCTTGATTGTACCTTTTTTTGGTTACTGTTTTTTTTGACCAATGAAAAGAGTAATCGGCTAAATTACGCCGAATTTTGTATTCCGTCTTCATTTTTTTTTTTTTTGATTTAGTATGATTTTTTTTTTTGGGCGTCTTTCCCCCCTTTTTTTTAATTTACCTCTTTCTTTTTTTTTTTTCTTTTTTCCTTCCTATCTTTTTTCTTTTTCCTTTTCCTTTTTCCTTTCTAAAATAAATTATGGCCAGTGATGACCTCTGATGAAACAAAACAAAAACGAAATCGACCTTGTAAGTTTATATTACGTTTCTTCTTTTGTTTTTTTTCTGGTACGTTATTAACTTTTCGATATCTGTTATTAGGTGAAAATTGTCGAGCTCATAGACGACGATGTATACCAACTCAAACACCTCAATGTGAACGATGTACCAAAAAGAAATTATCATGTATTTACAAGTTTACTGTTAAACCAACAATGATCAAAAATGTTGTTCCAGCTTCAAAACGTATGCGTCTATTGGATCAGGTGCGAGATATGGAAGAAACTATGGATGCTCTGGAAGACCAAGTTCATTTGATACTCGCTTATAACAATGATGAATCACCAAAACAACTGGATAATACTGAAAATACAATACACCACTCTGAATCAATATCACCTCTGAATGAAGAAGAATGGACAGTAACTATTCAACCAACCAAACATGGAATTCAATTACAAACATCTGTTCACACTGTTAGCGAACTTGTTCAGTTTTTAACTCAAAGTGTAGGATGCTTCTCAACACCACAACGAACACCTAACTATTATTCCAATCATTCTCAACAAACAATGAAAGTGACTTTAAAAATGCTTCAAGTAGAAGAAAGTCTTCGACAGATATTTAGCAAGATACCAGCTCAAAAGCAATTCAATCATAGTCAGCTTGTCATCAACGATTCAACATTTTATGATCATACCCGACGTGCATCTGTCCTTTATCTCGTTGATAGTTTTTTCAACTGTGTGCGCAATATGATACCCATTGTGGCTCCTTATTATCACCCTCTTATTATCAAGCAACCGGATTCAACGCTGGCGTACTCCTTGGCATGCTTTACTGCACTTTCTACTTGCGTGATTCATGTGGATGAAAAGACGTTACCTTGTCATCGATCTGATTTTGGGATTTATCTCTATCAAGCCGCCCATGAAAAGCTTCGCGATGATGTGTTTGATGAACCACATTCGATAGAAACAATCATTGCTCTATTGACCATGTCTCAAGCGTCCATGATTATATTACGAAATGATGATACTCGACTATACATCCATTTGGCTTGGCAAATGTTGCTTGCCATGCGTGATGATTGTACGGCTATTCTACGAAAATTTGAAGCAACATCAGCTACATCTCCTACAACTCCTGAATTGGCACGTGCAGAAACTTGGAGACGACTGTTCTATGGTGTACGGTATATGCTCATCCATGTTCGTATAGTTCAAGCGGATACTGTGGATTTCGGATCGTTCTTGAAAGAAAGCAATATTGGCTATCCTCGACCACTCTTTTGTGAAATGGAGAATCAACGAAGAAAACGAATGGTGGAAGTTTATAACTTATTTGTACGACTGGATGACTGTTATATCTCAAGCAATGTGGATGCAATGGGTTATCGATTATTTGCTGGTGAACTAGACAAGGTACGCTTGTATGATGTTTCTTATATAGAACATCGACTCTTCTCGTTCTGGCAAAGTTTACCTAGTGATTTTCGACTTACCACAACACCTATGGAATATTTGGATCCTGCCTCGATTTATACTTGTCAAGATCTTCATATCTTATATCTCAATCAGATGTATTATAGTCAGTGGTTGACATTGGAAACTCGGTTGATGCAAACACCTTGTACAGCAGATTTGAAAGATACCACTTGGATACGACTAGATGGTGGACGGGCTCTATTGATTGTTTCTGTATGTGCGGACACATTGACACATATATTTCAAGTCTTACATCAAAATGAATCCTGTATGCTTGAGCTTCATTGGTTATTAGTCACTACAGATGCTTTAAGAATGCTCACCAAAGCTGCCAATACTTCTGTTCGGAATCGAGCGCAATACAATCTACGAATCTGTTTGTCCGTTCTCATGTCTCAATTACAACCTAAACCTCAATATTATACAACATCTCCATCACCATCTATTTCTTCGACAGGTCGTTCTTCTTTTACCAATATGAATCATGGATTATCACCGGGTAATTCTTCAACAAGTACTATTAGTGATAGTTTGGATGAAGTGGATGAACAAGAGGATTGGAATCATCATGATCAGGCTTCCTCTCTTGATCTATCTACTGATCTATCTCCTATGGTAGTTTATTATGGTGAAATCAAGAAAAGCTTGGAATCTTATTTTAGTGATGATATAGCGTAGTTTATTTATTATTTATTTTTATTTAGTATTGTAGTTATTGTTTGATATATATCCTTTTCTTTTTTTTTTATACTTGATTTCCTTTTTCTTTTTTTTGTAAATAGTGTCAAAATAAAATGAAATTTTTTCTTACTTTCAATGCCAGCCACTGAATTTTTTTTTTGTCTCTTTTTTTTTTTTTTTTTTTTTTGTCTTTCTTTTTTTTTTTTTTTTTTTATTTTATATCCAATCTCCAATCTATTATTCACACTATGGGTGCTTTAAGTAAAATAAAGAAAAATGAATCAAAAGATCAATATATTCACCTCTTTCTCTTTTTCAATCTTTTAGATAAAAAAGTGGATAAACGTCTCAATGGTGTTCGTAAGTATCAATATATATATATTGATAGTTTTGATTGATCTTTTCTTTTTTTAAATCCATGGGTATCCTTTATTAGAGAAAAAGAAAGACCCTGGACTTCCCAATCTTGCTCATTTGAAACAAAAGAAGATCAAAAAGGACGAAGCCAGAGCCAAGGTAATAGAATGACATGTTAGTAAAGTTTAAAACATTCACACTTCTTTATAGTCTTTAAAAGATCGTATGGAACAAAAGAAACAACGACATTTACAACAACAACAACAACAACAACAACAACAACAACAACAAAAACGTAATATTTCTTTATCAGATATGGTAGCCAATGCCGAACGTCAACATCAAGCTTTTGATGACTCTACACCAGTTTTGATGGATGAAAAGATGCAAATGGATGCCGCAGCGACTGGACAAAAGGATAACTCGAAAAAGGCTTATTTCCGTGAATTTCGCAAAGTGCTTGAAAATGCTGATGTTGTATTGGAAATCTTGGATGCTCGTGATCCTTTAGGAACAAGAACAAAACATGTGGAAAGAATGATCATGGATAGTGGATTGGATAAGAAAGTGATTTTGGTATTGAACAAAATAGGTAAATCTCAGATAAAGAAAAAAAAAAAAAAAGAGATAGACTAAAGTGGGATTATATTTGTAACTAGATCTTGTACCTAAAGAAAATGTGGAAGCATGGTTAAAATACCTTCGAAATGAATATCCAGCCATTGCATTTAAAGCATCGACACAAAATCAACGTAGCAATTTAGGACAATCATCAGTATCCACAGGAACTGCCACGGAAAACTTGTTGAATTCATCAGAATGTATTGGTGCAGATACCTTGGTCAAACTACTCAAGAATTACTCACGTAACATCAACATCAAAACATCGATCACGGTTGGGATCATTGGCTATCCAAATGTAGGCAAGTCATCCGTCATCAACTCTTTAAAACGATCCAAAGTATGTGGTGTAGGTTCTACTCCTGGATTTACCAAAGTGGCACAACAAATTACATTGGATAAAAATATCAAGTTATTAGATTGTCCTGGGATTGTATTTGCTCAACAAGGACAAGATGGTCAGACGGATGCTGAAATTGCATTGCGGAATTGTATCAAGGTGGAACTATTGGAAGATCCTGTGACGCCGGTGGAGGTGATTGTTAGTCGATGTACAACAGCTAGTTTAATGGCTCTTTACAATATTGGTTATTTCAACAATGCTCATGAATTCCTGGTCCTTTTGGCTCAACAACGTGGGAAACTTTTAAAAGGTGGTGTGGCCGATATACATCAAATAGCTCGACATGTGTTGAATGATTGGAACAGTGGCAAAATCCCCTTCTTTACCGTACCTCCCTCTTCCAAACAAAGTCATATTGAAGCCTCCGTGGTATCGAATTGGAGTGAAGCTTGGAATCCTAATAATATGCTTGTAGATGATCAAATGATAGAATAGAAATAATAATAAAATCCCAATTTAGGTAATCTTTTTTAAACGATTTTTTATTTGTTCCACATGATTGCATTAACGGTGCAAACGATTGATAAAGAACCATTAAGGAAGCATTAACATTGGTTCAGTTTTACTTGAACCTCAGCAGTGGGGTTTCATTTTTTTTTTTAATACTTTATTTAGAAAGATTTTTTCTGTTTTTCTATTCTTTTCTCTTTCCTCCCCTCTTTTTTTTTATATTATGTTTTCAAAGATCATTGATACTTTACGTAACAACACTTCCAATACCAATAATAATAATAATAATACTGAAAGAAGTCGTAGTGTACCCAAGATCGATGTACGAACCAGTGATGAAGAGTTATCAAAATCATATTCCACCGGATCCATGCCAACATCACCATCAACAACATCCGTGGGTATCAAGACAGTAGATAGTAGTCGTTCTTTGACGGATGCCATTTATATTGATACTCGACGACGTTCCAGCTTATTTGGTTATTCCACCAATTCCGCGGATGATTATATGCAAAAGGATCTTCTCTCAAGCTCTTGGTCGTAATCACTGTGTTTTCATATATTGTATATAGTTATTATTTTATATTCCACTTACCTTTTTTTTTTTTTGATGTCTTGTATATTTGTTACCCAATAAAAAAAGTTATTTTATGTATATATATATAATTTTGATAGTTGTTGCCTAGAGTGATGATTCAAAAAAAAAAGTCAGTGATCGTTTAGGTGATATGACAAAAAAAAGATGGCGTGTTCTTTTTTGTTCTTATTCAATCAGTCATTCAATGGATACAATGATGTATAGGATGTACTCGAAAAAAAATGGAGGGATGGATCATAAAGTGGGGTTGATTTTTTTTTTTTTTTTGTTTCGACAGAATAGTAACTAACATCCGATCATATATGTTCCATAGTGAGATTGATATAGAGTGATGATGCCACTTACTGATAATAAAGAAAAGACAATCACAAATAGGGATAATAATAAAAACATGAATGACATTAGACTTTGTTTATATCATTGAAAAAGACATCAAAGCTAGGAAAGAACAGATCAACTGATCATGGAAAAAAAAAAAGAAAAGTGTTTTATTTCAAAATTATAGTTAAAAAAAAAAGATCACAATACACTGGTTAGATATATAGAAAATAATAGAGATAGATGAATGAAGGATAAAGTGGATATCATTAAAAGAATAGTAACTAACTAAATATAAATATCTAACTAATTGTCCATCATTCCATTTGAGATTAGGCTGGATCCAACAAACGATGGTCTACCATCTATTACCAGGTCCTGGTGCAGGGCGATAATTCTGTTGTGGTGTCTGTGGAGGAGGGGGTTGTTGTCCATTGTTGGGTTGATAATAATAGGGTTGTTGCTGTTGTTGAGGCACTTGTTGAGGCACTTGTTGTACTGGAGGCTGGTTTTGGGGAGCGATTTGCGATGATGGAGCGGGTTGTTGTTGCACAGAGCCTTGGGGTGGTAGTTGAGAAACTTGTTGAGGTTGTTGGGCTTGTTGCGGTTGTTGTTGTGGTTGTTGTTGTTGTTGAAGTGGAGGCTGCTGCTGTTGCTGTTGCTGTTGTTGTTGTTGTTGTTGTTGAAGTGGAGGTTGAGGTTGAGGTTGACCTTGGACTTGAGGTTGAGACTGTAACTGTTGAGGAGGAGGAGGTGTAGAGGTGGATTGTTGTTGTTGAGGAGGAGGAGGACGTTGTTGAGGAGGATGCAGAGGAATCTGATGTTGTGAAAGAGGAGTGCCGGGAACAATATATCCATTTTGCTGACGCTGACCTTGTTGTTGCATAGGTGGAGGAGGAGGACGAGTATTCATGAAGGGACCAGCAAGTTTATTATTGACATTGTTAGGTTGGAATCCACTTTGAGGTGTAGCAGGTGCTGAAGGAGAACCTTGAGGAGGACCATAAGAAGGATAGTTCAAAGGAGAAGGTCGTTGACCGTATTGTCCAGATTGATGCATTGATTGAAGACCAGGTGATTTCATTGGCATTTGTTTTGGTGTTCCTGGTGGTAAGTACATGTTATTCTTGATAGTAGGTGTTTGTTTTCCAGTTTCTCCATTACTACTAGTACTCAACGCGTCAGTTGATCCTTTTGAAGCAAGATTCGATCTAGGTCCATTAGATTCATCTAAAAAGCGAGCTAAGTACAACCATCATAATAAGAACAAATGAAATTCGAATGGTACCACCATCCAGTCATCATCATTCATCGCCTTTTTTTTTCATTTCTCCTTACCTAATTCAGCAGAAGAGAGAGGTTTGTACTTGGGATCAATCGCTATAATAAAAAATAAAACCAGTTATTTGTTTCATCACTTTGTTGTTCGAATTTCTTTTTTTTTTTTTTTATTACCTGGTTGAGGGGCTTGAGAACCACCGCTTTTAGTGTCAGGTACATATCGAAGAATAGAATCCAAAGAATCACGTAGAGATGTCAATTGTAACCGCAAATCTTCTGGAAGAACTCCTGGTGCCACGGTATCTAAGGATGCCTATACTGAACATAGTCAGGTGTTTCCCGTTCTATAGATATCCTTCTTTTGTTTTGTTTTTCTTTTCTATCATTACCTTGTCGAGTATGGTGACCTTCAATAGGTTGCTTTGAGAAATAGCATGCGTAATATCATTGTCATCTAATAATAATAAAAAAAAAAAGGTAAAAAAAAACAAGGTCAATGCTATTACTTTCACATATATTATCTTTTCTTTCTCTCTCTCTCTCTCACATTTCCCTAACATACCTATAAGACTGATCAGATCGTTTTCTATTTTATCGCAATAATAATAATAATAATAATAATAAAGAATATAGTCAGTAATAAGAATGACTTGTGCAATTTAGAGTATATGGAGTATCCTACCGTTATCAGTATACTTGAGAGTAATATCTTCGGTATTGGGTAGCTTAAAGATGCGGCACATCATGAGACATAATCTGGAATATCAAATATCAAGGATAAGAACAGGTTTCTAGCATGTTGATAATATGTCACTTACTCGTCATAAGTTGGCGCTTGATTGATAGTGAGACGACGGATATCTTTGCCAAAACGACCTATTTTTCAGAATAGGATGATGTGAAGAGTTATAAAACTGATATATTAACAAAAAGAAAAACTTACATTTGATCACAATGTCTCCTGTAACGATTTTCCGCATATTACTATAGTCAGGTTGTGACATTGTTCAGATGAAAAAAAAAAAAAAAAAAGTAATAAGAAAGAAAAGGAAAGAAAAAACAAAGGGACTTGGCGTTGCAAAAGAACACCAGCCAATTGGAAAAATCCACAGTGTGATGATTTCCACGTCCGCCAATTCACTAATAGAATTCCGTGATCATCTATTATTATGCTCTTAGTAAAATCTACTTTTACAAGCGACCTTTTTATTTTATATTGTGATATATGAATTCTATATATTATTTTATGACATATAATGATTGGATCATTCATTTGATTTAATAGAATAATCATCATTATTTGATACTTTCAATGTGATTGGAGGAAAAAAAAATAATATAAAAGACACTTTTTATTTTTTTTTCTTTCTTTCTTCTACAAAAAAATCATTTGCTTCTTTTTGGCTGCTTCCTTGTTGGTATCTTCTTCTTTCTGTTCATCTAGTCACACGCGACAGAATATATTGATTCTTATTTCCACATTTTCCTCATCGTTCTTGATCTTGTTGTACCTCTGGTTTCTGGTTGTCTGTCTTCCTTGCTGTTTGGATTTTTTTTTTTTTTTTTGGGTAAATGCACATACACAAATAAAATCTATCCTTCATCTGAAACAAGTAGATGCACATAATCAAGCAATCAGGGATTGTCCTGCTCAGAAAAAGTAATATATGCTTCGGAATTCCGACAAGTCACACATTGAACTTTTTTTTTTTTTTTTTTCGTCTAGAGTGGAACAAAGGGTTTGAACATTTTCTTTTTCTTTTTCTTTTTTTTTTTTCTCTTTCATTCTTTTGTCTCTTTCTTTCACGTACACGAATTTTATAATTAATATATATATCAACATGGAACTTGGTAGTGGTCCTTTTTTTACAACATCATCAGGATTGATTGATAGTGTTGATAGTAAGTCCTTTTTTTGTGGTTGAATATAGACCTATGATAGTAGTGACACAGAATAAGGAAAACAGTTTTATTCAAACATACACATCTTTTTTTATTTGGACTAGAAAAACTTATGGTTGTTCTACGAGATGGACGTAAACTTATTGGTACTTTACGGTCATTTGATCAATTTGGTAAAAAAAATGGGAAAAGGAATCTATAGATGGATAATGTCATCGCGTTTGTTAATATTACTCTTTTTTTTTTTATAGCCAACTTGGTATTACAGGATACTATCGAAAGGATATATGTTAGAAACTGTTATGGTGATATTCCTCGGGGTATCTTTTTGATTCGTGGTGAAAATGTTGTACTATTAGGCGAAGTGGTAAAGTGTTGAAAAAGTAAGATGAACTTGTTGGTTAATTATATATATATTGAAAATATAGGATCAAGACAAAGAAGATAATACAGGTTTACGACAGGTACCTGTTGAAGAAATACTGATGGCTCAAAGAGAAGAAATGGAAACACGACAAAAATTGGAAAAGATTCGGTCCAAGGTATTACATGGTCAAGGTTTTTGTGTAGACAATACTTCCAACGATTTATATTAGGCTTTTTCTTTCTTTATCCCTACACTTATGTTTTATTTACTTTATCTTCATTTCATATTCTAATATATATATACACACACTCCATCCATCTTATATGCATATACACTTCCTTCTTTCTGATTGATATCATATACAAAAAAATGGGTCTCAGGGTTAGTTGGTCAGTTTTTTTTTTTTTTTTTTTTTTTTTTTTGAATAAAAATAGTGTATAGAATTTTATTATCGAAATTATAAAAATGATATAGAAAGGCAAACATGGCATCATCATATTGAGTAGATTGAAAAAAAGTAACATTAGTGGAAGAGGGAAGGGTATCTATACTATATGAGTTGTCTAAGACAAAAAAAAAAAAAAAAAAAAAAAAGAGATGGAAGAAAAAGTCTAAAAGTTGTAAATAAAATCATTATGATTTTCGTGATCCCTTTTGCAGAAGTTGGTCAAAGAATCCACCAAGAGCAGCCAAAGGCAACATGAATATACCACAACAGCCACAGTTGTTGACATTAGATTGTTCTTGAGGAGCGGTAAAAGGATCAGGGGTATGTCCTTTAGGTGTATTTTCGATATTGTTTGTTTCTGTACTGTCCGTCATTCGGTGATGGTATCCAAAATAAAAAAAAATCGAAAGACGAGAAAGAAAGAAAAAGGGAACAAAAAAAAAAAAAAATGGAAATAAGGAAATTTTTATCTTAGCAGCACATGCGGAGTCAAAACCGACTTTTGATACTTGTACCCCACTACAACCGCAAATCCTGTCCAACGAATAGAAAGCGTGATTGTTTCAAATCGTGTCCTTTTTCTGCATTTAATTTAATATTAATTTTTGACAATCATTTTTTCCGTGTAGATTAAAAAAGAAAAAAAAAATAGATACTGTAGTATATATTATCTTTAAAAGAAGAAGATGATGATCGGTTAGGAGACCTACAAAGTTCATGGTGCCATTTTTTTTTAAAAGAGTAAAGAGAAGATACAATCTCACAGTATCATTATTATTTTTATTTGTTTTGTGGTTTAACAATCAATAAGATTATGATGAAGTCGATACCTCTATGGCGATACGATGATGATGTTACCTTATGATGATGCCATTTGTCAACCATGCAAAAAAAAAGGAGAACACTTTGATTTGATTGGACCTCAGTGGCTGGGCAACAGTTGGATGCCAGTGAACAGGACAAACCAATCAGAGCAAAAGAAGAAGTAATTAACAAACTCCGGTCACTTCCTCTAAGAGGGGAAAATATTTTTTATTTTCTCTTTTTCTTTTCTCCTTTCTATATTTTATTTTGTTAACTGATAATTCTTTTCTTTTCTTTTTTTTTATGTCATTACTTGTGTTACCTTATGAAATACTTGAAACCATTCAAAATCAAGTAACGAATATTAATATCCATCGTAAAAATGGTGATACCAATACAATGGGCAAGATAATGACAGATATGCTTCAAACAGTGGATGGATTAGTATCAAGATCATATGATCAATATATCGACTTGGAAGTGTTGCCTGATGGATTAGAAACTAATTTCCCTGATCGGGTGACTTGGAGAGATATCAGCAGAGCAAATCAATTAGTGGGATCTACTTTGGTAAGAATGGTTTCTGGTGAATTAATGGCTAACGATGAACAAGATGATGAACGAATGGAAATGGCTGCAAGATTATTGGCTCATTTATCTGGTAGAGGAGGTAGAAAAAAAAAAAATTTCAAAGAAGTATATATATTTTGCCAAAAACGGACATTGAATTTTCTTTTTTTTTTCATTTTTTTTATTTAAAAAGCTGCTGGTGCTTTGACAAGAACTTGGCACTTTCCTTTCCTTGATGCTAATGGTGATTTGAACCAACTTCAAATTAAACTTCATGAACCAAGTTATATAGGAAATGATATTGGTTTCAAAACTTGGGGTGCTGCTCCTTTATTAGCAAAGTAAGTTAACAATTATTATTGATATTGATTGAAAGCTCAACTTTATATATGTAGGAAACTCTTGCAACAAAATATCATACCTGACATACAACATCGAGAAGTACTTGAACTTGGTACAGGAACTGGACTTGTTGGACTTGTATGTGAAAAGTTAAAAGATGGATTAGGCAAAGTGACGGTAACTGATTATCATCCAAGTGTCTTAAAAAACGTGGCTATCAATGTGGAACTCAATCATTCTACTTGTCAAGTATCAAAACTGGACTTTATTCAGGTG
This sequence comes from Halteromyces radiatus, assembly GCF_025201355.1. NCBI lineage: Eukaryota > Fungi > Mucoromycota > Mucoromycetes > Mucorales > Cunninghamellaceae > Halteromyces > Halteromyces radiatus. Next base: position 249,302 of record NW_026251696.1, on the reverse strand, counting down.
GCAACCTCTATAGAAGAAACGGAATGGAACAATAGGACATTTAGTATAGTGATTGCCAGTGATCTGCTTTATGAAATGGAACACGCGGAATATTTACCTGTGGCAGTGGAAAAACTTATGGAAAACGATTTTTATTTTATGATTCCTTTACGTGATACTCATTGGAAAGAAGTGAATCGATTTGAAGAAAAAATGATACAAGTGGGACTAATACAACGGATGGTTGAAGACAAGGAAATTCAAGAAGATGAAGGCATTGTTAGATATAGGTAAACGCACAAATATGTATACATACATACAGATATAGATAAACAAATAATAACACTAAACTACACATATAATATATACTAAGCACTAAACACTTTTTTTTGATCTTCTTAATTTAGATACTATGAATATTCAAGAAAAGCAGTAGTATAAGGGTCAGCCCGTGATCCTGATCACAAGGTTTGTACCAAATAAGTGTTCTCGTGGGCAAACTGTTATTTGGTACAAACCTTTATAGTTTTTTAGTACGTCATAGGATAGAAGCTCTCACTCCACTTCCCTCGCTTTCTTTTTTTTTTTTTTTTCTTTTTTTAAATAAAAAAAAAATTTGATACCCTTTTGTTCTTTTTCTTTTATTTTATTTTTGTCTCTTTTTCCTGTTCCCTTTTTCTTTTTCTTCTTCTTCTCTTTCTCTTTCTTTTTTTTTTCTTTTCTTTTTTTTTTCTTTCTTCCTTTTATCTATTTATTATCTACCTCTTTTTTTTTATTCTTCTTATTATCTACTTTGTATCATTCTAATAGATATTCAATGTATAACGTTCCGTTTCATCTTTCCAACTTTAATCCACAGTCATCACAGCAACAGCAACAACAACAACAACAACAGCAACAACCTCCGAATACTGGTGTTGGTATGGATCGTAAACCTTTTAATTCACCTTTAGCAACAACTTCTTCTTTGGATTCATCGCCTATACCCACTGATATGCTACAACAAACGAGTGACCGATCTTCTTCGTCGTATCCAACGTTACCGCCAAGCTATACTAACAACCCTTTAAACTCAGTCAGTCCAACCCCCAGTAACAAAATACCAACAATAAGTAATACCAGTAACATCAATACACCTGGAAGACCTTATGATATGTATGATACAACACCTATTCCCTCCAATTACAAACAACAACAACAACAACAATCACCGCTCCCAAAACAATCCACTTCATCATCATCCAAAAGTAGCAATGCGTATTATGCAAACAATGATGATTGGACTCTTTCATCTGCTCCTTCACCACATCCATCCTCATCTGCCACAGCTTCCAATAATTTAGATCAGGATCTCAATGATAATGGTGATTATGTAGTTTCTCCCAATTCTGGTACATTGGATGACGAATTACAACAACAACAGTAAGTAAAAAAAAAAAGGATGATTTGAATTTCAGCGTAGTTGGCCAACACTAGAAAGTGTTTATATGGAACACGTGAGAGAAGGGAAAATAAAAAAAAAAAGGGCAATTTGTGGATAAGATGATCGAATAAGTGATGGGATTTTAAGGTTTGACGTTGAAAATTTCGGCTCATGAAACTTTTTTTTTTTTTTTTTTTTAATAATAGTATGCAACAATTATTTGAAAAGAAAAGACGACGACGAGAATCTCATAATGCAGTGGAACGACGACGAAGGGATAATATCAATGAACGGATTTTTGAATTATCAACATTATTACCGGAAAGAGATGCTATCAAGAATAACAAAGGTACCATCCTGAGGAAATCAGTCGAACATATACGTATGTTACATGAAGAAGTCAACAAATGTCAACATCGGATTCAAGAATTGGAAAATATGTTGGGAATGTACCGAATACGTGGTGGTACATTGAATGATATGAACCTGGATATGCAACAACAACAAAGACCTCCCATGATGCAACCTTCTACTATGAATTTTTCAACTGGTATTCAACCTCAATTAGCTTATCGACGAGACGGTTGATCTCCATCCATAGTGTTATTCCCTTTCTCTTTCTTTTTTTTTTTCTTTTTTAGTATTCTTCTTCTTCTTCTCCCTCCCAATTTGTTCTATACCATTTTTATATCTATTTGAATCTATATTTATTTATCTATTATATTCTATATACATTTTTTTTTGATCCTTTCCTCCTTTTCTCATTCAATGGATCATCACTTTTAATAAAACAAATATGTCCTTCATATTCCTTTTTTTTTTGTTTCTATAGTGATCGTGTCTATTTTTGGATTATTCTATGTGATATGCATGCTTTTAGTTTTTTTTTTTTTTTTTTTTTTTTTTTTTTTTTCTATTTTCTATTCATTTCATCGACATCTATTCAAAAGATGAAATGGAAGAAATACAGAAAAAGAAAAAAAGGATTCTTCATTTTTTCCGTATTGGATGGATGCTAGTTATCTCTTAAGGTGTCACCCAAGAGATTTTCGTATATCATACTATTATCCATCATCCATGGCCCATGATCCATCATTCATTCTCTGTCGTCATGTATCATCACATGTCATCCGTCATTATAGTGAATAACTATCCATCATTCATCATCACATCCATCAAATCATAATTATAAAGTGACACAGACTTGAGGACATTTTTTTTTTATTCTTCTACTAATGACTCATTCTGAGGGCATCCTTAATTTTTGAGGAATTGAGCTTTACGTTGGGTATTCCAATACGTTTTATATATGATCATCATCATTATTCTCGTAAACTAATAACAATCCAACATCCGTGTCTCCACTAAATCACTTAAATATTATGAAATAATTAGCACCATCAACTCTCATATATTTCTAAAAAAGTCGAAATAATTAGATACCTAAAAAAAGACGAATTATGAAGAATGGAATTAGAAAAAAAAAAGGATATTAATGATAGATATTTTCAAATGTGTACAACATCATGATAATAACAATATGATATAAAAATAAAATCAAGTGGCCTAAACATAAATATTTATTATTAGGTAGCAGTAATGATAGATATAAAATATATAAATACAGATTGTATTAAACTATAGATACCAGACTAGATATTTTGATACAAATGAATATGTATGATCGGATAATCAGATATGGCAATCCGTTGATTCTTGGTGGCAATTGGTAAACTAGCAACCTCCACCACCACCACATCCTCCGCCTCCACCACCACATCCTCCACCACCACATCCACCACCACCGCCGCATCCGCCAGTACCACCACAAGCAGCACCATTACCGCAGCCACCAAAAGCACCACCACCACCACAAGCGCCAGCGCCATAAGAGCCAAACATAACGATTGGGTAGGAGATAAACATGCCAGCAGCGACACCAGTATAAATATCCAGATCATCACGAGATCTTCTACGTTGTAGCGAGTAGGCTGGAGCGGCAACGTCCCTGAAACGCTCGCTTGTACATTTTGATCCATCTAGATCTCGATATTGATTTTGAAGTTTTGAATTGCCATCGCCTAACTTGTACCATTTGTCCTTATAACTGGTGATCTTGGCTCCACTGTAGTTCCGATCATCACTTGAGTAGATGGCACCTTTTCCACCTGTTCCACAACTAACCGTTCTATTTGATATCACCAAATAAATCCAAAAAAAAAGAAAAAAAATATTAACACCTTTTTTTTTCTATAGTATATGTCTTTCATTCCAGTTTTGAGCTCTGCTGTCTAGCTTATCTATTTTACGTACCCAATATATCCATAGGATGTCTTCTTCATGCCTTCTGCAATAAAATCTTGCATATCTTTCAATCGATCCTATCAAAAAAAAAAAAAAAAAGAATGCAAAAGAAGAAAGGTGAGTGCCAGCATGATAGGATGAATCAATTCCATACTAAAAAAAAAAAATAATAATAATAATAACTATGTGTTTACTTACAATATTACTGTCATCACTATAGAATGACTTGGCGACATCTATAAAATACAGAATAAACGTTGTAAGAAAACAACCAAAATATGTCATGATAATGATTGCTTCCTTACCATGACAATGTGCACTGATACTGACAGATTTGCTACCTCCTTCCTTGCTAAGCCTACATGTTGATAAAAAAGAATATATAGCAACGCGGTAAGTAAATATCAGCAATGGTATCCATGATTTAAATATCATTTTCTGATCACATACTCTTCGTTCATCAAAGTAGCTATTTTTTTTCGATCACGTTCCTCTACTTGAATTGTTCCAGGATAGAATTCCAAGCCAAATCCTACTCTATGAATAGTCAATTTCGCTTGATAAGTATCTGTTTCTTTCACATGTTGAAGTTTCTAAGATGATGAATTCCGGTTAAGAAAAAAAAAAAAAAAAAGAGGGAGTGAGTTTCGTCTGCTTGATACCTAATAATAAATATATATCCTATTACCGTAATCATGTAAGTGACTGGGAATCTGAGCCATGCCTTGTTGGTATCACTTGCAAATTTCTTCAAACTTGGTTCAGGGATTGTATCATCATGATTAATGACACGTTTTAAATACTTGAGAGTAAATTGTCGATAGGAAGAAGCATGGAGCATATGCAGATGCCAAGCACAATCAATTTCCATAGTAGGCACAGCAATCAATGTAGGGTTGTCTTTCATCAATAGCATAAAGTCATGGTACCGGCGGATGCCTGAAATAAAGCCTTTAGGTGGAGCCCAATCAATTGCCATGGCACTATCATAGAATTTGCGTTGACGAGCTACAGCATGAATCAGATCGATTGAGAATGGTGATGGGTTACTTTGATAACATGTTCGGATGGCATATAGTAGTTCTAATTGATAAATTACAAAAAAAAAAAAAAGATCAGAGACGATGTGATTTTACTTTTTTTTTTTGGGTTTTTATCGTACCATTTGCATCGTGTTCATATTTCATTCCAAGAGTTTTAAGCTTATCTTCGATTTGAAGTTCATAAGAGTAATCCAATTCTTGTTGAGGATCGATATATTGAATGGGTTGAATCAATGGTACCATCTTGTTTGGTTTTTTCTTTAGTTTCCCATTTGGTCCAAGAAGAGTTCCTCTATAACATCCAATTCACATGCGAAGAAAAAAGAAAATAATCAGCGTTTGACAACGTAAGCAAATTAAAAGATAATAATACTTACGCAACGGTTGATCCTTTATTTTTTTTGAATGTTAGGTCATATTCCAACTTGATTCGCGCCACATCCAAGAAATTGATTTGTCCGTTCACTCCACATGGATGATCAAAAGGTGTCGTGTTTTTTCCATAGCGATAATCTACATACATGGTCCTGATAAAATAATGGTTAGTTTATAGATTCTCTCTTTTTTTTTTTTTTTTTTTTTGTACTGGGCTTACCAAGGAATTTTAATTTCATTATTACATTTCAAACAATTGCGATGGAAGAAACCTTCGTACATGTTATCGATATTCAGATGATACGGTTCGCCTGTTGATCCAAATATGGAGTTCCATAGCTTGAGTGATTCTTCCGAGCCGTGACCATAATGCTAACGTGTAAAAACCAAGGAAAAAAAAAAGAGGGGAGTTAGATATAGGTTTGAGTACTTGCCATTTCAAGTATCCTACCAAAGACCTCAGTGGTAAGTGAGTTTCAAACGTCTTTTTGCCGAATGGAAGACGAAGAACTAGATCTTCATAGTAACGGAATGGTGATAACAAGTGAGCATGCCATACATATGCAATATCTTAAGAAGAAGAAAAAGAATGAAGATTAGCGATCCAAAAGCTCTAAGTATATACATATACTTATATATATATATTGTGATCTACTTACCTAAAGGTGGAGTAGGCATCGCATGTTTGCCGCTTGAATAACGAACCCATAATTCGTATCTAAATTCAGCGCGAGCCAAGTAAAAACGTTGTTGATCGAGTGTCATTCTATCCATATTGCGCCAAAAACGTTCTATCAACGATAGATAGAAAAAGCAATTGGTGACTGTTACAACTTTGTTTAATGTAGGTGAAGCAACAGTATCTTCATGAGGTGGGTCCTTGTTGAATTTTGCTGGAGTTGATGTTGATGAATAACCAGGAGGAGGAATTGATTCAAGAGTCATGGTTGTATATATAAAAAGAAAAAAGAAGAAGGAAAAGAGAGAAAAAAAAAAGCTAGCTTTTATGTAAAATAAAGAACCAAAATAAGCTTTTGCGGTGTCTGAATCATTATTAACTATAATGTTCTGTTTATACAAGAATATTTTGTGTACATATATCAGCCAATGCTACGTAAACTTCAGCGCTGTCATACAGCTGACACTAATGATCCGATGCTAATTTTATAGTACTGAAAACCAAATTCATTTGAATGATTTCAAATGATTCTTTTTTAATTATAGAAAAAAAAAAGGAAAGGTGACATCAAGTGATGATGCTACGGAGAAACTCAATCACAACTGGACCCTTTTAAATCATCATCATTCCTTCCAAATTCTGTCGATCGCTTTCTCTCTCTCTCTCTCTTTTTCCCCTGAAAAAACGGTTCAGCATGAACTACACAAGCAAAAAGTTCATTCACCGACAATTTTTTCCCATTTCCGCGGAGGAACTACTAAATTTTTTTTTTCTTCTTTTTCTTTTTATTAATTGTATACATTTTTATACAATGACTGAATCTATTGATGAAGCAGAATTAGCTGCTATGACACAACCAGAACTACAACACTATTTAGACTCTCTTTTTGAGCAAGCTTTGGATATTATTCAGCAATCTCATCAATGGCCTATCTTTCGTCAGGATGATACTATTACCACGCGACGACAACGACTTCCACCCACTCAACAACAAGGAACGACATTGAATAGGAAAACAACTTCTTCCAGTCGACATTATTTTATCCAAAGACATAGTGAACATGCTGATATTACATACGATCAAATACGACAAGTCTTGTTTGAAAATCATTCAATGAATGAACCCAAATATGTGGTCATGTTGGAAGAAGCCAAACAACTCAAATTATTAGTAAAAGATACAACAACAGAAGCAGGTATTTATTGGCTTGGGTTCAAGGCATCCATGGCTTCTCCTCGGGAATTTGTGGAATTGGTTGCAACACGTGAATTACCCAACACTCATTCCTTCTTGGTGGTCTCTCAACCCGTGGCAACAAAAGAATATGCAAAGAAAAGTTATGTTCGTGGTAAATATCTTTCTTGGGAATATGTTTCTGAAAAACAACAACAAATGGATAGTGATTCAAAAATAGTGGAATGGACTTGCGTACAACAATCAAGTGCTGGCGGATGGGTGCCTGGCTTCTTATCGGATTGGATCGCATCAAGGGAATTTCACAAGGATGTAGATAGCTTGATCAATTATATAAAAGGAACCAAGTAGCATTGGTATCAGTATAATCAGTATTAGTATTAGAACTGTCGGTAATACTATGGTATTGTAGTATTAATAAATAGTGCCAGTAGTATTAGTGATGCTAGTAAATATATATATATATCTTTGACAATTAATAAATCGGCTGTACATACTTTTTTTTTTTTCATATATCTTTATCCAATGAAAGCACTATACAAGCGGAATGCCAAATTCTTTTCTTTTTTCACCAAATTGATGCAATGGAACCTCTTTTTTTTTTTTTTTTTTTTTCTTCCCAACTGAAAAAGGTAATCCATCCATCCATCCATCCATCCATCCAATATTATCAAACAATGTTATCGTACTTATTAAATTTCTGTTCTATCCATTTTTTATAGTGCTTCTTTAAAAGTCCTCGAACAGTATACACATCATGTCGAAGCGAGAAGCCAAAGAAAACTACTTCCTCCGTTTGAAGGAATACTTGGATACCTACAAGTCCATCTTTATTGTCAATGTCGATAATGTCAGCTCCAACCAAATGCACCAAATCCGTCACTCTCTCCGTGGTGAAGGTGTTGTCCTTATGGGTAAGAACACCATGGTTCGTCGTGCTTTGAAGACCTTCGTTGCTGAACGTCCCGAATTCGAACGTCTTTTGCCCCATGTCCGTGGTAACATTGGTTTCGTCTTCACCAATGGTGACTTGAAGGAAGTCCGTGAAAAGATTCTTTCCAACCGTGTAAGTGATATTTTATATAAATATATATATGTATATTGGTGATACTCAATAATTTTTTTTTTTTTTTTTTAGGTTGCTGCTCCTGCTCGTGCCAATGCTGTTGCTCCTGCTGATGTGATTGTGCCTGGTGGTAACACTGGTATGGAACCCGGTAAGACTTCTTTCTTCCAAGCTCTCGGTATCCCTACCAAGATTTCTCGTGGTACCATTGAAATTGTTTCCGATGTCAACTTGGTTCAAGCTGGTGAAAAGGTTGGTCCTTCCGAAGCTGCTTTGTTGAACATGTTGGGTATCTCTCCTTTCACCTACGGTATGGCTGTTGTCCAAGTTTATGATGAAGGTTCTACTTTCTCCTCTGAAGTTTTGGATGTTGGTGAAGAACAATTGGTTGCTAACCTTTTGGCTGCTATCCGTCAAGTCGCTTCCATCTCTTTGGCTGTTGGTTATCCTACCTTGGCTTCCGTTCCTCACTCTCTTATCAACGGTTACAAGAATTTGTTGGCTGTCTCTGTTGCTTCCGACTACACTTTCCCTGGTTCTGAAAAGATGAAGGAATACCTTGAAAACCCTGAAGCCTTCGCTGTTGCTGCCCCTGTTACCGCTGCTGGTGGTGCTGAAGCTGCTGTTGAAGAAGCTGCTGCTGAAGAAGAAGAATCTGAAGATGAAGTAAGTTGATGTTATTGGATGATTATTAGGAATATGTTAGACTAATTATTATTATTATTATTTTTTTTAATAGGATATGGGTTTCGGTCTCTTTGATTAAACAATGGATGTCATTATATAGTGAATATTAATCTCATTATTATAATTATTCATTTGAGTTTTCTTTCTACTTTCTGCATTCTCATCTAATAAAAAAAATCATGATTACATTTTTTTTTGTCAAAAAATATTCTATTGTCTTTATACATATATATATATATATATATATATGTATGTATCTACATGTGGATCACACTTTGGGGGGATATTCAATGATGAGTGGCTGGGCCGTCACAGGCGTGCTTTGAAAAAAAATCAACTAGGCGCGATCTTTTTCTTTTCTTTGTCTTTTTTTTTTTTTTTTTTTTTTTTTTTTTTTTTTTGTTTTCTTTCTTTTTTTGTTGTTTTCTTCTTTTTATTTATAGTCACCATTCATCGGATACATATATAATCAATCATGGCAACTTCTGGATCTTCATCAAATATGCGTATTGAACAAGTTAGTTCAGCCACCCGTGAAAAACGTGTTGCAGCTCACTCTCACATCAAAGGATTAGGTTTACTTGAAGACGGTACTGCAGAACCTATTCAATCAGGTTTTGTTGGTCAAGAAAATGCGAGAGAGGTAAAATAATGAAAAAAGAAAATGAATGTTTTATCATTCAAGAAAGGAAACTGACATGATTAAAACTTGTTAGGCAAGTGGAGTTGTTGTAGAACTTATCAAATCTAAAAAGATGGCAGGTCGAGCTTTATTATTTGCTGGTGCACCTGGTACAGGTAAAACCGCAATTGCCATGGCGATCTCTCAAGAACTTGGACCTAAAGTACCTTTTCGACCTATTGTTGGATCTGAAGTGTATTCATCTGAAATCAAGAAAACCGAAGTACTTATGGAAAACTTTCGTCGCGCTATTGGTTTACGTATCAAGGAATCCAAGGAAGTCTATGAAGGTGAAGTGACTGAATTGACTCCTGAAGAAACAGAAAATCCATTGGGTGGTTATGGCAAGACTGTATCTCATGTCATCATTGGTCTCAAGACGGTCAAAGGTACAAAACAACTCAAATTGGATCCTAGTATCTTTGAATCTATTCAAAAGGAAAATGTCACGGTGGGTGATGTTATTTATATTGAATCAAATACTGGTGCTGTCAAGGTAAGTTTGATATGGAAAAAAAAGAGAAACAGATGATCTCATTTTTTTTTTTTTTGTTATGATAGCGCGTGGGTCGATCGGATGCTTTTGCTACAGAATTTGATTTGGAGGCTGAAGAATATGTTCCTTTGCCAAAGGGTGAAGTACATAAGAAAAAGGAAGTGATTCAAGATGTGACATTACATGATTTGGATGTTGCCAATGCTAGACCTCAGGTAAAACAATGAAATTAAAATTAAAAAAAAAATAAGGATTTGTAACATTATCATTATAGGGTGGACAAGATATTATGTCTATGATGAGCCAAATGTTGAAACCCAAGAAAACTGAAATCACCGAAAAGTTACGAAAAGAAATCAACAAGGTAGTCAACAAATATATTGATCAAGGTGTGGCTGAATTAGTACCTGGTGTTTTATTCATTGATGAAGTAAGTAATAAAAGGATAGGATATGATGAATATTTTTTTTTATTCAATACATTTTTTTTTTGGATAGGTACATATGCTTGATATTGAATGCTTTACTTATTTGAACCGAGCCCTTGAATCTTCTTTGTCACCAATTGTCATTTTTGCAACCAACCGAGGCATGTGTACTATTCGGTAAGAACTTGAATTAAATAATATTCAACAATAATGTATTTCTTACTTTTATACATATATATATAGTGGTACCGATGATATTGTCTCCCCACATGGTATTCCTGTTGATTTACTCGATCGTCTATTGATTATTCGTACTCTCCCTTACTCACTGGATGAAATCAAGGAAATCATCAAGATTCGTGCTAGGACAGAAAATTTGACTGTAGATGATGCAGCAGTGGATCATATTTCTGATAGGGGTCTCAATACATCTTTACGGTAAGGGACATTTTTTTTTTCTGGACAATGTGGGCTTACTTTTTTACTTTATTTTATTTTAATTTTGATGTATTATATATAGTTATGCCGTTCAACTTCTTACTCCAGCGAACGTTCTTTCTGAAATCAATGGACACAATAGTATTACTTTGGATGATGTGAAGGAAGTGGACGATTTATTCTTTGATGCCAAGAAATCAGCCAAGCACTTGACGGAACAAGAATCCCAGTTTATTGTTTAAATCCCTTAGTTTTATATATTCATTATTTTTTTTTTTTACATTCAATCCATCATTATCTTTTCTTTCCATGATTCATGTTTATTTCCTATTTTTATATAATGCATATTATCTTTCCTCTCCTTTACGCTCTTTTTCCTTCTATCAAACAAATAGAATAAAGATTAGTACGTATATCATCCGTTGATGAACAACTTCAAAACACTAGTGCATATTCTTTATTTTATAGGTATATAATTGAACAGGTATGAATAGGTGATGAAGGAATAGTTATACATGATCATCGATTAGCGTGGATGTGCGGGCTGATGGTGCAGTACTCCTGATTTGAGGCACTTCGGGTTTTCTTGTTGTACATTTTCTCCAAAGTTCCCCTGGGATTGTTTGCACTGTTGGATCACTGAAAAAAATACCGGCGACGAAAACACCAGCCAAACGAGCCATGATGACAGACATCAAGGCAAGCACAAAATTAGCCTGATGTTCTGGATCAATCAAATACATTTGTAATGTAAATCCTAATGAGTAGGTGACTGCAGGCACTATAATTTTTTTTTTAAAAAAAAGATAGATATCAATAAAACATTTTTTTTTTTTTTTTTTTTGAAAGATGATCTTTTCTTTAAAAATTTTTTTTACTTAATGGATACAATAGACTACGAGCCACTACCTTTCTAAAAGGATTTTTAGTTTGTTGCACTTGACACCAGGCAGGTGGTTTTGGTGCAATGGCAGATGCTGGAGATAAGCGACCTCTTGTGGATGATGATGCCTCATTACGTTGTTGACTGGTTGATGCACTTCCCAAACCTCGTTCTGCTATTTCTAATAACAATTTTGTATTTTTTCTTTTATCTAAAAATACCTTGTACATGGATGCAATGGAAGTAAAGGAAGAAATGATAATGACGAGAAAGATAAAAGAATAATAATAAATCCAAGCTGGTTTATTATATGTTCGATCAGCAAATCCATTATAGTACCTAAAAAAAAAAGGATGATTAAAATAACATGTCAAATAGGAATCTTTTTTTTTTTTTTTTTTTTTTTTTTTTACCAACAAAGTTCAGCATTAGGATTAATGAGTTGATCGATTCCCTCAGGTAATTCTTCTCCATAATAAGGAATGATATTAGCAATACCGGTATAAACAGCAGCAGCAGGCATCAAGATATATTCAGGTCGACAGGGCCATCGAATACGATACACAAAGACTAAGAAAAGATGTACACCTACACAACCAAGTAAACAGATGGGCATCATGGTAAAAATCCCGTTTAAAAATCGCCAACTAAAACAAAATTGAGTATGTATGGATTGTTCAGCGGCGGCCAGAGCCATACAATGATCCATGAACGATACCACATTTGCACCGATCACGCAACGCAATGATACTCTGTTTGTGTCACGAGGATGATGATAAAGCATATACCAATAAACAGCTACTACCACAGCGATACTGATCATACTCATATACGTGCAAATCCCCGATGCCAGTTGTAGATGATCGAATTCTTCAGGTGTAAAATTAAATTGAACAGGTGGTAGAGACGTTGCATTACCCGAGTCGGTTTCGAAATGACTCATCCATATAAAATAAATGAAACACTCTCTATAGATGATGATTTGATAAGAAAAAGAAACATCAAAATAAAAAAAATATTCATCCTTTTTTCTTTTGAAGAAAAGTCAAAAAAAAAAAAAAAAAACTAATTCCCGACGTGATCTTAAAATAATCAAAGGATCATAGATAATAGTCTATGCAAGGGTGTTTTTTTTTTTAAAATAGAAAAAAAAAGTAAAGATTAAGATCAATGCATGGGATTTTCAAAACCAGCGGCTCTTGAATCACACACTACCAGTTTTTTTTCATTCATATGCGAAACGTTTCTTTTCTTTTTTTTTTTTCTTTTTTTTTTTTTTTTTTTTTACTTTTTCTTTTCTCTTTTTTATAATCATATTCTTATATAAAATATGGGTGGAATAAGAAAAACAACAATTGCACTATATCTTCTTCAAAGACTTAAAGAAGTTGGTATTGATACTATCTTTGGTGTTCCTGGTGATTATAATCTCAGCTTTTTAGATATACTTGAAAGTAAAAACATTCTCAATCAATGGAAAACGCGATCAAACAAAATAAAACTAACAACGATCTTTTATAATAGATGACAAAGAACTTACTTGGGGAAATAATGCAAATGAATTGAATGCTGCTTATGCCGCTGATGGCTATGCTCGTGTCAAAGGTGCAGGTGCTGTATTGACCACTTTTGGTGTGGGCGAATTATCTGCTACAAATGGTATTGCCGGATCTTACGCTGAAATGGTACCAGTGATTCATCTTGTTGGCACACCAAGTACTTCCTCTCAAGCAACTGGTGCGTTATTACATCATTCTCTAGGTAATGGTGATTTCTCTGTCTTTATCAATATGTACACCAATATCACTGCTGCTAGTGCCCATCTTACTACTGGTAGTGCTGCTCGACAAATTGATGAAGTTCTCTCTACATGTTTACGTCGTCGTCGTCCAGGTAAATCCATTTATTTATTTATATAAAAATGTATACTTATTTTTTTTTTTTTTTTTTTTTAGGTTACATTGGTATTCCTGCTGATATTGTCAATCATGAAATTATGGTTGAAGATATTCCATTGGATTATTCTATCCCAAAAAATCCTCCTGAAACTCAAGAAGCAGCTTTGAAAGCGATTATTCAAGCCATTGAAGTAGCCAGACATCCTATCATCATTGCTGATGCCTGTGTTGTACGAAATCATATGCATAAAGACGTGGCTGAATTGGTCAAGGTATCTGGTTTTCCTGTCTATTCAGCTCCTATGAGTATCGATGTAGTAGATCATAATTTGCCCAATTATCGTGGTTGTTATAGTGGTGCCTCCTCTTTGGATAAGGTGAAAGAAGAAGTCCTTCATTCCGATTTGATTCTTGAATTGGGTTCCGAACAAACCGATGTCAACACAGGTGGATTTACTTATGGTTTAGTGCCATCCAAGGTGATTGAATTCCATACATTCTCTACCAAGGTATTCTATTCTACTTATGAAAAGGTGGCAATGCAAGAACTCGTCCCACTACTTATCAAGTACTTCCCAAAACAAGCCTCCCGCGACATCCAGAAAGTCATCAAGGATTTAGGTCCTCGAGCACAACGATCAATCACGCCACCAGGTGAAACAATGCTTCAAGATTATTTTTGGAACAAGATTGTGGATTATCTTCCTGAACGATCAGTGGTCATTGCCGAAACAGGTACCCCTGCTTTGGGTGCATTCAATTTGACTATTCCGAAAGACTGCATCTTCATCTGTCAAGTTCTCTGGGGTAGCATTGGATATACAGTTCCATCCACACTAGGTGCTGCGTTGGCCGACCGATCTAGACGAGTATTTTTGATGGTGGGTGATGGTTCATTCCAATTGACAGCACAAGAAGTCTCTGTGATGCTCCATCATGGTGTGTGTCCTATTATTCTCTTATTCAACAACGATGGTTATCTGATTGAAAAATTACTCCATGCTTACGGACGCAAGTACAATGATTTTCAAATGTGGGAATACGCCAATACTTTCAACTACATGGGTGCCAACCTGGCCATCAATCAGAAACGTGCCACTCGACCTTTCCGCATTGGTGTTCAAAATAAAATCACAACTCGTAAAGAATTTGAAAGTGCTATGCATCAAGCTATTGCTCAACCAGATCATATTCACTTTTTGGAAATCATCTTTCCTTCCAATGATGCTCCTGAAGAAGTTATCAAGCATTCTGGCTCTTATGGAGGTACTTAGATTAATCTGTATATGTATATATGTAGTTGTGTTTATTGACAAATGAATGAATATGAAATAATAATAATAATAGTAATAAAAAAGTAGTTTATATGTATGTCTATCTAGTTATATATGAATAAGGGGAAAAAGTGAGGGGGGTTGAAATAAGATCAATGTTTGTAAATATATAAAAAGGTAAAGAGTGAATTGGAATCAAGTTTGGTTTATTCTGGTTTCTTGAGTTGAGGGGTTGGAATGGTCTATGGGATCAATATGTAAAGTCATTAGATAAAATATCTCTTTTTTTTCTTTTTCTTTTTTGAAAGTATGTAAAAGGGAGATCCTTACCATTTCGGGCTTCATCACCTATTTCATCATATAGTATTGCGAACAGAGAGAGAGTGTGTCAAAAAAAAAAGGAAACAAATTTTAAATATAAGCGAAAATAAAATAATGAATCAACATTTTCTTACCTTGTTTACAATCGTACTTCCAATAGCCATACCAGAACAAAGAGTCAGGAAGATATAAAACTTGTTCGCCTTTGCCATTGTCGTTCTTGAAAGAAAAAAAGAAGAAAAGGGAATAGATGATCAAAGATGATGCTTTTCATGGACTGGCCGGTCACAGACTCCGATCACTATGAAAAAACTATTTTTTTTTTTGTCTTTTTTTCCTTTTTGTTAGTTTTTTTTTTCTTTCAGACTTTTTCTTTTTTTATTGTTTCCACGTAAGAATGTATATATCAAAAACCAAATGACTCATATCAAATTATTAACATCATTTTATTATTATTATTATTATTGTGGATAGAGTTATTATTCATAGACATCATGGGTAAAACAGCTACACCTGAATTGAAAATGTAAGTTTTTGTTTCTTTATTGACTTTGATAAAAACAACCAAACTTTTTAATTATTTTGATAGGTATATGGATAAACAATTATCACTTCAATTGAACAACAACCGAAAAGTGACAGGTATTCTTCGTGGTTACGATCCCTTTATGAATCTTGTCTTGGACGAAGCCATGGAAGAAGTCAGTGCAACTGAAAAGAACGCGATTGGCATGGTGGTAAGTACTTTGATAACATTTGATTTTGAAAATAAACTTACCTTTTTTTTTTTCTAGGTCATTCGTGGTAACAGTATCACCTTGATGGAATCTCTCGAACGTATTTAAAAAAACAAACAATCCTATCTCAACATGCCATCTCTCTCACACACACACATATATATCTCTTCTCAACCCTCCACAGTTTTTTTTTTTTTTTTTGTTTGATCCTAGTCAACATTCACAATCTTAGTCTAGATCTATTTTAGTCATAGTTTACTCTGTATACATTCTCTTTCTTGACTCATTCCAAATACACCTTTCCAATTCTTCAATGAATAATAAAATAAGAAAAAAAAATCAATAGTACGCTTTTGATGGATGACTTTTAATAAATGATAGTAATTGATAAAAAAAAAAATATAAACTATACATTAATATAATAAAAACAAAAATAAACTAAAATTATACTGGATGAACCTATTGATCTTTCTTTGATTCCACTGATTTCTTCTTGTCAGCATCTTGCTTTTGTTCCCCGACTTGACCATATTCATTTGCCCTAGTAGGATCCACTTTGTATTTGTAGCGTTGATAGAGATAGACAATAAATACAGCATCATCACGTAAACAAGCAATACGATGAAGAGTAGGCATTTTAATCACAAATGCAAATAAATCATCTATATAAAAAAAAGTACCAAGTTAGGTTCCTTTTTATTTATTTATTTATTTTTTTTTTTTACCAATAAATGTGTTGAGTGATTTGTACATCAAGGTTCTCCATGGCATATGTGCAACCTAAAAAAAAAGAATAAAAAAATCAATCCATTATCATTTCTTTTTGTCATTCTAAACTTACACTCTTGAGACGGTAGTTGATATAAAGTTGAGGAATCATAGTGATAAAGCCAAAGAGATAAACAAATTCTACCAAAGTTTTCAGGACAAAGGAATACCAACTCTTGTGTTCATCATACAAAAGGGAGTACACAGCATACCCGGCCAAAAGAGGATAAGAAATCCATGTCAGATATTTGAACGCAATCGCATCGTATTTAGACGTTTCATCTTCTTCCTCCGTAGTATTGTTCGCGTTTTGTGTCGATAAAGTAGGAAAAAGTTGTCCTGGGCGCCAGATTAATTCATATTTCAATGCCTTGAACACCTTCCATACTTCAATCAAAAGACCCACACCTTGACCCATCAAGATCATCCAGGATGTTTCTTGATTGTTATCCAGTAAATAGAGGAAGATCACTATTTGGAAAAAGATATTGACAATGATACTACGCACTGAAACACCTGTACTATTATCTTTCTTTTTCCAGAATGCAATATCTATCCAAAAAAAAAAAAAAAAATGTTGAATTCAGATAAATTCAAAAGCACCATATATATATTTACCGTTCTTGAAGGCCAACATTTCAAAGAGACTGTGTAATAAACTGACCGAGATGGTCACCGCTAAAAGGATAGGGTTTGTTTCCAAAAACATACGTTTGACTTCATCCGTTTCAGACGAAGACATACCACCCATAGGACTAGAAGATTGTTGATTGTTCATCATTTCAGTCATTGTTGCATAGATACTAAATTTCCACATGGACAAAGGTTCTAAATGAATAGTCAAGGGTAATGAGCTATAATAAATAAAAATGGATGATGAGTTTTGTTTCTCCAAACTAGAATATAAAAATCCTTCTTTTTTTTCCTTTACCTGATAGTTTCATTGACAGGATAAGCATTTTTACGTAACAACCAAAAATCATTGGGAAAAACAATAGGTTTATAGTAACCAACCTTGCCAGTAGCATCACGAACCAAATTTTCATCAAAAGGAATGTCTATAAGAAAAAGAATAAGTCCTTTCCATTTGAATATATATATATCTATATATAAGTAACTTACATTTGATCACAGGAGGTTGCATCGATGCCTTAGGAATCATTGCTTTTCCTTCAGTAATCACGGATAGAGTCACATTTTCATGCCAGTAAGCCACCAGAGGTGCTTGACGAGTAAGATTAGATAATAAACCCATTCCAAAACCACCCAATCCAGAAGCATCTTGTTGTTGATCTTCCATCTATTATATAACGAGAAAGGTATGTATATTGAATTGTATATTGATTCACATTACTATTTTTTTCCCCTTTACCTGTTCATCCACTTCGACGTCCATTTCTTCTTCTTTTTCATCTTTGCCCAATAATTTCTTTTGCTTGACGATATTTTTTTTGGGATAGAATTTGGTCAAGGCTAAATATTAAAAAAATAAATAAATAAATATGAATCAAGATATATATATATATATAATCATATATTTTATTACTATGACGAAGATATACCACATTGTTGGCAACGAAAGAAGGATCCTTGGGATTGATGGTGGCACCTTGCGGAGTGACGAAGATATGGGCGTACAAAGTTCCATTGTGTTGTAAAGACTATATAATAAATAAAAAAAAAGAAAGCAGCGATGTCGATCAAATATATAATTTAAATGAGTCATTTTAATAATAAAAAAAGGCAATCAAAATCATCTTTACCTTGGTAATAGGGATATCAATATGATGTTCACGACGGTCATTACTATTACCACCATAAATAATATCAGTTGCTTGCCATACGGGAGTGTCTTGATAACGAGTGAAATATTCATCTTGATTAGTGTAAACAGATAGATCCATCTTGGTATCTTTTGGCCATAATGGCGCAAAACTATCAGCAAGATGATTCAAAGGGATTTCAGGTTGAGGGTAGTAAAAAACAGAGGAAGGGACGTGAGGAGCATAATCGCGCATGGTGGTTCCTACATTGTTCAAGACTGTTGTTTGATCTTTTCCAGTACCAGGAGATGGCGGTGGTGGTACATTATTTTGTTGATTAGGGAATAGACCTATCGCAAAAAAAAAAAGGAATAAAATGAGTTTACTTTTTTTTTTTTTATTTATTTTATTTAATATATTACCTCCAGTCAATAACCTCATGACCAACCATATCATAAACATTTGAAAGATTTGTCCACCATATTTAGCAAGGAACCCTTGGTTTTCGTCTTGCTGTTGCTGAGTAGGTGCTTGAGCTCTTCTAGAAGAAGAAGAAGAAGTCTCTGGCATTGCAATGGATGAAAACAATAATAAAAAAAGAAGACCTGAACAAAGCGATAAGAAAAGAAAAAAAAAAACTTTTTTTTTTTGACACGATAATGGGGTTGTTTCAAAGGCGCCATTTGATTGGCTTGATCAAAATGGTAGCGGTACTTTTTTTTTTTTTTTTTTGTCAATGCTTATTAGATATGTAGCCAACACTTTTCTTTGAACCACATTCTTCAACTTTAACTAGTTTATACAAGGACGGAGTTAAAGCATTGTAAACAAGGAGGATATTCCATGCTAGGCTTAAACTCAAAATCCAAAAAACTAATAAAAGGGGTGGGAAGTCGGGGATTCTTTTTTCTTCCTTTTCTTTCATTTTCTTTCTTTTTTTTTTTTCTGTTTGTATGTCTTCTACAACTTATACTACACTCGATATCCCTACACGAAGAAAACCTTTCAACTATTCTTATTATCTCTATGGCAGTATTATATTCATCCTTATTATCATCAACATCATTATATATTATTATTTACTTTTTCATCCTTCACCAGACCCTTCACCAATATTTATTGATTTGACCAAAGTCGTCAATAATCGAGGATTTGGCATTCATGACGGCAATTTTGATGGACTGGATCAATATTTCACCTGTTCGATATTGACACAACAGCAACCGTCTATGTATATTGGCAATATTCCTTTCCAGCCTATTCATTCCAGCAACAAATTCAATGATGCTACTGCACGTGGCCAGGTGATCACGTTACCCAAACGTACACTGGGTGCTTTATATTTACTAGCTTCCGCAAGCCATGGTCCAGTCACAACTTCTCATCTTGCTGTGACCTATCAAGATGGTTCCATCTCCTCCACTATATTGGATATCCCTGATTGGCAAGTAGCTCAGCCTGAACATATTCATCGTCTTGATCGTACATCATGTCAAATTAACACACAAGTGAACGGGTCTCTTTATTTGGTGCCTCTGTATGTTGATCCTGCCAAGACTGTTTCTCATTTGACTCTACCATATACTTACCCTGTTGGCTCATTTGCCCAAACTCTACATATTTTCGCCATCACTGCTTTCCCTGCCTCTACTTCTCATGCCGTACATATCATTTCCGCCACACCAACATTACAATGGATACAACAAGAATCATCACAATGGATTAAAGTACGGATTCACAACATTAGTCCTTATTGTCTTGACAATGTCATAGTCGAGATCAATAGCAACAATCATGGGAAACAAGAGAATGATATTCAGACAATTCGACATGGTCATTTACAGCGATTTGCTTCGGGACAAATAGCAGTTGTCAAGGTGGCTGTTCGTCTTGGATCATCATCATCATTATCATCTGAATCGACTTTAATATCAGTTACTTCAAAATCAAGAATGGGTATTCAAACCACTGTGGCACAAGAAGTTTTGACATTAGATCTAGGAGGCATTAGTAATTTTACTGAAGATGAAAGGTAAAACATAAAAAAAAAAAAAAAGTGAATGTTTGTTTCTCTCTCTTTTTTTTTTTAGACTTGTGTAACCTCTTTTTTTTTTTCCCTTGCATGATTTAGTTCCCTGGGTCATCATCAAGCTCCTGATTGGTTACGTGGAGCCAAGTTTGGTATCTTTATTCATTGGGGTGTATATTCTGTTCCTTCATGGTCTAAAGTGGGTGAATCCTATGCAGAATGGTATTGGTGGCAATTGATGCAACGTGATAGTCCGACTTTTGAATATCATCGACAAACCTATGGTGAACATTTTGAATATGATGATTTTATTGATCAATGGAATACTTCATCTTTTGATGCTTACCAGTGGTTGGATGTTGTTGATAAAGCCAATGCTAAATACTTTGTCTTTACTACCAAACATCATGATGGTATTGCCTTGTTCGATACAAAAGGTAAAAAAAAAAAAAAAAAAAAAAAAAAAAGACAAGGGGTGTATCTAGTTTTTTATTATTTTTATTTTTTATTTTTATTATCAGTGAGCCAACGATCGTCTGTCCATTTGAAACCTCAGCGTGATTTTGTTCGTGAATTGATGGATGTATCTCAAACTTCCTATCCTCACCTTAAACGTGGTCTTTATTGTAAGTTATGATAAAAAAAAAAAAAAAAAAAAAAAGAGTTGCAGAGGCATATTTGTATTCATCCATCTACATGTATATACTAATTGTGAAACCCCTTTTTCAAGTTTCCTTACCAGAGTGGTATCATCCGAAATATCATGATGATTGGCTTGGATGGCAAGGTCCTCCTAGAAACGCATATAATCATTCCATTATCCCTTATACCGCAAGCACTCCCATCAATGATTTTGTCAATGAATTGCAAGTGCCTCAATTCTTGGAGTTGATCAACAATTATGCTCCCGATATTATATGGTAAGAATAAAAAAAAACGACTGAAATATTTTATTAATGATGGGATATTGTAGGTGTGATATTGGTGGCATCAACAATTCAACAGCATGGCAGGCAGAATACTTTAATCAAGCAAAAGCACAAGGTCGACAAGTAGCAATCAATGATCGATGTGGTAATAGTGTGTCTGATTTTACAACGGTTGAATATCAAGATGTCTCCAACATTCCACCAAGGTAAAAAAAAAAAAAAAAAAAAAAAAAAAAAAAAAAAAAATGTGTATTTAGTCAATAAATTCTCATCCTGCTTTTTCATATATATTATTATTATTATTCTCAAGATTTTGGGAAGCAACAAGAGGAGTTGATCCATACTCATTTGGATATAATCACGAAACGTTACCAGAACAATACGCATCGACGACATCTCTGATTCATGAACTGATCCATGTGGTTGCACGTGGTGGAAATTTTTTACTGAACATTGGACCTGATGCTAGTGGACGTATTCCTGAACCGATGCGGGATCGATTATTGGCTATTGGGAAATGGTTGGATCAAGTAGGGCCAAGTATTTTTGAAGCAACCGATGAACCTTATTGGGTAACGCCACAGGATACTGCCACACCGTCTCAAACCATCCTGTTTACTTATCATCGTCTGGGCTCTTCGTTTTATATCTTTTGTCTGGAAAAACCTATCTCTGGTAGAGTCATCATCAAATCTCCCATCCCATTGCATCCTCGTGCGTTTATTCGTTTGATGGGTGATCCGTTGCATGAAAGCTTGGACTGGCGTGTATGGGATAATGGCAGGTTAATCATTGAAGTACCGGATCGTGTGGTGCAATTGGGACAACATGCTTGGGTATTTGAATTACGTTTTCCTTGATTATCTAGCCTAATGTGGTTTTATATATTGTACTGAAATAAACTATTTATCTATTTATTTATCATCCAAAAACTCTAGATGAACTTTGTGCTTTTTTTTTTTTCTATCGAACTGAATTTTGGGTATTCATTTTATCGTTATCACCATATAATTCACCACTGCCATACAATTCACTATCACTACACCCTTTATCATCATATTCATCAACATTGTTTATTGATTGAGTAAATTATTTGTAGGTAGAAATGCTATAAAAATAAAATGCAGAAATATAAAACAGATAGACGCATAAAAAAAAATATGTACAAAATAAGTCGTATGTATATGTGTGCATGTAAGAGGGAGATCCTATGAATCCTTTTTAGAGGGGTCACTATCTGAATCATTTATAATATCTGAAGTGTCATTGTCATTGTTATGTTCTTTGTTGTTGTTGTTGTTGTCATGATCATCGTATTTCCCCCTTGCAACATCCATCATCTTGCTAGCACGGTCCTTGACAATAAAAATTGTATCACTATAATTGAAATCACCAATCCATTTATTGTAAAAGGTAGAATGTTTAGTTTGCCAAGTGTTTATCAATTGTTTGGAAAGTTGATGAGTTTTCTTCAACATCCATTCCGCTATATATAAATAAAAAAGAACATTTAGTTTCCGTATAAAGTAAATATACATACATCCAACGTTACCATTATCCAAGGCAGATTCAGTTTTTTCTCCAATATTGATTTCATGAATGATTCTTGGATACCTTTTTTTAAAAAATTAGAGAGAGATTAGTATAATTTTTTTTTTTTTTTTTACGTTACCTTTGGAACTCTTGTTGTTGTTCATGTTGTTGTACTACATTTAAGGGATATATATATATTATATCAATTTATACAAAACTTGTAAATTTGATTATTTCACTCTTACCATTGATATAGTCTGAAGTCGTAATGTCAGTTCCCTTGACAGTTATAATGGAATAACGCTTCAAAGGATTGGCTACATAACTTGATAGAATATCCTTGAATGCATAACCGGCCTTGGTAAAAGTATCTGTCAAGTAAGTTGCTGATGTTGTTGGTGTTGTATCCAATGTAGATGTTGTATCTGCGTTTGAGGTATCAGTTGTTGATGAATTCAAACTCATGTCGTTAACTTTGCGCTTGAAACAGAGCATGGTACAATTCTTTGTAGGTCCTTGTTCTTGTTCTTGCTCTTGTTGTTGCTTACACCATTGGAAACAAAGTTGATATCCATTATGTTCACTTTTTAAATTATGTATGGTGAATTGGTGCCCGAATAAACTTGGTTTATCATGTTCTTCTTCTATGATATCATGAGAGTCTTCATCTGTAGTGTTTCTGGTCATAGTATAATATGATGTTATGAGAAAGAAAGAAAGAAAAAAAGAAATCGGAAGGTGGAATTTTTTTGGCCAAAAAAGGCATGAATATCAAAGAACCAGTTTGCGTGACTTTTGAATTCCGGTGAAGGTTCCCATTTTCGTTAGACATCGCGAAGCACCTTTTTTTTTCTTGTTACTCTTTCCTTTTTTTTTTTCTTTCTTTTCTGGGATAACATAAATTATACATATACACCTTTTTCATGTATATTTATATATTTATATAAATATATTTAGTCTTTTATTTTATCAACTTATTAATTATTCTTATTATCAATAACCTACTGTTCTTTTGTTAGATCTCTCTCTTGTTTCTCTTTTTCTTCCACTCTTTAATTTCTATTTGTTGTTCTTTATTTTCTTTCTATCTTTAAACTTATTACGTACAAAACAATGAAACGCATCTCTACCGAAGAATGGGGTGACGATAGACACTCAAAACAAACTCGACGAACTACCTATGACGAAGTAAATAGTACATCAGCATCTCCGGCTTATTCCATCCATTCTTCGTCTCCTGCCTATAGATACCCTTCGAAAATCTCTCGAAACTATGCTGGTTGTTCAAAACTATCTGATTATGATATGGAAGATAAACTTGGTGAAGGTACATTTGGGTAAGATACATTTGAAAACTCTGTAAAGCATTCCACAATGGACATCATCCACTCATTCTCATATATATATTATAGTGAAGTACACAAAGCAAGAAATAGGATCAATGGTCAATTAGTTGCTCTTAAACGGATTTTGATGCATAATGAAAAGGAAGGGGTAAGTTTATAAGAAATACTAAATCAAAGAAACCATTTAACATTCTATGTGTTTTTTACATTTAGGTACCTATTACAGCCATCCGAGAAATCAAGATTTTAAAACAATTACGACACAAGAATATTGTTCCTCTTACTGATATCGCTGTGGATAGAGGTAATTATATCAACAAAGAATGAATGGAGTACTCATCTTATTTTGATTAGGGGATGCGGCTCGAAAGGAACGTGGTAGTATATATATGGTGTTTCCCTACATGGATCATGATCTTGCTGGACTATTGGATAATCCTGCTGTACGACTATCAACACCTCAAATCAAAACCTATTTAAAACAATTATTGGAAGGAACTGCTTATCTACATCATGTAAAATAACAACAAATTATCTTTTTTTTGTGTTCTCACCATTTCTACTATTATTGTTATTTGTTATTAGAACAAAATCTTACACCGAGATATGAAGGCAGCCAATTTATTGATCAACAATGAAGGAATCTTACAAATAGCGGATTTCGGTTTGGCACGTGGAGTAGAAGAAGAAAATAGAGAATATACAAGTTGTGTAGTAACTCGCTGGTATAGACCTCCTGAACTATTTTTGGGTGAAAGACGTTATACAACTGCCATTGATATGTGGGGAATAGGGTAATATAACAAAAAAAAAAAAAAAAAAGAAATACAATGTTACTTAGTTATTATCAATAAATTTGTTAGATGTGTTTTTGGTGAATTATTACGAGGGAAACCGATATTACAGGGTTTAGATGATCTAGACCAATTGAAACGTATATTTTTACTTTGTGGATCACCTACTCAAGAAAATATGCCTGGATGGAACAAATTACAAGATGCTGGAAATGTCAAATTTGAACCTTCATCAAGACGAGTAGTGGAAGAATTTAAAAAATTCGATATACAAGCTGCTGATTTAATGGACAAATTCTTAACTTTGGATCCATTACGAAGGATTACTGCTTTAGATGCTTTGGATCATGATTATTTTTATACAAAACCTTTACCTGCTGAACCTGGAGAGTAAGTATTCATTCTATTAGATATATTGTGGCCTCACAACTTTTTATTTTCAATAGTCTACCCAAGTATGAAGCCTCTCATGAATTGGACAGACGTAGAGCGAAGCAAGCTGCTGAACATCATAATAATGTCAAATACAAGAAAACTAATCGACAACATCATCATAGGTAGTTTACATAGTACAAATTGTAGTTTTGGATTTTTTTTTTTTTTGTGTGGCATGTGAAAAATGGTATTTTTCCCTTTTTCAATAAATAAAATGAATCTTCATATCCCGCTGACCATCGTTTTTTTCAATAAAATCTTTGTAACCTTTTTTTTTTCCCCTTTCTTCCTTTTTTTTTAAAAAGTCCTTAATGTTTGTTTTTTGTTGAAAAGACATAATATATTATATCCTTGTATCATGTTTAGTTTATCGTCATCACAACAACACAACGAAG
Source organism: Halteromyces radiatus (assembly GCF_025201355.1). Taxonomy (NCBI): domain Eukaryota; kingdom Fungi; phylum Mucoromycota; class Mucoromycetes; order Mucorales; family Cunninghamellaceae; genus Halteromyces; species Halteromyces radiatus. Next base: position 223,403 of record NW_026251696.1, on the reverse strand, counting down.
AGCCCAATGCTTTTGACCTTACTTGGCGAAACTATCTTCCCTCCACCTCACAATTTTGCCTTTGCCTTCCAAGTTTAGGACGACAACGCCAAGGAATTCTTCTCGATGAAAACGACAATCATTTAATTGATTCACCATCCTATTACAACGACTTTTATCAAGGTAATGCTGTTCATGGATATCTCAACAATCCTCGGGACAGGGAATTTGACGATTTATTATCTATTAACGACCAACAACCAGGGAAAAATAACAAATGGAAGAAACGCTCGAAACGAAGAAAATATCCAAAACAACGTTTATTACCAAAACCAAATTATGAGCAACAAGACGAATTCACTGATTCTGCCTATGATTATCATGACTACGATTATCATCAACAGGAACCTACTGTATATCAAATTCACTCGGATGAGGATGATCATCAACATCAAGACGCTGTATACCTTGAAGATGATGAAATCGCAAAGGTATATCAATAATAAAGACATAATCAACTATCATGACCTGATTTTTTTTTTATTTTATTTTACCTTTTTTTTTTTTTTTATTCATTAGATGGTCAATCATTATGATCAACAACAACCACAGAATAATCAAGAATTTTATGCTCCTCGAACTATACCATTTTTGATCAACGATGACAATGATGATGAAACAACAACAACAAATGAAATGCCAAAAGAACAACCACCACCTTCTTCACCGACGACGGCCGCCTTGGCAGCACAAGCGATTTTAAGTGAAACTTTGGAAGATTTGACTGAAAAATTGGTCTATATTCGAAATAATATGATGGATATTGGAGCATCTTCAACACCAGAAAACCATGATAATCAAGATGACACAGCCACTTTACACACTCTAAAAACAATAACCAAGAAAGATTCATCTGAAAGGTAAACAAGAAAAAAAAAAAAAAAGAACTCGTTATTATCTCACTTTTATGGTAACACGCCATTTGTTGGTTTTGTCCAACTATATATATATTTTTTTTCTTTCGATATTTTAGATTATCTATATCATCTGACATGGATTCTATTGCATCTGAAGCCTTACTTGAATATGAAAATACAACTCAAACGTATGATACATCCACCACATCCAACTATCACAACAGACGATTCTCATCCAATGTTACTTCTGATTTGGTAATGCCTGTCCAATCTTCAACATCAAGTTCAACTTATGCCAAAGATACTCATCCTTTTTCATATTTCACTGAACAAATGGATGAGGAAGACAAGAACAATGATACACAAGAAGACAATACGTCAATATCCGGTATACAAGGTGCTGTCTTAAATTTTGGCAAGAAATGGTTTGGTTGATCCAGTCTCATATTAATATTATTCATAGAAATATATCTTATTACTTGATTTTTTATTTTATTTTATTTTTTTATATCATTTTCAAGTTATTCCCCACGATTATTTTTCCCTTGTCGGAACTCTCTTATTTTTGTAATTTTATACGCATGAAACATTAGCCTACATGGGCGGTGAAACCTTTCAAGCGGACGAAATAAACTACCTTTTTTTTTTTTTTTATCTCTCTCTTATTTCCAACATTGCAAACAATTTCGACATTGATGGAACTTGTGAAAAACTTGTATTTGCAACCAGTAGGTAGAGCAACTACTTTAGTGAATGAAGACGAACACATTTACCGAGCACAACCCGCCATTAATGGTCTTGTCTCGCAACCCATTGTTCCAGAACTTCCAAAAAACCAATTGACCCTCAAACATTTTTGGTTAAAGACTGTTGAAAAAAATGCTGACAAGTGTATTTTTGGTTATCGACCTTTGATCAAGGTATAAAGAAAAATGTTTTTATTATTTGTTTATCAACATTTTGTTTTTTTTGTATAGATACATACCCATGAAAAACAAGAGGAGAATAGGACAAAGAAATGGTCAACATATGAATTGGATGATTATAAATGGTGGACATATAAACATGCAAAACAATACTCTCTTAGTGTGGCTACTGTGTTAAAAAAGCATGGTATCAAGTCTGGTGATTGTGTCTTTTTCTTTGCCAAAACAAGGTAAAAAAAATCCACATGGATGATCTACAGGCGTTATTCATTTTTTTTTTTTTATGTATGTGTTAGTGCTGAATGGATGATCACTTCTATGGGTAAGTAGATAAAGAAAACAAGGATCGGAATATGTCTTTGCATAATCATATCTGTATGTCAATTTCTTATTCGGATCCTTCCTTTTTTTTTTTTTTTTTTAGCGTGTTTCCAATTAGGCATAACCATTAGTACTGGATATGATAGCATGCCAGCTGATGCCATCGCAAGTATCATTGATCAAACAGAACCAAAAGCCATTTTCACTGAAGTAAGATACTAAAAAAGAAAAACAAAAAGGAAAACAAAAAGAAAATTCAATTCACTCTCTCTCTCTCTCTTTTTAGACAATGTTGATGGAAGTGGTTAACAAAGCATATGGATTATTGACCAATAAGAAACAACCATCCTTAGTACTTTATATTGGTAGAGATGATGATGCACCTGAAGCTTTGGCGAAATTCAAGCAAGATAAACCGGATGATGTGACTATGCAACACATTCAAGATATTTGCCATAGCAACAACGATCAACAAGATGAAGAATCACCCAAACCATCCGATTTGGCTCTGATCATGTTTACCAGTGGATCGACAGGTACACCCAAAGGAGTCGAGTTGACACATGAAAATATCTTGGCAGCTATTGGTGGTGGACAACATTTGATTATGGAATGGTTATTAAAAGACAAACATACATATATTGGGTATTTACCTTTGGCTCATGTATTGGAATTCCTAGTTGAATTAGTGATGATTTCATTGGTAAAAAAAAAAAAAAAAAATTGTATAGCATTCAATTGAAGATCATCTTTTTTTTTTTTTTTATAATGTAGGCTATTCCTATTGGGTATGGAGGTGTACGAACATTGATGGATGATAATGTATGTGGACCAAATGGACAAGGTAAAGGAATAGGGGATCTTCGATGTTTACAACCCACCATCTTGGCAGGTGTACCGGCAATATGGGAAAAGATCAAAGCTGGTATTGAAAAGGAATTGGACAAACAACATTTTTTAATTCGATCGGCTTTTTATGGTAAAGAAAAAATAATAATAATAATAATAATATCTATTCAATAAGATATGAGGAATTAAAAAAAAAAAATTCTATAGGTGCGGTGGAAGCAAAATGGCGACTCCTTTGTTACTTTGGAAAAGAAAATTCAATCACAAGGATCTTTGACAAGACGATTTTTGCTCCCATTAACAAGGTGACAGGTGGCAAACTTATCTATGGACTCAGTGGTGGTGCACCTATTTCTTATGAAACGCATAAATTCATTGCATCGACACTTTGCTTTATGGTTCAAGGTTATGGGTAAAGTTTCATCGTTATATATTTACAACCTGATTCACCTTTTTTTTTTTTTTTTTTTTTAATAAAAGGTTGACAGAGTGTTGTGGACTTGCCTCCTTAACGTATCCAGCTCTTGGGCCAATGATGGACTCGATTGGTCCACCTTCACCTTCGATTGAATTCAAGTTGGTGGATGTACCGGATACGGATTACAAAGCGGAAAATGGTATTGGAGAACTTTGGCTACGAGGACCATCATTGATGCGAGGCTATTATAAACGACCTGATTTGACCAAGCAAGCTATCACTTCGGAGGGATGGTTCCGTACAGGGGATGTGGCGACGTTGAACAAAGAAGATGGCACCATCCGGATCACCGACCGTGCTAAGAATCTGGTCAAGTTGAGTCATGGGGAATACATTGCATTGGAAAGCTTGGAATCCAAATACAGGGATTGTCGTGCCATCAAGAACATTTGTCTCATAGCCCATAGTCACAAGAGCTATATCATCGCTGTCGTTGAACCTGAACAAGATCAAGATGCTACGGTTTTACTCAAACAGTTACAAGACACCGCTCGCTCTGCTGGTATGAACAAGGCCGAGACGGTTCAAAAGGTCATTCCTTCTCATGTTGATTGGATCCATCATTTTATGACCACCAGTGGCAAGATCAAGAGACTTGATATCGAAAAGGAATATAAAGATCAAATTGACAAGTTGTATATTTAATTTTTAGTCATTAGTATTTATTTTTTTTTTTTAATAAACTTGTAATTATTCTCGATTTTATGGATCATAATAATAAAAAAAAAAGTAGTTTATTGATACAAAAAGAAAGCAAATACATAAAAAAACTATACAACTATTCAAAAATAATACTAGTCAAAAAGAGGCAAGTCGAAACCGTAGGTGACAGTATCATTGAATCGAGCACCCATTTCCAATTGGTTGATAGCATCCACATCTTGTTGTTCCAAAGTCCAATCAAAGATATCCAAGTTTGACTTTAATCGATCAACGTTCATACTCTTGGGAATGACAGCCACATTACGTTGAACGGACCATCGAAGTAGGACTTGACCAGCAGATTTTCCATATTTGGATGCGACTTGTTGCACCACTTCATGAGTCAACAAAGGTTTGGCAGTCTTACCTTCTTCATTCAAGGACACATAAGAGGCAGGACCAAAGGAGGAATAAGCAGTGACAGCAATACCTTGTTTTTGAACCCATTCCACAAGTCGTTTTTGTTGTAAATAAGGATGAAGTTCAACTACCAAAAAAAAAAAAAAAAAAAAAAAAGATGAGCCTATGCATCATTCATGATGATGATTGTTTTACCTTGAAGAGTGGCAGGTTTGTAACGACAATAAGTAAACAAATCCAAAAGAGCCATGACATTAAAATTGGAAACACCAATATTACGAGCCACCTTGTCATCTACCAACTTTTCCATTTCAGCCCAAGTTTCATGAATAGGGGATCGTTCATAAGCAATATCCTTGGCACCTTCTTCAATCCATCCACCAGGATATTTGACAGCAGGATCAACATACTTGATAGGAACAGGGACTAATCCAAAAAAAAAAAAAAAGTTAATACTTGTCATACGCGTTTCCCCCCTTCAATAACTTACAATGAATAAGATATAAATCAATATAATCCAAACCCATATCCTTAAGAGATCGATCAAAGGCGGGTCGTACGTGACTCTTGTGGTGATAAGTATTCCATAACTTGGTAACAACTGAAATAAAATAAAATAAAATAAACAAAAATGAATCATATTGTTCATAACTTACTGAATAAATCTTCACGCTTGACAATGCCTTCCTTGATAGCCTTATTGATACCACGACCCACTTCTACTTCGTTTTCATAAACAGCAGCACCATCAATCAAACGATAACCAGTCTTGATAGCATTATAAATAGTTTCTTCACAATCCTTATTGTCTACCTTCCAACAACCATAACCAACCAAAGGCATCTTGTCGCCAGTACGGTTCAATTCAATGTAAGTCTTGCTCATGTTTAAATAATATCTGTCAAGAAAAAGAAAAAAAAAAAGAAAAGAAAAAGGTTTGTCTACCTTGTTTTTATATAGTTTTTTTCTAGTGTCCCTGAGTTTCAATTAAATTCTACGAATATTGTTCTTGAAAGATCCCTTAGCGGATAATTTTTATCGTTGCACTAACTTTCATAAAATATCCTGGCCAATCGAGATTGACAGCTTTACTTTTTTTTTTAAAAAAAAAAAAAATGGATCTCCAGTTTTTTTATGATGATTATTCAGAATTACGATTTTGTTCAAACGGGAAACCCTTCACTAATTACTTTGTTTGGTAACTAATATCCTTTTTTGGCATCGTTTTGAAAGAAATCTGTACGTTCCGCTTTTCTTTCCGTGCTTACGAAATCTGGGAAGAGATTGAATATGTTTTAGCTGCGACAGTTTCATTTTTTCCATTTACCTTTGATAAAAATTCATCAGATTTTTTTTTTATATATGCAATTCATTCAAAAAGGATCATCGTCGTACCAAATTCGAACATCATGATTTTTTTTCATTTGATATATCTAGAGAGTAAAATTAAAAAAAAAAAGAATTATTTTCATCCCAATCATCATCCAATGTTCTCCAAAAAAATGGATCTAATATCATTTTATCGCTTACCTCCATTATTTGGAAAAATTGCCTGACCATCCCCTGACGATTTGTTTTTACAGCCAACATTTGGCTGAGGAGTTTCAAATTTTGGCTGTAAAATCCAAAAAAAAAAAAAAAAATCCACATTGATCCTAAATCCATCAATAACAAAAAAAATGTGTACCTATGCGTAGAAGTCATGATGATATTACCATGTGTTCCTAAAAAGAGAATTTCCAGTAAGATGAGTGCAATGTGATAATGACTGACAGAGGTAAATACGTTCATAGATGATGATAAAAGTTCTTTATTATGGAATATAATTACAAAAAAAAAAAAATCATTGATGTATCAAATATATATATATAATAACAGAATGTATGATAGTCTAATGAGGTAATGCAAGATAATCTAACAAAAGTACCTTATTTTGTCACAGGCCATACAGGATTGGTTCGCCATTTGTAACCGAAGACCATCAACAATGGTAAACAGATGGCAGACACGGCCAAGAAAATAAGAGCGAGTAAAGTATATGTCCATCCATTTCCAAGTGATGCTTGAATGGTGGAGGATAATAAGGAGAAGACCATACCAAGAAGACAACGAGTGAAATTACCAACAGATGTCACTATTATTATTATAATACATTAGTATAAGAATCTACAAATATTATTATCATAATACATACTTGCAGCAGCTTGGGGTACATAACCTTCAACAAGATAGTTGGTTGTCGTACTAATCAACCCAAAGAGACCAAATCCGACTACATATATATATATATATATATATATATATATATATAAAGACTTGAGTATGTTTATAGATCTCTCTTTTTTTTTTTTTTTTTTTTTTTTGCACTTACGAAGACCCATGCCAATCAAAGGAGCAATCCAAACCATTTTTGCTTCCAAGAACCAACCATAGAATAATGCTCCAATAACAAGACAGATGACGGGAATAGGAGCAGGGACAAGTCGTAATTCAGATAACATACCATGATGATATTCTATACCTTTTTGTTCCAGCTGGACACGTTTCCTTGCAATGAGTCGAAAATGTATACGATCCAAAATCAAAGCACTTGTGAGAGCACCAAGAAGATTTCCTGTACCTCCAGCAAGAAAGGAAAGACCAACAGAACCAGAGGAAAAATGATACTGAGCACTAAAAGTGGGTTCTAGAATGGTTACCAGGCAATAAAATACGCCAAATGCAACAGCCATAGGAAAACAACCCAATACAACATCAATACGTAAAAGAAGTAGGAGACTACTGAACTATAAAATAAAATAAAAAAAAAAAAGGTCAGTCTGATCCATCTTGTATTTTTTTTTTTTTTTTAGCTTACAGGATTGAATTTAAAGTTGATCCACCAATTTACAAACTTTGATTTAGATTCATCATGAATAGGTTGATAGTTGGGTCTATACAAACTTTCATTAAGGAAAACCACATTTAAAATAGAGATGACTCCTCCAATAATAGTTTTGATATAAAAAATCCATTGCCAACCAAGATATAAATTGATATAACCACCTATCAAAAAAAAAAAAAAGTTGAATAAAAAAAAAAGTATATCATCCTATGAATAAAACATACCTACTATAGGCCCAACAACAGGACCTTTTTTGTGAAAAAAAAATATCAGTCAAAGTTATAAATGATCATATAAAAACTTACCAAATACAGTGCCAAGTAAAAAGATCGACATCATTTTCCCTCTAGATTGAAAATTATACATATCAGCCACACTTCCACCACCAATAGCTTGAGCAGCTGAAGCAGCAACAGCTTGTAATAAACGGAAAGCGAAAAACATACCCAAGTTCCTTGATACACCACAAAGTACAGAAAATACCGTATACAGGACCATGGAGAGAATATAAGTTGGTTTTCTACCTATTCTTTCAGATAATGGTGCCCAAAATAATGGCTATTTATAATAATAAATTAGAATGAATATTAAAAAAAAAAAAAAAAACTTACAGCAACACCAGAAATTAATATATAAAGAGCAATCGTGGCGTTCATGGCCGTGATGCTTGTATGAAAGTATTGTTGTACTGATAAAATGGCTGGCACATAGATGGAACTGCTGAAGAAAGATATAAATGAATTGCAAAACACTACAATAAAATTCAAAAGTTTTTTCTTGGATGACCAATTCTAAAAAAAAAAAAAAAAAAAAAAAAAGGAGAAAAGGGGGTTAAAAGGCTGGGTTTAAAGGAAGATCATCAAAACCATCTATCATCTATATATATATATATACATATATATGTAATGTATGGTTTATTTACCTGTGGGTTGGCTAAATCAATATCCTTTTCATCTGCAGGGTCCTCCTTTTCATTCTGTAGAGTTTGATGATTTAACACAGTGCTTTGCACAGATGATTCTTCGTCCGTTATCGACATTTTTACCTTTATGATGGATTGACTAGATCAAAAAAAAAAAAAAAAATATACAAATAAATGAAGAAAAAAAAAAAGAAAAAGTTAAATCAAGATGGAAAATCCAAAATCAGTTTTTATAACCATTAGATCATGGTCGGTAATGGATAAATGTTTAACATAGAACAACAGATCAAGGTGTAACGAAGTTAGTAACAAAAGGTAGCCAATCAGAACCCGTCTCGGTCAAAATTTATCCAGCTACTAAAACTTGATGGGCTGTGTATTTGAAACCCATCATTACTAACATAGTAAAATATTGGTTATCAAAAAAACTTAAAACAGGAGGAGAGGGGCGCGCTTATTCGCTCAAGCCTATCCCCCCCCTTTTTTTTCAGTTGATCATTATTAATGATTGGAAATAAGTTTGCTTTACAACAATATCAATACAACTGTTTGATCTAAATGTTTACAAATGGTAGATAGGTTTTTTTTTTTTTTTTTTCAGTTGATCATTATTAATGATTGGAAAAAAGTTGTTTTACAACAATATGAAAAACCTACTGTTTGATCTAAATGTTTACCAATGGTAGATAGGCTTTCTTTTTTTTTTTTTTTTGATCTAAAATATACCATATACATTCTTTATCATAGATACAAACTTTATTTCTTTTTTTATGCCACCTGGCGGATAAATTCGATTCTTGAGATTCATCATGGATCGACAAATAGTGGAACAAGTATTTCACCCTTTTATTATAAATCAAAAAAAATCATGTGGACATTCGGTCATCTATGTCAACCATCCCGATGTGAGAACTATACTTCTAATAAAAGTGATCATTTGAAGTCTCTCTTTAAACATAACCAAAAAAAAAAAAAATAAGATTGATAATATTGTTTATTTCATATGTATATATAGAATGATAAAAGGGATGTACAAAAAAAAAAAAAGACGATATAATGTAAAACAATAATAAAATGAATAAAAAAAAGAAAGTAGATGGGTAAGATAGGAGAAAGTGTGTTTGTTGAATGATTAAGATATATATAAGTGAGGAATCATAACTTAGAATCGAGTGGCCAATTTCCTTAATACTTCTTTACGTTCTTCTAAACTCATTCCTTCCACTAATTTGCTAAATCCTTCAATGACAGCTTCTTGATCCACAGCACCCAATAATACAACTTGTTCCTTGAGAGCTTCAGACTTGAGTTTGGCAATACGTTGTTCAATCAGATCACCTCGCTTTTCAAACCAATCAGCCACAGCTTGATCATCCGTTTCAAATCCACTATCGTTGTTATCAGCTTGGAACCATTGTTGTATAGCAGCTTGCATTTGCTTGCGAGTCAATCGGTTATTGGCATCCATCATCTTACGGAACGTGTATTCTTCTTGCAATCGACGACGCACACGCCAGTAGAAGTAATGTCGAGAGTAACGCCATTCCAAAGGTTTACGAATCACACCCTTGGCTTGCATACGTCCTGCGCGATCATGTAAATCAGCAAATTGAATGGCGATTTGTTGATATACTGGTAAGAGTTCTTGTTCTCGAGCTTCCACTAAACGTTTGATTTCCGCCTTCTTTTCATCATCATCCCCTGAATGTTCTGTCAATTGTCGTTTCAAATCAGCGTAGGTAGGATCCAAACGTTCCATCGTAGCTAAAAGTTGAGGTCGACGATATTTGATTTCTACAATACCTTCAGGTTCCAATACACCACCACGAGCTTGTACATCAGCATACATTTCCATATAATCTTCATTGATCGTAGGATCCACCACAACCCAAGCACCACCACGAAGTTCACCGTTGGGTACCACATACACAAACACAGGTTGTTTGTAATTACTAAGAGCATCCACAATTTGAGCACCATATTTGAGTACTTCATGATACATATCACGTTGACCACCAGAGAAACCACGCCAGTTGGCAAAAATCATCAAAGGCAATTGTTCACCCTTGTTGAAATCATTGATGGCTTGAGCAGTCTTGTAAGCAGAGTTGGGGAACCACACACCACCAGCTTCCATAAATACTTGTTCTTGGGAATCAGCATTGGCAGGATCAGCAGGTACAATATTTTCCACCGTACGTGTTTCTACAGCAACAACACCCATGGGAATACCACCAAGACGAGCACGTCCAACAACAACCGTACGAGCCCAACCACTAAGAGTTTCCACAAAAGAGCCATGATCGAAGAATCCACTGAGCCATTTACCATTTTCATTCTTACCAGCCAAGAAGAAGCGAGGATCAGAAGGACCCTTAGGAGGCATGTATTCGATTTCACGATCAACAGGATCAGAGCCAACACGCATAGTAACAGGAGCACCACGATATTCAGGAACATAAGATAACCATTGTACAATCTTAACAATACCTTCCAAATCATTTTCTGCTGTCAGATGAGATACACCATTCTTGTACATAATTTGAGTACCACCAAGTTGCAAATTAGAAGTATAAACTTCACGACCAAGTACTTTGTTCAAAGCAGGAGCACCTGTCAAGATGATGGGTTGACCTTCATTTTGAATAGTGCGTTGACCAAGACGAACCAAATAAGCACCAATACCAACAGAGCGACAGGTCACCAAAGTGATAGTGAAGATATCATCATAAGCACGAGATGTAGCACCAGCAATCAATCCAGATCCACGCAAATTTTCCACACCTAATCCATCAGTATGTCCAATCACATCAGTAATACGGAATCGCTTTTCACCATCTTCTTCAATTTCTTCCACAAGCACACTCTTTGCATCCCCACTACGAACAATATTATCGTATTCATCAGGTAAAAGATAGAGATACTTGAATCCTTGAGATGGACTGGCATCATCCTTCCAGGCAGCACGGAAACGACTGATTAATTCATCGGCAAGACCAATACGAGCACCAGAATTGGCTGAAAGATAGACACGAGGAAGACCCAATTGACGAGCATATTCAGAAGCCTTGTAGAAAACCATATCTTCTTGTACACCAAAGGAACCAATCTTGAAAGTAATATCGTTGGCAATAGCTACTACTCGGCGACCACGAGGATAATCAGGAGTACGAAGAGTCAATAACCAGGCAACCATACCAACAGTGTTTGTACCAGGAGCACGATCCACTTCTTGAAGTGTATTATCTTCATCCAATACTAATTCCTTGGCTTCCACCACTTGACTAGGTAATTTGAGAGTAGGATCGGTCTTCATAGCTTGAGCCCATTGATTATGAATGGCTTGACGGAAAAGTTCAGGGAAATCGTAAACATAAGTCGTACCCATGAGATGAGCCTTGTAACGTCGAGGTTGTAACCATTCTTTGGTAGGATGAGGAGTAGACAAAGGTTGCATATGCATTGAGCCAGGAATCTTACCAACAGATTTGAGGACCCATCCATTCTTTTCTGTCTTGACTTCTTGATATACATCCACCTTGAGAATGAATCCAGACACATTATCCACAGTGAAACGTAAAGGAATAATAGGTGCATCAGGTCGCTTGGATTGAACGTTGAATCGAATTTCTGCACCAGTGACACGTAACTTCCATAATCGTTTTCCATGACGATCGACAAAGTCCTTGAGAGCATGTTCGACTTCATCAGCTTCAATGGCAAAAGTAGGAATAAAGTTGATGAAGAGATGGTTGCAATCAGAGTTCTTGTATTCATGGCTAACAATTTCCAAAGTATCCAAAATGTCGTTCAATAATCGATCACTTTCAGAAATAAGATAATCAGCAGTACGCATGGAATTCTTGACACGACCAGGACGAACCAAGGCACGGATAAAGAATCGACAATCAGAGGGATTTTCCTTGGCAACGGCGTAGTATACATGCATTTGACGATTTTCAATGAAGCAAGGTTTGATATCAAAGTTGGACAAACGAGCTAATTCCAATTGGTAAGCCATGGCAGGTTCAATATGTCGAATGGTTTCATCTTCCAAGTAATCTTGACGTTCACGGAAGGTATAATAATCAGGCCATTGGTTTGCACGGCACACCACCACAGTAATACGACGAAGATTGGCCTTACGGAATTCAGCAGTATGAGCACTGATCAAACTGGCAATCTTGGGTCTCCAATAATTAGCACCATCCACATCATTGGCATCAGCACGAACAGCAATATTCAAAATATTTTCCATACGTTCTTCCTTTCCTTGATTACCCCTGTTGATCATCATGGGTGGTAAAGGTTCTTCTTCAAAAGCAGATAGAATACGAGGTAATTCAGCTTGCAGATCATCCAAAGATTGAACAGCAGTCATGGCACCAGTACGGATAGGTTCTTCTTCAGTCTTGTTGAGCAAAAAGGTCAAATCAGAATAAGAAGCAATACGCTTGTTGGAATCACCAGAACCAATGGCAGATTGAAGCAAGAACTTCCAAGCAACGATATAAGGCTTATGTTCCAAGTTGTAGGCAACATCCAAAATCTTGTAGGCATGATAAGATCGACGACAGTACACTTCCAAAGCGGCCAAGGCAATATAGCTATCATCATGGTAAAAGAAGTTGGGTAAGACATCAAACACGTTGAATTTTGTGTCAATCAAATCCTTGAAGGCATCATAGCTTGGCGTACGATATTCTGAACCACCACCATAAACACTTTCAGTAACAGATGATTTGAGGATATTGTACATTTGTGTTTGACGTTCCTCGTAAGAAGGTAATTGGCAAAGGATAAGATATTCACGGGCTTTGAGAGTCACCTTTTGAGTGGCACGGCTATCAATTTCAGAGAGACGTTTCAAAATAGGCATGAAACATTTGTCCAAGGCATCAGCAGAAGTAGAGGGATAAACAATGTCTAAAAGCATCAATACCAAATTGTTTTTGATGCTAACCTTGGCATGAGACAAAATGATACCAAGTACCTTTTCCAAATCATCCTTGTTCTGATCACGTAAGGTCAAGATCACTTCTTCTTCACGGCTTTGGCTACGGAAAAGTACTTCTACATCATAATATTGTTCCATCAAATCCACATATACGGCATATTCATGTTGTTTCAATCCATTGCTGTATCGGTTGGCGATATCGACAATAGGGGCAACAGCAGTCTTGTATGCATTTGCTTCGGATTGAGTTGTCAAGTTGTCACGAGCAAAAGATTCCACAAGTTGGTTGATTTCTTTGGCAGGGAACACCTTTTGAGCAGTGCTGGCTTGATCGACAAAAGAATGTAATTGTTGTTCCAAACGATTAGGGATACGACCAGATAAAACAGACATGACAGCAGTCATTTCAGAATAAGGAAGTTCGGGATCACGTAAAATAGTAGAAAGTTCCTTTACAACAGTTTGAATCAAAGCTTGATTGTCGTAACCTTGTAAAACATATTCCAAAACACTCTTGGTTGCACGGAAGCGTTGATGAGGTTTGTCACCAATGATATGAGGAGGACCATAATTAGGTACTTTACCAGTAAAAGGTAAAGCATGTTTGACACGACTAGGATCATCCAAAGATAGAATACCAATAATATCACCAGCTTCAAGAGTAGCACCTACTTGTTTAATGAATTGGACATGACCATCTTCAGTAGCAACCAAAGGCATATACATTTTCATAACCTAATTATAAATATACAAAAAAAAAAAAAATATATTAGTTCCATCCAATTCTTTTTTTTTTTTTTTTTTTTTTACCTCAATTTCAGCATAAGCTTCACCGGATTTGATATGATCACCATTTTCCAATAATAGACTAACAAGTTTACCAGGAGAAGGACTACGTAATTGAGTAGGATCACTTTCTTTTTCAAGAAGACAAGTCTTGCCATCAATCATCAAACGAGTAGCTTGAACTTCTTCACGGGAATAAGTGGTATGAGAACGACCATTCAAAGAAACCAAGAGACCACCATCAGAAAGATCACGAACACCCACTTGAGTCTTAGTACCATTCAAGTATAGAGTATAGATACCAGGAGCAGATCGAGTGACAGTAAAGTTGTATCGTACATTTTCATAAATAAAGTCTACAGTGAAGACGGTTTTCAATGATTCCTTGCTAGGTACTTGACCTTTTTCCAATGACACCTTATATTGTTGCCAACATTCAACTGAAGCCATATGAGCCTTAGTAACAGCACCACAGAATACAGCCAACATACTATCGGGACGTTCAGCCGTTAATTTCTTAGAAATCAACATATCCAACCAACCAGTATTGATAGTGTTATCGGCAAAATCAGGAGTTTCTAACAAACGGATGATGTATTCCACGGTAGTTCTAAAGTCACCACGAATAGACAATTCCTTCAAAGCAATGACCATGTTCTTTCTTGATTGTTGACGATTTTCACCATAGGCAAAGATGTGACCAAATTGAGAATCAGCGTATTCGTGCATAGCACCAGCAGAGACCACAGAGAAGTAACCCCAGACATTTGTACTTGATCGGAAATTGAGTTCTTGCATAATACCACCTGAGGGTTTGAACCCAGCATCGGGATTCTCGGCAGTAATACGGACAGCAATAACATGACCTTTGGGAACAGGACGACGATGACTTTGGAGAGAAGTAGGATTTTCAAGATCAAAATCAATTTCAGATGCACTATTAGGTTGAACGCCATATAATACACGAATATCACGAATACGATGTAAAGGAATACCCATAGCAATTTGAAGTTGAGCAGCAGGTAGATTGACACCAGAAACCATTTCAGTTGTAGGATGTTCGACTTGAAGACGAGGATTTAATTCCAAAAAGTAGAATTTTTCATCATAATGACTATAAAGATATTCCACGGTACCAGCAGAGACATAACCTACCAATTTACCAAGACGGACAGCAGCCTTTTCCATTTGTTCAAAAATATCAGACTTGGCAATAGTGACAGGAGCTTCTTCGATAATTTTTTGATGACGACGTTGTACTGAACAATCACGACCGAACAAACTGATAGCATTTCCGTATTGATCAGCCAATAATTGAACTTCCAAATGACGAGCATTTCCAGCCAATTTCATAATAAAGATAGGAGAACCCGGGATTTCACCTTGGACTTGATGGAAAGCTTGTTTGAATGTTGATGGATCATCCACCTTTCGAATACCTTTACCACCACCACCTTCAGATGCCTTGATCATAACAGGATAACCAATCTTTTCAGCAGAAATTAAACCTTCTTCAGCAGTTTTGACACAAGCAGAAGCATAAGCAGAATCAGGTACAACAACATGACCATTATGATCTAAAACAGTATCAGTAACTCCATCACCACTCCAACCCATAGTAGGTACTTGAGCACTTTGAGCAACAATAGTAGATGAAATCTTATCACCAAGAGATCTCATAGCTGAAGCAGGAGGACCAATAAAAAGACATTTGTATTTAGATTTTGCTAACATTTCAGGTAATCGAGGATTTTCAGAAGCATGTCCCCTAAAAAAAAAAAAAAAAAAAAAATTCAAAATAAAACATACTAGTTAGATTCACTAGATTATTTTCCCTTATATAAACTCCTTGTTTCAACTTACCAACCAGCCCATACAGCATGTACAGCAGTACGTTCAGCTACATCCACAATCAAGTCAACATTAGCGTAATTGTTGTTATTTGAACCACCAGGGACTTCGACATAATTATCAGCCATACGAATATATTCAGCATTAGCTTTTAAATCTTCAGGAGTAGCCATAACAGTGAATTCAATGGCGCGTTCATTGCCAAAGGTTTCATATGCCCATTTTCGAACTGAACGAATTTCTTTCATAGCTGCCATACCATTGTTAGCAATCAAGACTTTAGAAATAACAGTATGACCTTCATGAGCTTCAACAAACTCTTTGACAGGATCTTGAGGTGCCTTTTCCACAGAGTTTCCACCTATAATATAAAATAATATAAATTGGTTTTTTTTTATAATAATAATAATAAATATACTTACCCAAGAAATGACTTGGTAAACTTTTATGATCAACCATACGTATTATAAAAGTGTCGTGTCTATTTTAAGTTGAGATAGAATATGATTGATGAAGAGAATCAAAGTAGGAAGGTACAAGAAGAAAAAAAAAAGAAGTTTTGTATATCTCTTTTTTCTTTTTTTTTCTTTTAATGTATAAAAAGGAGTAGAGAGAGAAGGAGAAGAAGAAGAAAAAAAAAAGATATTCCTCTAGTTAAAGAGAATATAAAGAAATGGATACAAAATAGATAAAAAAAAAAAAAAAAAAAAAAGAAAAGAAAAGAAAAGGGAAAAAAAAAAACAAAAATTGGTAAGAAAACTATTGAACCCTTTCTGTTGGGTTTAAAGTTGTGATCACTGTTTAGACTGTAACAAAAAAAAAATTGTTGAGTGCGGAGTAGAATTTATTGATACCCAACCTATAAACACTTAAGAATTACCCCAACGACCTCTAAGGAAGCTGTAACTTGATAGGCTAATCAACAACATTTGCTTGGGGTCCAAGCGGTTAAAAAAATCCTTTTTATTTCTTCTATTTTATTAAAAGTGAGTTTTTGGGGAGAAAAAAAAAATATTTTTTATTTTCTTTTTTCTACAGGGGCGAAATGAAAATGTTGTCTGGTGAGCTTTTTATTATCTCCTTGATTTTCAACTTTTTTTTTTTTTGAATCATTCTGCTTACAACCAAGTAACAATCATTCATCATAAATGAACTAATATCAATCATCATTTCTTTTTTTTCTTTATTACAATAAATAAATAAACTATTTTATCATCAATATCATCAACATCCTTACTATCATCATCTTCCTCTAGTTCCTTTCTTTTGTTTATTATTATTATTATTATTATTATTTTTTATCAAGGTTTTCCATTGTGATTCATTTTAATAAAAATATATCCCCAAAAGATGGACTTTTGCATGAATAGTTGCACAAAAAGTCGGCCATCGGATGTGTAACCAATGGTTCAAACGCTGTCACTTTTTATAGTTGCAACTGATCAGTTCTGTTCCGAAGAATCTTGTATACTGTAAGCATAATCATGGAGTTTGAAACAAATCTATTGAGACAAAATAATAAGGAATATCATTGTGAAAGCAAATTAAAAATCATTAAATCATTTCTATCATATAGTTTTGGTCACAAAAAAAAGCCATTATCACATGTAATTTCATCCATCTATCATTCTTCATCATAAATCCTCCAATCATCATTTTCAAAAAAAAAAAAAGACAAAGTAATTAATTCTTTTATTGATTTTGGGATTGAATGACAGAAATAAGGGATAACATAGATATATATAAACAATCGATCGATCCTCCAATGTATCACAACCATCAAACCCAAGTAAAACTACAAACAAACAAAATAAAATAAAACACTAACTATATATACAAAAGGAATCATAATAATGTAAATAGATAAATAAGCATGAAAGGAGCGTAAAGAGAAAAAATAAAAAATAAAAAAGATAAAATAAAATAAAAAAATCATACAAAAAAAAAAGGAAGGATGGAATCAAGCCTAAGTCTACTATTGATAATTGATGGTATTAGTGGGAAATCCAGCGGCAGCAGCAGCAGCAGCAGCATGATGATGATGATGTTGTTGTTGTGAATGATGTTGTTGCTGTATTATATTTGAAGGATGAGGGGGTGGAGGAGGAGGTACACCTGTCATCCAATGATTTGACTGAGGATACAACACTGTTGGTAAAGGTGGAGGTGGAGGCAATGGATGATGAATCATAGATTGTGTTGGATGTGAAGTCATACCAGATGATAACGCATTAGATTGAGTATGAACATGGTCTTGTTGTTCTTGTTGCTGCTTTTGTTGTTGTGACACATTTTCTGACCCATTCTTTTTCTTATTGCCTTGACTTTCTCGTTTTTGTTTTCTCCACATCTTACGTAGTTCCTTAAATTCAGATGGATGTCTTTTTGGTCCCTATTGAAAAAAAAAAAATTAAAAATTAAAAAAAAAAAAAGTAAGTGAAAAATTCAAAACGTTACAGAAATGATAAACTTTGTTTTTTTTTTTTTGTTTATACTTACATGATCTTGCATCTGCACGTGCGCATTGAGATGATTCAAAGTACCATAAGATTTCGAGCATCCAATATAGTTACAATGATATAATCGTTCCACTTCATGATATTTACGTCTTGGTCGTTTCTTTTGATTAACACCAGGTAAAGATACAAAAGAAAATACTTTTTGACTTTGTTGTTCCACAGGAAATTGATCAAATGATGTAGGAGGTGATGGGAGATGCTGCTGATGATTTGCATGTTGAGGATGACCATATCTTCCTGATGATGATGATGATGGTTGTGTTCGCATGTGTTGATTATAAGTGGATGATGACGTTGCTGCAGGTGGCATGGCTGTGTGTGTGACATTAGCAGGAAATACAAGAGGACCAGAAGATGAAACCATATCAGTGGGCGTTGTAGTATTGTACGAAGATAATGTCATATAATAAGGATCCCCTGATGTTGAAGTTGTTGTGACTGAACCTGAAGAACGATAAAACATATCAGGATGATTTGAAGGCATTTTTGGATGAGATGGAACAGTTGGTGAATAAATAGTAGATGATCTAGAAGTAGTACTAGGTGTAGATGTACTAGAATTGGTTGTTATAGTTGAAGTAGTAGGTGTAGTTGTAGAAGAAGTAAGAGTAGGAGTGGGAGTACTACTTGTAGAATGAGTTTCACTAGTCTGCGAATAAGATCGTTCTGAAGGTGAGGTAGTACCAATTTGAGATGATCGTTGAGAGTTTTGTTGTTTTGAAGTAGGTAATAATTGAGATAGTGGAGGTAAAGAAGTAGTTGAAAAAGCGGCAACAGCTTCAGCCATTTCTTGTTCGACATTGGAAGAAGAAGAAGAAGAAGTCATTGAGATTGGTTGTTCACAATAAACTGAAGTTGATGTTGTTGGCATGAGTGGTTTTGGTTCTTGAAAGTAACCAGTAGAAGGATAAAAACCTGCAGCAGCAGCAGCGGCAGCAGCAGCAGCGGCGGCAGCAGCTTGTTGTTGATGCTGTGGGTGACCAGACATGAATTATATATAAAAAAAAAATAAAAATAAAAAAATAAAAAAAGACAAATGAAAATATAAAAAATATAAAACTTAAAAAAAAGATGAAAGAAAAGAGAAAAAGAAATAAAAAAAAAAAGATAGACAGATTCTAATGCTTCTATTCTTTTTTTCTCCTTTGATTCGTTCGGTAGGTGAAATAAAAAAAACAGGTTAGACTAAATAAGGTTTGGTGCGGGCAACCAGTCAATTTAATTGTATCCAATCAAAAACGATCTTCATTCCCCAGCCATCCAACTTCCGCAGATCCCTTTTTTCATACAAAACACCAAAAAAAGAGAGAAAAAGAATGTAACTATAGGATAAATGGGATTGTAAATTTTATTATTTTAATTAAAGAATTATATTTGATTTCTACCTTTTTTTTTTTTTTTTGTGTATTAAAATGATATATAATTTATTATTATTATTATTATTATTATTATTTTAAAAAAAAAAGATAGAAAACGACGTGATCATTATCATCATATGACGATATTGACTCTAACAATTATTATCAAAGGGTGATGGGAATTCCTATTAAAAAAGAAAAAAAAAATTATCATTATTTTTTTTTTTCTGTTTCGTCGATCTTTCACAAATGTTTATTCAAAGTCATCTATCGATCTTTTGGGTGGTAACCTTCCATTTTTCGTTTAGTTCGACATGAATTCTATGTGTGAAACATTCATTCCTTTTCTTGGCATTTTATACCACAAAATCTCGATCATACTACTTTTTTTTTTTTTTCTACTCTTACTATTTCCCGTCAAACCCGTTTTTCCACTTTATCTTTTTCTCTCTCTCTCTTTGTACAGAATCTAACTAATAAATAATAATAATAATAATCATAGATCATCATTTCATTTCAATCTTTTTTTTCCAGAAATAGATGATTTCGGATGATATTCCACAATGGCGGCGATTCAACCAAACTTTAAATTTTATTTAATGATGATGACCTACTTGAGTTTCATGAGTTTATTTTCCCTATTTGCTGACATTTCAATATCCTTTGTAGAATCATCAAATACAAAAAGTAAATCATAACACAATAATAATAATAATAAAGATTCATACTAATCTTCACATTTCTACAAATGTCATTTTTGTTCAAGTATTTTCGTTACACACACACACACATTCTCTCTCTCTCTCATTTTTGTAATGTACATGACGAAAATCAGTGTCATCCTTTTCTAATCCCGTTCGTACCAATTGTCCATATTCTATCTATCCATTTAAGTTTCGTTGCAGCCATATGTTGTAACCATTTGATCATTTTTTCACACAGTTTGATATTCCCTTCATCCTCTCCCCCCCTTTTCATCAATGGATCTAAAAAAGAAAGTTTTGATCTACGTTTATCAAAAAAGTAAAAAAAAAAAATTCATCAAAAAAAAAATTCTTTATTCATAAAAAAGAAGATCTATTGACTAAATTTAATCACACCTATTCACTATCATCGTCATCATCATCACTATCATCATCATCATCATCATCACTATCATCGTCATTTCTAGTTTCTAATCCTTCAATTCCATCCAAAGCATGATCGATAGCATTGTCTTCATCTGCTTGATTTTGTTTCCGTTCTTGTTTGAGTCGTAATTTTTCCAGAATATTTTTAGCTGTATTGAAGACACCATTTGTTGGAGCACCACATGCATAACATTTCGAAGATACTTTGTAGTTGTTGATTGCACATGATTCACAAAAGTAATGTTGACACTTGGTTACCACAGGATTTACAAATTCTTTTCGACATATCAGACAAGCAAAAGGAACTTCTTCATCTGATTCTTCATCCGATATAGCATATTGATCTTTCTTTCCACCACCAGTCTTATTCTTTTGTGCTTCTTCCCATTCCTTGTCCAATTCCCATCCGGATTTATAATCACCACGGTCGTGTAAAAAGATACAAGAATCACCATAACCACAGAATCCAGTTTCTATTTATCAAAAAAAAAAAGATTATCATATGTTAATCACTATTTGCTTTTTTTTATTTTTTTTATTCTACTCTATATGACTTACCTTTATAATCCTTACAAATATCTGGTTGATAATCGAAACGAGCAGTGACACGCAAATTGGCAGGTGCTTTTTGAGGACCGACTTGCATTTTACTATTCTTGACTTGTTTATTGTCTTGTGCTTTTCTCTTGGCTTTTCCTGCATTGATCGCACTTGTCATGGCATCTAAAGCTTCAGCATCAAGTTCATATTCTGTGGTATATCGTGTAGCATCATCCTTTTTCAGTGTGGCCGACCGATCTGCTTTGTATTGATCTCCAAATCCATTTTGATCATCTTCATCTTCTTCGATATCTTGCCGTCGTTGTCGTCGTCTTGTGCTTTGTACAAATGGGGTTTTGATTGTCTTGCGTTCTTTGGTAATCACTTCAGATACAATGTCATCGTCGTCATCATCCTGTCGTTGTATACTTGTGCTGCGATCAGGTGATTTTTGTCTTTTCCGGATATTCTTTGTCGTCCTTTTCTTGAAAAAAGGCACTTTGTCTGTACTTGAAGATAATAATTCTTGTCCTGGATGATCAGACATGATATTGTTAGTTTTTAATTAATACCACAAAGAGAAAAAGAAGAAGAAAAATAAATAAATAAATAAAATAAATAAATAAGAGAAACAAGAAAAAAAACACAAAAGTAAGCCGAAGCAAAAAAGAAAAGAAACCAACAACCCATTTTTCAAAGTCAGATCTTTATATTTGTCATGAATGTAAGACATTAAGAGTCGAAAGTAAGAAGGGAATCTTTCAGTTGATATATTTACAAAAATAAAAAGGGAAGATATATACTATAAAGAGAGATAGATATTAAATAAAAAAGTGAAAAAAACATAATAATAATAACAAATAATACAATGATATATAGCATAAAAAAAAATATAGAAAGTAAAAAAAAAAAAAAAAAAATACAATAACTAGCTAGTAGTGACATGTTTGATCATCCATAAACTGTTTGCGCTGGTATTTTGTTGAGTCATGATCATCATCAGTAGTTTCCTGATATACAGTTTCACGTTGCTGTTGAGAATAGGATCGAAGTTCAATAGTGGATGAAGATCGAGGGCCAGACCGAGAAGAAGAGGGAGAAAACAAAGAGAAACCATATTGAGAAAATAGTCGATGACATAATCTTGCCCACCATATTGATTTGTATGGAATAAATACTTCATGAATCACATTTCTTTGAGATTCTGTTGGTTGACTATCAGAGGTAAGATTGGTCACAGAGGATGTGCTTGGTATTTGTTGCATAGGAAAATGTGATACAGGTTGATCACCATTGTCAACTGTTTCCAAAGTATCAGAAGAGCTTGGAAGTGTACAAAGAGAAAGTTGTCGTATATTATATCGAGAAGATAATTGTGTCAAGGATGATGGTGGAATACATATACGTCGCATGGGAACACGATTATGACTAGTACTAGAATATCTTGATGTTGGATTGGTATGAATGATGGCAGAATCCCAGTTTGTCAAATCAGCATGGGGTATATCCAGAGGAGGCATAATGTACAATGTTTGCGTTTTCTCTTTCTTTCTTTCCATAGTGTCCGATGTATCATTTCGGATTTCAACCAATCGATATTCTTCAACATAAACCCTTCGCCAATATTGTATTCTATCATTGACGAAAGCTGTCAATGCTGGGTCAGTAAAGAATACAATAGCTACAAGAAATCCTACGATAATAATAAAAATAAAAAAGATTAGAACAAATGATGCTAATAGAAAAAAGAATTCATATTTTTTTTTACCATCAAGGCAGGCAAAGATTGTATCAAACATAGCTAACGTAAACGATGGTGGTTTGTGAATAATAGTGATTTTCATCTGAATGCCAAATCCCCAAATATTTACCACAAGAGGTACTATGTACACAAAAAAAAAAAAAAAAAAAAAAAAGAGAGAGAGAGAGAGAGAGAGAGAGAGATGGATAATGAGTATGATTCCTATTTGGTTCAACTATTTCTTTTTTTTTTTTTTTGTTCCTTACTGAGAGGATAAATGATGCACCTGACAACTACTTTGGAAAGCACAGCAGATTGTCTTCTTTGAAATCGACTTTCAGCTTGATTGGTACTTGCTTCACCCATATAAGTATTATGGTCAACGTTCTTGCGAAGAGCTTGTTGTTCATGTATTAGTTTGTAGAGAGCAATACCTGACGAGATGCCAGCAACAATGTTGATAAAGAATAGAAATCCATAATACCACATCTGCATTCAAATAAAAAAAAAATAAATAAATAATAGATACATTAGAAACAACGATAAAATTCGTTTTTTTTTTTAAATTCAATACCCATGAGAAAACAGCTTGCGATCTTTCATCTATATAATTCAAAAACCTAAAAAAGAAAAAGGAAAAAAGATGTCAGCGGAGTGGCAAAACGTTCGATTTATATGTTTACCAGCAGGTGTCATTGGTAGAATCCAAATAAGGAAGAGTGGCAATTTTGTAAATAGAGACAGCAGCACATATCAAAATATAAAGACAAGCACAAGGATAATAGAAATATTCGAGTAGATCGCGTCTTTTGACATTGATGACAAAAATCAAAACCAAGTTCAGTCCAACAATGGCCAAAAAGGAAGCACTAGTTAATCTTGATATATTGCTAATGACACCTGCTGCACGACAAAATTTATGTGGTCCTTGAACAAATGACATAGTGATGTTCATAATAGAATCTAATCCATTGGCAGTACATGCAATCATCACACACCTTAATGATATTCGATTCGCACGTTTCCTATCCATGATCCACAAGTAGAGAAAACTACTCAAAACAGCCACAGATGATACAAGAGCGATGATTGATGTCACCAATGTTGATGTATGAAGTGTATTGAATTGATCACTGGTATAAAGGAACTTTGTATCTTGATAGATTGTTTTTTGTTCAGTTTCCATTCCATGTACGAGATAAACAAAAGGAAAAAAAAAAGGTAATCAATTCTATACAGCTATAGGAAATAAGGTAGTGAGGGTAATGATGATAAATGATATGATGATGATAATAATAATAAAGGAGAAATAGTATGATGTAATAAGTAATAAAAGAAGAAAGGAAAGAAAAGAAGAAGAAAAAGAAAAAAATAGAAACATTTAACACGATCTTTTGATTTTTGGGTTATCTGAGTGCGAAAACTTTTTGAAATCTTCCCTGTCAGCTGCAAGATGAAAAAGATGTAGAATAAGTGAAAAAAAGAAGTGAGAAACAATATCAAATCTGTCAGGAGATAATATAAAATATACATTTCTACTATGATCATCACTTGTTTGACATGGAACTGACAATAATAATAATAATAATAAATCACTGTATTTTATTTACTTGTTCTTTTTTTAGGAATTTAAGGTACGAATATAAAATTTTTATTCTATGAAAATATAGAAAAGAGTTTGTTCCAGTCTTTTTCTCGTTTACATTTGTACCCCGCCGAAACAAAGAATGAAATTTGTTGTTTTTTTGGTATAATGATAAGCCTCATCTTTAATATACAAGAGGTCTAATTGATTACTAACCGTGTATAATCAAAAAAAACAACGCATTGCTATATAAAAAAAAAAACTTCTTTGGTATAATCTATAATAAACTATAAAAGTGGTATTAATGTCTCCCAGGATATTAAAAAAAGGAAAGTATGATCCTCTCGAATTGAGGTTGTGAGAAAGCTATATTTTATTTTCTATGTTCCTCAGAAGTCATTCCCTTTTTTGGTAACGGTACTCTTCCCACATGATACCCCAGATTCCTCTGTATGCGTAACCTATCTTACCGCTTTTAATGGCAATCCTTACTTGATCGTCTTTTCTTGGAATCCTTAGATGTGGCGTACTGATCTTGCCGAAATGATCATCCTTCATTGTCATCATCCGTCTATTATTCAGCCATTCATCATCCATCCCGATATGTCACTCTCAATCAATCATAAGTAATAACCATAACCAACTCTATGTAAACATAAAAGGTAAAAATATTTATTTATTCAATTGACCAAAAAAAAAAAAAAAAAAATGTAATGCTAATAAACCAAATTAGTATAAAAAGAGGAGGAAAAAGAAAAGTAGGGAAAAATATACAAATTTAAACTATTTCAGTGCATAAACAATAATATTCATTCATTCAGCATCGATTTGGGCATCTAGTTTCTGTTGAGCTTCAGCATTTGCCACAACTTCAGCCAAGTTGTCACCACCTTCACTAGTCAATCGTTGTCGAATCAGTTCTAAAACTGCCCTTTGAGTCCTTCGATCCAGTTTTTCCAATTTCTTTTCCACATCTCGCCGCAGATCCCAGTTAGCTTTCTTAGGTGCCAAATTGAATAAGTCCTAATACAAAAAAATAAAGAAGTGAGCTTCGCTTGTTTTTTTTTTTTTGTGCCCATCAGTTATTTCCCTTTAACAATATCCTGTTTTCCTATGTATCTGTACAATTCTCTTTCTACCAACTAAAAAATAGACCGTTCTACCTAAACCACACACACATATATATTTGTATATCTATACACGAAAAAAGAACTTACTACTTCTTCCTTTTCCTTTTCAGCAGCTTCTTGTAAAGTTTGTATAGGAATTTGTTTTGTTTCTGATTCCACAGTTGTCTTGATATTATCGGGTGTGGCGATATTCACCAGTTGTTTCAAATTTTCATCACTGGGTGTATAACTTCGAAAGGTCAGATCCCTAGTTAATTAAATATAATAAAGAAGGAATAAGTATTTCATCAATATAAAAGGTTTGATACTTACTTGACTTTTTCTTCAGCATTAGCTTGAATACTAGAATTGTTGGAAGCCAGTTTGCGTTTTCGAATAGCTTCTAATCTTTCTTTACGTCTTCGTGCTTCTTCTTCCATCTTATTGTATATAAATATGTATATGAAAATCTATCAAAAATAAAAATAAAAAAGTGAAAGGAAAAAAAAAAGGTCGCTTCCTTATTCCGTGACGACGACACCCAAAGAGACTTGATACTGAGATTGAAATCCACAGTGACAGACTCACTACATACATTTATTTAGTAGACAAATATTGTAATAAATGATACTTCTTCAACCGTGACAGATCATAGATTTTGTTTCATGCTTTAATCAAAAAGAACAATATATAATTAGACAGTGACAAAGGATGTGTCCAATACAGTAATAATAATAGTAAAAAAAAAAACAAGGATGTAGGAAAAATAAGTTTATTTCAAAATATATATATATAAAAGACTATAATACAATAATAGAGAGCCTATTCTACAAAGGATAATACCTTCTGATGATAACAGGTATCAGAGCAGCAATGGCTATTCCAATAAGACATGCTACATTGATAGGAGTCAGAATCACTAACTTGTCAGAAGAAGAAAGTCGATCAATAGCAGCACCAGCTTGTACATGGATAAAAGAAGGAGGAGTGACACCTAAAGAATAATAAAGAGATCAATATCCAATTAGTAATAAATTGTTCTATTTTTATTTACCTATAAAAGTTCCCCAGAAAAATGAAGATAATGGAACACCCAAATGAGGAGCACCCAAATTGATAGTCCAGTTGGGAGGAAAAGGAGCAATACGCAATACAATCAAATAATTCAACATATGCTTTTTATGTCGCACCAACTAAAAAAAAATAAATAAATAACAATAATAGCCAAATAAACAAAAAAAAGAAATCATGATTTTCATTTCTTGTTGTTTACCTGTTCATTCCACGAGGCAATTCTATCTCCAATCAAATGTATCACTGCTTTTGATCCAAGACTTCCTGAGATAATATATGCAAGTGTAGCACCAACAGCAGAACACTATGATCAAAAAATAAAAAAAAAAATAAAAATAAAAATAAACGATACAGAATGGGTATTAGTTTACACGTGGACAATTGAGAAAGTCTTATCTTTTTACCATTGAAACAGTAAATAAAGTAAGCCAAAAATCAAACAGTGTACCTCCTAGTATAGATAACCACATAGAACCAGGAATAGAGAAACTTTGAAGACTATAAAACATCATTCATATACAAAAAAAAAAAAAAATAAGACAAGGGTAGTTTATAATAATATAGACTTACTAAATATATGTAGCCACAAAAGTGACATAAACATTGATAAAGTGTTTATCCATATAAACAGAGAGTATTCGATTCAATTGCCGTAAGTCTTCCAAGTTTCTTGGGAATTTCAGAGCATCCCTATCTTCCCTATAGATAATAAAATAAATAAATAAAATGGTTGCATAATCCATGTCACCATCACTTACTCATCTACTGACGGTAAATTCAACTTTAATAAAGCAAATTCCAAAGCGGTAAAAGTAATCAGTAATAAGATGAGAGCTACTAATGAAGATAGATAGGATTTGCTTTGCCATAAAGTGAATGTAGAATTACTTATTGGTTTCCCAACAAGTCCTAATTCCTCTTGTTCGTCGTCTTTGTGATGTTGTTCAGACTCTTGTTCTGGTCGTTGTGTTATGGTTGAATAGCTCGGTTGAAGTACTGTTCTATTGGGTGCAATTAGAGGTGAAGTGATTTCTGTCATTGTGATGTATTCATTAATAATAATAAAAAAAAAAAAAAGAAGGAAAATGTATGAGTAAATTTGGTTTCTCTTTTTTTTTTTTTTTTATTACCCAGCCGGAGCATGGAAATACAGTATGGATTTTTCACAGCGACAACAAATTATATGCAAAAAAGGAGTGAAATGTTTTACCAAATGCGGTATAGACACATCGTAATAATAAAAAAAAATATATACTGTATATTTTATTTTGAAGGTATAAACAAGTCAGGAAAAAAAAAATAAAATAACATAGATTTCTAAAACTATCATCAATATACTAATTTATGATAATTCTACTATTGCTTTGCCACCAACATCGGATGTCTTGAGTTGTTTCTGTTTGGATAGTATATCTTTCGCCACCTTGTGTTCTTTGTCAAATATACTTTGATCAAGTTCTAGTTGTTGATATTTTGCCCGGATCATTGTCATCACTAATGAGAGAGTATCATCTTTTTCCTTTTTAAGGTGATTTGCGTACGCCATAAAAAAGTATGCTTTTCTAGCTGCCAGTCCCACTTTTTTCCTTGATATCTTTGTTCCTAGTGCTGTCTTGATATTTCCTGATACAAAAAGTTGTTTTTCTTTACTTGCAACATCCAACAGTTGATATAGTTCCCCCAGTGCACGGATGGAGAAATCATCTCCAAAAGTCAATAAACATTCGGTATCCTTCAATAACATGATTTCCAATGATGATGTTACTGATTTTTCCAAACTATGAATTTGTCGACGTAGATCCGTACAAACATCGTCCAACTTGAGTAATTGATCAGTCTCAGTTGAAAAGAGTACTGAATGTGATAAACAAAAAACAGTTTCCACGCCATATGCCAGATCATCTGCCAAGTCGCCCATAGATTGTCGAGCCAGATAAGCATAAGTCATTAGTACATGAACCAGATGATAAATCAAATGTGGCGCAGGAGATGATTTCATAATATCAGTCAATGCAGGAATAGCAGTAGGTAAAGCAGGTAGTTCAGGCGGCAGTGTAGTGTCGTTATCATCCTCTTGATCGTCTTCTTCTATATATGTTATTTTGGAAGCACGAGTGGTCCACCATGGTTCATATTCGGGTAAATTCAAAGTATTCCATGCATCCAGTTGAAGTAAAGCTTGAAAATCATGCTGTTCTTGTGGAGAAAGTAAATCCCAGATCTCTGATGCATCAGTTTGTGAAATATTCATACTACCAAATCGTTGTTCCATTGTTTTCATATTGGTATCAAGTTGGTCGTCTAATGGTTGCTCATCCAATATTAATTGATCATTCTCGGCTTCAAACTTGTTCAAGATCTTCTTCATTGTTTTCTTGTTGAGATCACATGCATCCAAAGACTTGATTTCCGCCATAACACTATCTTTGTAAAAGGATTCCGTACAAGAAGCATGTTGTTGATGTTTATAACAGGAAAGTGAACAATAACGTAGGTTACATCTTGGACAAATATAGTTGGAAGATTGTTTTTGACATCTATGGAATAATAATAAGTTACTATAAAGCGAAAAATAAATAAATCAAAGATGGGAAAAATGACTTACATATAACATAAAGGTTGATGAGTGGTTTGATTCAAATTGATATCATCGTTTTCTTGATCAATGATCTGCAATGAAGGCATAATCAAAGGCAGAAAAAAACAAAAAAAAAAAGAAGAGAGAGAGAAAGATAAAATATGAATTCGGCCGGATACTTTGCCGATGCGTCCACAAAAAAAAAAAGGCGGTCATTGAAATCATTCTGAACCCTTCATCCATACCTGGGAAAAAGGAAAAAAAAAAAAAAAAGTCCATATAACTTCCTTTCTCCGTTCCTTTTTATTATCTAATTCACCCATGTCAGTCACTCGGTTAAACTCAAGTATACATGACACTTTGAACGAGTTTGGTGAAGAAGACGATGATAAAAGGACAGTGGAACAGGAAGAACAAGAAGAACAATATTACCCTAAACAATATGAATCTGGTTGGCAAGCATGGCAACGACTTGTACCAAGGTTAGCTTTGTTTGCTTCTGTGGGTGCTGTATCACTCTATTTATTAATCCAATTAACACACCTTGTATTGAATATCGATCTACCACATACATTACAAGATGTTCAATCAATAGCAACACAACTGGATACAATGACTCATGAAGGTACCTGGTGGGACTATGTGAAGGTTGTTATGGTATTTGCAGCTATCTATGTGTGGCAACAAGGATTTTCTATGCCTGGGTGTGTTTTACTCAATTTACTATCTGGACATTTATATGGTGTAGTGGCCGGGAGTTTATGGACAAGTTACTTGACAGGTCTAGGTTCCACCTTGGCCTACTTTTTTGGTTGGTTAGTGGGTCAACCTGCAATGGAAATGGCTTGGATACGACATCGTGCTGACTTGATGCGGGAACAAATGGAAAAAGAAAGAAAATCAACAGGTCTCTTTTGGTGGTTATTATTTGCTAGACTTTTTCCCTTTTCCCCTTACTGGTAAAAAAAAAAAAAAAAAAAAAAAAAAAAAAAAAAAAAAAAAAATAAGTATAGGATTGATAATGATGATGATCTATTTTTTTTTTTTTTTTTTTTTTTTTTTTTAGGTTTATCAACTTGGCATCTCCATTATTGGGTATTTCTGTAGTACCTTTTTTTTGGTCAACTTTTTTGGGATCTCTACCTTATAATTTTGTTTGTGCTCAAGCTGGTGAAGTATTAGGTGAACTTTCTTCAACTTCTGATATCTTGACTGTCTCTTTGATGATCAAACTACTATTGGTGTCTCTAATATCATTAATTCCTATCTTTTGGGGGAAAACCATACAAAGAAAACTACGTGGATGGATTCAACAACGAAAGGAAGATGAAGAAATGGAATTGGATCGTTATCAACAACATCGACAAACATCTTTAGGTTATGTACCTGTTTCCACTCATATTAATTAGCTTATTTTTTTTTCTTTTACCCTTCTGTTTTGCCTTTTATTCTTACATACCAATATATATATATATATAGTTTATCTTTATTTAATACAGTTTACATAGAATAGTATAGATTTTCCCCCCCTCCCTCTACCTCTTATTGATTATCATTTTCATTAATAAAGCATTGAATTCATTTATATATTAAAAAAATGAAAAGCCTTCATGTCATCATCTCATGTCAAATTAACTGGCGCTGGGTTACATTTTTTTTTTTTTGATACTATTTTTTGCTCAGAAACTTTTCTACTGTTAAAAGAATAACAACCCAATAGCAGCATGTGATAATTTCAAGTCATCTATTCTTAGTTGAAATGATGAATAGTTCATGGGACATGTAACTCTTATTATTTTATCAGCAAATCATTGTAAGCAGTAGCCTGATGGACATGACCAACATTTTTTTTTTGAGCCCGACAATAAATTTTTTTTTCTTTCTTTTTCTATCCTTTTTCTTTTTCTTTTCTTTTCTCTTTTTCTTTTTATACAAATTCACATCATAATGACATCTTTACAGGAACTACGTCAACGACTATTTCATCCATACTATGTCTTACACTTTGTATATGGCTCCTTTCTTGTATTTTATCGTCTTTTTCATCTTGTTCAAAACCGTCCTCTTACTGTATGTCCTCTCACTTTTTTTTATATTGATACTCAATCGTCTAACTCTTTTTTCTTTTTTTCTTTTTTTACGTGTGTTTTTATATAGGATGTCGATAGTAACGCTCTTTTGTTGATGGTTGGTCTTGGTATATGGAAGTGCGTGATGGCCTCAACAGCCGAAGAACTGACAAGTGTCTTGATATTGTATACCAAAGTCTTTACATTGTGGTCTCTTTACTGGAATGCTGGTATATGGAAAACAATATCCTACATTGTCGGATGGATAGTGTAAGTTGTGGAATTCGAATAAAGAGATATGATGATGAAGAAATGTATATCGATGCTATGTCATTATATATGTCTATATATGTGTGTGTGTGTGTACATCCATTTTTGGATAAAGTCGAATGATTCCTTGTCACGACTTTTTTACTGAATTTTTTTTTTCTTTTTTCATAGGCTGTCGACTATATTTCCTCAACCATGGTACCGTGGACCAACAAAATTGATCGAACTGACTGAATCTTCCTTTCGTAACAAAGTATGTCCTGTCAAAAAGAAACCAACATCCTCATCGTCTTCAACAACTACATCATCACCATCTTCAACAACATCAACGGTTCCCATCAATGAAATCAAAGGTCCAAGGATTACCGAAATCGATGATGATAATAATAACAATGTCAAATACTGGGTGGTGATGCTTTATGCTAATTGGTCCATTTCGTGCCTGAATTTTGAAGCTGTTTTGGCTAAACTCTCTTTACAATATGATGCCAGTCATATCAAATTTGGTAAGTAATAAAAAAAAGGATCAAATAAATAAATGGTAACATGGTGATATACTGATACATTTTTTTTTTTTAATTACCTTCATTAAAAGGGAAAATTGATGTTGATATCTATACTGATATTGCTCAAGAATTTGGCGTAAGTCGAGATCCTGCTTCTTTTGATCTTCCTACCTTGGTCCTCTTTCAGAATGGAACAGAAATCAGAAGATTACCTGAACTTACAATACAAGATGACAATAAATCAAATACCAATGCTGCTAAAGATACCATCACGCGACTAGGATGGAGCAAGAAACCGGTAAATATACTCAGATTATTTATTTAATACAAAAAAAAAAGAAAGTATTTTTTTTAACTAATGCTTGATTTCTATTATGTATATAGGCTACTGTGATTCATGCATTCCAATTGGACAAGTTGCGGACTGATCATTCATAGTGTACATACCAATTCCTTTTATAGACTCTCTCTCTTCCTTTTTTTTTTTTTTTTTTTTTGTCATTAGGGAGGGAAAATTCATTATTTATATTTTACTTCAATAAAGATGTGCTTCTTTCTCCATTATCTACTCCTGCGGTTCTATTTCTGTGAATATTATTGGCTGAAGACGGATGAGTAAGACGGTATTATTTTTATCCGCAGTATTTTTTTTTTTTTTTTTTTTTTTTTGGGTTTTGACAAAGATCTTACAAGTCTTTCCGGAGACGGAAAAATAGGTCATGCTCTGATCCAATATAAAATCAATTTTTTTTTCATTTTTTTTTTTTTTGATCTTCTTTTCTTTACATTTTTATTTCCATTTTCTCTCTATCACTTAAAACTCTTTTATTTACGATGCCATCTACTTTATTCTCTCCTATCAAGATTGGTCAACAAGTTTTGAAACATCGAGTTGTTTTAGCCCCTTTGACTCGTTATCGTGCTGATGATCAAGGAAACCCTACAGATACTGTTGTAGAATACTACCAACAACGCGCTACCTCAGGTGGTTTACTTATCGCAGAAGCTACATGGATCAATCCTTTGGCTGGTGGACATCCTCATACTCCCGGTATTTACACCAATGATCAAATTCAAGCTTGGAAAAAAGTAACGGATGCTGTCCATGCAAAGGAAGGTATTATTTATCTTCAACTCTGGCATCTTGGTCGCACTACCTTTTCTGCCTTTTTACCTGACAAACAACCTCCAGTATCTGCCTCTGATATTCCGGTCGAAGGTCCTTCTGATATTGGTCTTCCTTATGAAACTCCTCGTGCTTTAAAGGTGGAAGAAATCAAAGCTATCACTCAAGGTTTTGCTCAAGCTGCTAAAAACGCGATGATCGCCGGATTTGATGGTAATTAGCGCTTACAAATATATATATGTGTGTGTTAAAAAAGGAAATCAAATAATCCAGATCAATAACGTTTTTTTTTTTTTTTTTTTTTTTTTTTTTTTTTTTTTGGGATCATTCATCCAGGTGTTGAAATTCATGGGGCTAATGGTTATCTCTTGGATCAATTTATCAATACATCAAGTAATAAGCGTACTGATCAATATGGTGGATCCATCGAAAATCGTGCTCGATTCCCTTTAGAAGTAGTAGATGCTGTTGCAAAGGCCATTGGTGACGATAAGACTGCTATTCGCTTTAGCCCGTTTTCCAGCTATCAAGGTATGAAGGATGATACTCCTGTTGCTACGTGGGGTTACATTACTGAACAACTCGAAAAGACCCATCCTGGCTTGGCCTATGTCCATTTTGTTGAACCTCTTATTCCTGATGAAGTAAAAGAAGGTGAAAAGGTGGATACGCTTGATTCTTTCCGTGCACTCTGGTCTGGACCCTTTATCTCTGCTGGCAATTACACCTATGATGCAAAGATGGCTTTTGATCGTGCGGAACAATCTCCCAACAGCTTGGTGGCTGTAGGCAGAGCCTTCATCGCCAATCCTGATTTGGTGGAACGCTTCCGCAACAACTGGAAACTTAATCCTTACGATCGTGATACCTTTTACACCCCTGGTCCTGTCGGTTACATAGATTATCCTTTTTACAATGAAAAAAATTAGTTTGATAGAATTCTTATCTTATTGTATAATAGTTTAGATATTTTTGTTTTATTTTATTGACTTTTAGAATTTTACTTTTAAAAAGGAACAAAATAAACATATATATTTAGCTTGTCTTTGTTTATTCTTTTACGTCTTCTCTCTTTTTAAAACTGTCATCCATCGTATATCATCATAGCGTCATTTGTCATCCATTCATCTTTGGCATTTTTATCATTGTAAGAGTTCCATATACTCTATCACATGTCATCATCTGTCACCATGCATAAGATTCATGCAA
The DNA here is from genome assembly GCF_025201355.1 of Halteromyces radiatus. NCBI lineage: Eukaryota > Fungi > Mucoromycota > Mucoromycetes > Mucorales > Cunninghamellaceae > Halteromyces > Halteromyces radiatus. Next base: position 188,657 of record NW_026251696.1, on the reverse strand, counting down.
TTTAGTAGGTTATGTAGAGTCAATCACAGGCTCAATCGATCATTTCATTTTTTTATTACCTTCCAAAAAAAAAAAAAAAAAAAAAAAAAAAAAAAAAAAAAAAAAAAAAAACTAATGAATATTGTAATGATCTTGAAGTATATTGATCGACGTTGACAGAAATTGTAATATGATTTGCATGACTTCGGAATATATTGGCCGATATTGTTGCTGACAAGTGCTGACAGGTACTGACATAATTCATCCGTTACAAGGAACCCTTCGGACCTTGAACGCATGATTCAATGTATAAATTTGGACATTTCGTAAATTCATGCCTCTCTTTTTCTTTATTCTTTACTTTATTTTTTTTTTCTCTACCCTTTTATTTTATTTTTTTTATTTTTTTTTTTTTTTACTCTTTTTCACTTTTTTACAACTTCAAACAAGATATGTCTTCTACTACAACTGCTTTATTCACTCCAATCAAACTTGGTCAATACATTTTGAAACATCGAGTTGTTTTGTCACCTATGACTCGTGCGCGTGCTGATGATCATGGTAATCCTACTGAACAAGTTGTTGAGTACTACAAACAGCGTGCTACTCCTGGTGGTTTATTGATTACTGAAGCTACTACCATATCTCCTTTTGCTGGTGGCTACCTTCATTCTCCTGGTGTTTTTACCAACGATCAAATCAAGGCATGGAAAAAAGTAACGGATGCTGTTCATGAAAAAGGTGGCATTATCTTTATTCAACTCTTACATCTTGGTCGTACTACCTTTTCTTCTCTTTTGCCTGATAATCAATCTATTGTATCTGCTTCTGATATTGCTATTGAAGGTATCTCGCAGTTTGGTACTCCTTATGAAGAACCTCGTCCTTTGGAAGTAGATGAAATCAAATCTATTACTCAAGATTTTGCTCAAGCTGCCAAGAATGCGATTTCGGCCGGTTTCGATGGTGAAAAAAAAAAGGATTAAAGAAAAAAAAAAAAAGAGAAAGAGAGAGAATAGTGGCAAAGGATATTGCTTAATGATTGGATCATATTTTTTTTTTTTTTTTACTCATCCTATTCTTTCTTTATAAATATCATTCCATAGGTGTAGAAATCCATAGTGGCTATGGTTATCTTTTGGATCAATTCATCAACACATCAAGCAACAAACGAACTGATCAATATGGTGGATCTATCGAAAATCGCGCTCGATTCACTCTGGAAGTGGTGGACGCTGTTGGAAAGGCTATTGGTGATGATAAGACTGGCATTCGTCTTAGTCCTTTTTCTGGATTCCAAGATATGAAGGATGATACACCTGTTGCTACTTGGAGCTACATCACTGAACAAATCGAAAAGAAACATCCTAGTTTGGCATATCTCCATTTTGTTGAACCTCGCTCTAATCCCGCTGCCGATAGTCTGGAACAAGTGGAAGAGGGTGAAGAAGTGGAAACCCTTGATCCTTTCCGTGCTCTCTGGTCTGGACCTTTTATCTCTTGTGGCAACTATACTTATGGTGCAAACATGGCTTTCGATCGTGCTGAACATTCTCCTAACAATTTGGTAGCTATAGGTAGAGCCTTCATCGCCAACCCTGATTTGGTGGAACGTTTCCGCAACAACTGGAAACTCAATCCTTACAATCGTGCTACTTTTCATGCCTCAGGATCTGAAGGTTATACCGATTATTCTTTTTACAATGCAACGGATTAGTTTTATTTTTTTTTAGATATCATCAATAAATTTTATTACCATTGTTACATTCATATACATATCTACCTTTTTTTTTTATGGTATGATCTTCCTACCTTGTAATTATCGATGATGCGATAATGAAATAATGCGGTCATGCAATGACGGAATGATGGGATAATGGGATGATTGGATCATGAGGAATTTACGATAACAAATGGCGAACGAAGGATGACGAAAAATGTATTGATGGATAATATGATGATGGCTCATGCATAATAGTACATCCACTATTAGTAATCAAATGAAATGACCACCAGTTTTCAGCATATTTTTTGTGATTATTGCATTTTAAATGATGTATTCAATTATGAATGACCTTTTTTTACCATGTTTACAGTCGTCATTAGGGAGTATCAGTCATCACCGTCATCTTCATCAATGCATTTGTAATGATCAGATTGAGATACAGATTATCCAGTAGTTTCCAAAAATCACCCACTCATAAGCAACCGGAAATTGAATTTCATTTGTCCTGAATTTATAAATTCTCTTTTTTTTTTTTTCTTCTCCTTTTTCCCTTTTTATTTTTTTTTTTCTGTCAAATTTTTATAATGCCTTCTGCTACTACAACTGCTTTATTCACGCCTATCAAAGTTGGTCAACATGTTTTGAAACATCGAGTTGCTTTAGCTCCTTTGACTCGAATGCGTGCTGATGACAATGGCAATCCTACTGAACAAGTTGTTGAATATTATAAGCAACGTGCTACTCCTGGTGGATTACTAATCACTGAAGCGACTGCCATCTCCCCTTATGCTGGTGCTTATCCTCATACTCCCGGTATTTATACTAATGAACACATTGCAGCTTGGAAAAAGGTAACGGATGCTGTTCATGAAAAGGAAGGTATTATTTATCTTCAACTCTGGCATCTTGGTCGGGCTTCATTCTCCTTCCTTTTGCCTGATAATCAAACTCCTGTATCTGCTTCTGATATTTCTATTGAAGGTACCTCGCCTTTGGGTGCTCCCTATCAAAAACCTCGTCCTTTGGAAGTCGAAGAAATCAAGTCTATTACTCAAGATTTTGCTCAAGCTGCCAAGAATGCAATTGCTGCTGGTTTCGATGGTAAAAAAAAAAAAAAAAAAAAAAGAAGGGTGTAGCTTTTTGTTTTATTAAGTGGTTCTTTTCTTTTCTGATCACCTATAGGTATTGAAATTCATAGTGCTAATGGTTATCTTTTGGATCAATTTATCAATACATCAAGCAACAAACGTACTGATCAATATGGTGGATCTATTGAAAATCGTGCCCGATTTTCTCTAGAAGTAGTGGATGCTGTGGCAAAAGCGATCGGTGATGATAAGACTGCTGTTCGTTACAGTCCTTGGTCTGGATTCCAAGATATGAAGGATGATACTCCTGTTGCTACATGGAGTTACATTACTGAACAACTTGAAAAGACTCATCCTGATTTGGCCTATCTCCACTTTACTGAACCTCGTGTTACTCTCTTTGGTGATGCTCCTATTGAAGTGAAAGAAGGTGAAAAAGTGGATACTCTTGATCCTTTCCGTGCTCTCTGGTCTGGACCTTTTATCTCTGCTGGCAACTACACTTATGATCCAAAGTCTGTTTTCGAACGTGCTGAAACTTCTCCCAATAACTTGGTGGCTGTAGGTAGAGCTTTCATCGCCAACCCTGATTTAGTAGAACGCCTTCGCAACAACTGGAAACTCACTCCTTACAATCGTGCTACGTTTTATACCCCTGGACCTGAAGGTTATACTGATTACGCTTTTTACAATCAAGACAATTAGTTTAATTTAATAGAATTAGATATTTATCTTTTAATAGTTTATTTAGATGCTCTTAGTATATGTATTTTTTTTTCTTTAATATCCACTAATAAAAATTGATTTTTTTTTTTTTGTTTTCAACATGAAATGATGAGAAATCTAATGTATGGAGAGGTTTTATCCATTAAAGAAAAGCGGATAAATTATATCCGACTTGATTTTTCTATGCGTTCGTTAGCAAATAAGTGTCAATGCGGACTGAAGAAGACGCACAAACTTACCAATTTTTTTTTATTAACGATCACCAAGATATCATCTGATGTTTTCTTTTGCTTAAATGATATTATAGAGCCACATAATGTTTTCTCAATTTTTTTGTATTAATCATCAATGTTATCGATTGATTGAATTACATCATGTGCGGGGATTCAACATGGCAAGCATCATGCTATAAAAGATGGATAATTCTCTTCTTTTCTCTTTTTTTTTCCACACTTGTTTTTTTTTTATTATTATCTCTTTGCACGTACCTTTTTTTTTTTTTTTTTTTTTTTAATAATGCCTTCCATTACTCCTACTTTATTCACTCCCATCAAGATCGGAAAACATACTTTACAACATAGAATTGTGCTTCCTCCTTTGACAAGAATGCGAAATGATGACGACCACAAGCCCACTGATGACAGTGTCGAATACTACAAACAACGTTCTACTCCAGGTGGATTACTTATTGCAGAAGGCACTGTTATTTCACACGATGCTGGTGGTTATCCTGGAACACCTGGTATCTATACAACTGAACAAATCGAGGCTTGGAAAAAAGTGACGGATGCTGTTCATGATAAGGGCGCAATCATCTTTCTTCAAATCTTTCATCATGGTCGAACATCACCTGCTTATATGTTCCCTGATAATCATCCTCCTGTGTCAGCCTCTCCAATTGCTGTGAAAGGTATCTCTTATGTGGGGTTTCCCTATGAAACCCCTCGTGCTTTGGAAATTGAAGAAATCCAATCCATCACTCAAGATTTCGTTCGTGCTGCCGAAAACGCTATTGCTGCAGGATTTGATGGTAAAAAAAAAAAAAAAAAATGAAATACTAATAATGAATTATTTTTGATCATTGATATTTTTATTCATCCTTTTTTTTTTTTTTATAACATATATCTATTTCTGCGTTGATAGGCGTAGAGATTCATGCTGCCAATGGTTATCTTTTGGATCAATTCATCAATACATCAAGTAATAAACGTACTGATCAATACGGTGGGTCAATACAGAATCGAGCTCGATTCCCGTTAGAAGTGGTGGATGCTGTGGCAAAGGCTATTGGTGATGACAAGACTGCTATTCGTTTTAGTCCTTGGTCTGAATTTCAAGATATGGAAGATGATACACCTGTTGCTACATGGAGTTACATTACTGAACAACTTGAAAAAACCCACCCTGGATTGGCGTATCTTCACTACATCGAACCTCGTGTGAATCTTTTGCTAGATGGTCCTGAAGAAGGTGAGAAGGTGGATACACTTGACCCTTTCCGTGCTCTCTGGTCTGGTCCTTTTATTTCTGCTGGTCATTATACTTTTGATATCAAATCTTCTTTTCATCGTGCTGAAACATCACCCAATAATTTGGTGGCTATAGGTAGAGCTTTCACCAGTAATCCTGATTTGGTGGAACGCATACGCAACAACTGGCCGATTGCTCCGTATCATCGTCCTACTTTATATTCCACTGGACCTGTTGGCTACATCGATTTCCCTCCTTACAGCAAAAACAATTAGTTAGTGTTATATACCTTTAAATGCTGTAGATTATTTTCAATCAAATAAAATATATACCTTTTTTTAATTATTTTTACAATAATGTAGGATGATTTTGTGATGATGATATTGAATAATATCATCATTGTCATCAGTGTTTTGCATGATCTCCATAAACGAACTGCCCCTTATTCAAGCTTGTGTTTCAATTCCCGACTGTGGCTTGACTTGGAAGTAGTTGGATGAAAAAGCATTGCATCTTTTTTTTTTTTTTTTTTGTTCTTTTTCTTTCTATTACCGACACCTTTTTTTTTTCTTTTTCCTTGATAACATGAGACCTCTTACTAACGAAGAAACTACCACTCTATTCGAAAAGCTTGCTAAATAGTAAGTGATTAATGGAGAAATAACTTTATTGATTCCATTCTTACTCAACTTTTTTTTTTTGAATATAGTATTGGTGCCAATATCAAACACTTGATCGATCGTCCTGATGAAACCTATTGTTTTCGACTTCATAAAAACAAGGTGTATTATCTTAGGTAAACTGAAGGAATGAAAAAAAAAGAAGGATACATTAATAGTGATTTATTGATAAAAGGATAAGAATCAAAGACTAACCTATATGTGATCCTCTTTTTTTTTTTTTTTTGATACAATAGTGAAAGTATGATGCGAGTAGCTGTCAGTGTAGGAAGAGATCAATTAGGTTCTTTGGGTGTATGTTTTGGTAAATTCACAAAAACTGGCAAATTCACACTTCACATTACAGCATTGGATTATTTGGCACAATACGCAAAGGTATATTGGATAGGGAAAAATGATCTGTGTAGAGTATTGACCCTAGAGTATTGACCTTTTTTTTTTTTTTTTTTGTACGTTTGATGAACGTATATATATATATATATATAGCACAAAATCTGGATCAAACCCAATGGTGAAATGCCTTTCTTATATGGCAACAATGTGGTGAAGGCACATTTAGGACGTATTACTGATGACACTCCAGAACACACCGGTGTAGTTGTGTTTTCCATGACAGATAGTCCACTGGTAAGAAAGAAAGAAAGAAAGAAATAGTAGGGATAGATAATGATTTCTTCTTCTTTTTTTTTTTTCCTTATAGGGTTTTGGTGTGACAGCAAGATCAACTGTGGATATGAAGAAATTACAGCCTACTGATATTATTACCTTCCACCAAGCAGATGTGGGTGAATACCTCAGATCCGAAGATACTTTATTTTAAGGTCTATTTTTACTATTCATTTTCTTTTTATGTAATTCATACTTTTTTATTATCTTATCATACATATCAATAAAAATAAACGCATTTGTCTATCTTATTTATGAATGACTGTACATCATACTGTGTGATAGCTTTGAATCAAAAATTAGGGAGTCTGGTAGTAATTGATCATCATCATAATTCTACATCAATTCACATAACATATATATATATAATATACATTATATATATATTATATAATTTAATCATTTTATCTCTTTATAATAACAAAAAAAAAAGGGGGCGTAGGGGATCAATCATCATAAGATTTTAGTGAATGTGACACATGAATAATGATTTTCACTTATTTTTTTATTGATAGATATCAAAACAGTTGATTCTAATAAGGAGTAAAAATAAGATGGAAGAATGTCAACTCCTTTAAATATGTTGGTTTGGTAAAATATATAAAAAGAGAGAGAGAGAGATGATTGTATAATCATATTTATTCTTTTTTTTTTTTTTTTTTTTTTATCAGAGGCTCCGATGTCTATCTATTTGATATCTTTATATCTTCAATTAGATCAAACCTTAGAATGGATTTGCTTTTTATATGGAATGGGATTAACTATATTGACCATATTTCTTTATGAACCTTTGGCTGAAAAAGATATAAAAATAATTAAACAAAACTCATTATAAATATATATAAATATATATATTTATGATGGTGTCATTCAATTATAGTCATACTATTATTATCATTGATATGCTTTTTGTACCACCAAATCCTAATAATTCAAATACCGAATTATCTATCTTTCATTAGTCTTTTTTTTTTTTTTTTTGTTCTCTTGTCCCTTTCTTTTTCTTTTTTTGCTTTCTTTCTTTCTTTCTTTCTTTCTTGTTTTATATATATATGTATGTAAAGTATGATACAACATGATTCATTCAACTCAATCATATTTACCATGGTCTTCAATATCTCTTGATGAGGAAGAAGACTTGTCTACATATGATTCTACCGTCGCTCTTACACCTCCTGATACTCCACTTGAATATAAACAACCATTTTATATATCAGACCCTTGTGAAAAAGACCAACCCTATTATTATCAACAACAACAACAACTATTACAGAATATACCACCTACTATCAGTATCTGTTTGAATGACTATGGACTTCGTCTCGATACCAACTTTACGGATATTGCTCGTTTAAGGAATTATCTTTTATCCTTTGTTATGGAACCAACTTCACCTTCCTCATCAACTACAACTTCATCAACCTCATCCGGTCAATTAGTACCTCGCAACAAACGATACCGCAACAAACCTGTCAATCTATTTCAACGGTTCTATGAACTAGGTCAACTATACATCAATGGAGGAGGTTCTGAATCTATACCCATGTTTTTTCAACAAATGCTTCTCAGACAACAGACAGTGTTTGCTTGTATTCATACTTACTTTGATTGTTGGGTTCGATATTTCCCTGTCTTCCCTAGGCAACAAATCCTGGCAATCATGGATCAACCAAGAGGATTGGATTCCGTTATCGTCAATGCTATTGCTTGTTTTGCACTCAAACATATGTTTGCTCATCATCAATATCCACCCGCTTTGGAAGGTATGCGACGTGATCCTACCAAGATACGCGATATGGAAGAATTCTTTTTCAACGCTGCTAAGCACACTTTGGAACAAGTACTTTTTGATGATGATGACAATGCTATCACTCGATTCGATATTATGGGGATCATCTTGATGAGCTACAGAGTGGATAGAAAAAAGAAAGCGATTTATATGTCAATGGCGGTTCAAGCTCTTCAATCTCTACAAATTCGACCAGGGGATGATGATGATGATAACAAGGATGATATTTGGAAAGCCGAATTGGATACACGACTCTGGTGGATGGCTTGGATGAATGATTTTGCAGTATCATCTTCTGGTAGCTCGACAACTATGCCTTTTTATTTGCAAGATGATAATGAATCATCTCGACGTATACGGGTTCCACGGTTATGGTCATTTGATTGCGACGGTGCATCCGAATATGGTATCCTGGTCAATGAACATTGTCTCTCGATATGGCGAATGCAAGCGGATATTGTACAACATCACTATACTTCAACAAGTGATGATAATACGGCTGTCGATTACGATTTACTAGCTACCTTCGACTCTCAACTAGATCAATTTTTACAACATTTACCTTCAAATTTACAATCCAATGTACCCTATGATGCAAGCGCTATTTCCCTTGTTCGTGCACGTGTCCATCTGGAATTCAATGCCACTCGGATCATCTTACATAAACTCTATATTCCTGATGATGATAATTATCTCATGGATGCTACTCATTTTCTTCAATGGCGATCTCTCAACATTTGCTTACAAGCAGCCTTGGATCAGTTGACTATTTTCCACCACTGTATTATGGATTATCCTTTGGTATTACGATGTGGATTTGATCGAGACGAATTATGGCGTGCGGCTGAAATTATCTCGGTAGCATTGGACTTTTTGGATCGAATACAAGATAATAGTAGTATCAGGCAACGGATTTTATACCAAGTAGGGACCAAGGACACTTTATTACAAGCTTTGCAATCCTCTCTGACATTAGTACAACATACATATGAACTACGAGAATGTAACAACAGCAACTTTCGACAATTGGAAGAATGGCTTATGGAACGTATTCAGTATCACAACAAAACTAAGCATCACAGAAAACCTTGTATGAAAAAACGAAAATCATCAGGTCAACAAATCTCTTTTTCTACAAATGTCCTCCAACATAATTCTGACATCAAGCATCGAACTCCTCCCAAAACCCGATTCCGTTACTTTAGTCCCAAGCAAAGCAATGGTCTTTTATTTATTGATGAAAATCCCATGCATCGATGAATCCTTTTTTTTTTTTTTTAGTATATATCTGTTTGTATAGTTCTTCTTTGTAGTATATCCTATGTGCTCTTAATAAAAAAAAAATGATGTTTATTTTCCCATACTGTTACTGTATATAAAAACAAAAGTTTATTTTGAATGATAAATAGGAATCAATAGATTTTAAAAAAGACAATGTTTTCAAAGTTTTCTTGTCGAGAAAATAATGATATTATAAAATAAAAATATCGGTCTTTCCCAAAATGGATGTCGCATTAACGTTTTCTTTTTTTTTTTTTTTTTTTTTTTTTTTTTTTTTGTTAGATATCGCTCTAGAATATGTCAAAACACATTGATTGATGATTGATGATGATACGGTATATTAATCATTCTCTTCTTTTTTTTTTTTGAAATCTTCCTTTGGTGTTTCCAATTCAAAGTGAATAATCAACCTGTAAACAGCAACATTTAAAAATATGTTATCACTTCTTCATGAGATGTATTTATACAGGTAAGTTAAATGAAATATTAAAAAAAAAAAATGGATATGTTGACTAAACATATCTATATATTTTTCTATTATTCAAAATCTCTTATACTCAATGGAACTACTGCCACTCTTCTTCTTTTTTTTCTTCTTCTTATATTCTCCATTTGATTTTGCGTCAACTATTTATTTTTTTTTTCTTCTGTCATCTATTTTCTATCCTTACTATATATTTTAGTTCCTATTTTTGCGATATCTTATTTCCGTCATTTATTATTGAATAAAGTGTACAATCTATTCTATGTGTGTATGTAAAAAAAAAAAAAAAAGTTTATACAAAAGAGGCGGGAATATCCTTGGCAATCTTGGTATATGCTTTCAGTTGTTGATGACCATTGGATCCATGCCAAAACAACACCCAATTAGAATCCGGTAATCGTAGGTATCCATTGGATCGTTCAAAATACCTATATATAAAAAAAAAAAAAATTAAGTGATCAAAAATAATAAAAAAAAAAAAAAAAACTTCCTTTTTTTTTTTTTTTTTTTTTTTTTTTTTTTTACCATTTGTTGACACCATTGTCTTTTCGACTTCGCCATAAAAGTTCAGGATAACTATCACACATGCGTTTCCAAAGAATGTCTGTCAATCCAATGCCTTGACTGGTAGGAGCAATGGCAAACTTGTCAAGATAATACATAGGATGATGTGAGTTTTCATTTGTCATGATGACAGCACCTTCATAATCGCCAGCGATGATGGCCCCTGCCAAATGATGATCAAGTCGTTTGTAGTAAGCATCCACATCCAGTTTCCTATTGAAGCTTGCTTCCAATAATGCTGTTAGGCGTGGTAAATCCAACTCTTCCAATCGTGTGTAAGTGTGTATCTTGATGCCGTGACGCAGAACCGTTGTTTTTGACTGATTGACCCGTTGGATGTTGTCCTTGTTGTCGATGGGTAATGAAGAAGAGTATAATGGCTTGTCGGTAACCAGGTTGGCGATCAGTGCAGAGGGTAAAGAAGACGAAGGTACAATCACTGCTGATGATGTTGTTGGAGGTAACTGAGCAAGACACGATCGAATCATGTTGAGATTGGGCAATGCGCTTGGATGACTGGATTGCCACGAAGGTTGTTGTTGGAATGCATTGACAATGATATCGTATTCTTCTTGGACGTTGATCAAACTGTGTGCTGTATTGCCAAGATGTTCATGATTGGGAATGCCACCTTCATTATTGATAACGACAATTTTAGACGGTGCTGTCAGTCGAGGATCAAATTGACCTTTGCTAACCAATTTTTGTGTCAAAGCGATCATCACATCGTTGGCATCCGGTTGATGCAAATCGGTACGATCTTCTAACTGTTGTTGTTGTTGTTGTTGTACCATGGGAATAATGATGGGGATTTGTTGATTGTTGAGTGCAGGATAGATAAAGTCCAAATTGACATCCAATTCATTGTTGTATTCCAGTACACCACCACCATAGATCAATTGAGCACGACCACCCGCTTTCTCTATGGCTTCCACTAAAGCCATACTTTCACGCACCATCATAAGCCCCCTTTCTTTGAGAGAATAGACTTTATCCGTCTTCCATGCCAAACTGTCTGTCACCACGATAGAAGTTAATCCAAGTTTTTGAAGTTTGTACAGAGTCTTGCCCACCGCCTGCCATTCCATTTTCGCAAAAGGTCCTTGGACTTTGGTTAAAGCAATTTGATTAGTGTATGAAGGTGACAATAGATCAGAAACATATTCTTTCGGAGACAGTATACCCATTGTCTTGTTGTCGGTATATCCCAATGGACGTTCGAAAGGTTGCTGCTGAGGTACATATCGTTTTAAGAATTGTTGAAGTTCTCGTTTGCTAGGTGAGGTATTCATTAAATTCACCAAAAGTTCCTACAGAAAAAAAAAAAAAAAAAGAAAAGTTGGTCAATACTTGTCATTTTTTTTTTTTTTTTTTTATTCCAAATACCCTGACATCTTGATTTTCACTTTTTGATTCCTAATAAAGAATGCATATATGAGTTGGTTATTAAATATAGAATGTCACCCATTTACCTTTGGTTCATTCTTTGTAGTTGAAAATAAACGACATGTCAATCTTTGTCTAATGCCAGGCTGAATTAAAAGTCGTTTCAGCATAATAGATAAACGAGTGAGAAAAGAAAAAAAAAAAGAAAGGATGAGTCAATTTTCAAAAAAAAAAGATCGCGGAGTAATCCCCGCTTTCATGTACGGGCAAAAATTTAAATTGACTCACAATGATTGATAGGTTTTTAAGCTTAAAGGAGTTTAGTAAATCCAACTTGTCGGTTACGATCATTCTTCATGATGATAATTATCTCTGTAGAATCAGCGTCATTGTCGTCAGCAGTACCATCGTCACTTTCACCATCATCATTACTGTCGGCAATACGGTCATCAGTACTACGGGATTACCAACATCATCATTAGAACAGAGTATCTAGTTTCTAAGTCTATCGATGATCGTCATCTAATTTCAACAAGTCATTTCTAAAACACATTCATTTAATGCAAAAAGAGCAAAAGATGCTTTTTCATCCTAAAGGTGATTACCATATTGACATTCAATCATCCACTTTGTTCAAACTTCAACGTCCAAAAAAAATAACAATATTATTTTTACATGAAGATTTTATTGTAAAACATTGATAGACAAAATGGGAAAAACCAAAAAAAAAGAAGACAAAAAAGGAAAAGCTATACTAAATCTTTAATGGTGGGAGTATCATTACATGGTGAGTTCCTAAATGCATCATGCAAAAAAAAAAATTGAGTATTTCCAAATAATGCCATTAAAAAAAAAAACTTACCATAATAGCATTGACAATATCATTATCATTGTTCTTCAAAGCCTTGATAGCCTTGTTACGAGAGACATTAGCTTGACCAACGACCAATTCGATATCCTTTTCTTCAATACCAGTAGCATCGACTTCTTCTTCATCTTCTTCTTCTTCGACAGCAGTAGAGGCTTCAGCAGCTTCAGGTTCATCGGCCTTGGCAGCAGCTTCAGCAGCCAATTGTTGAGCAGCAGCTTCTTGAGCACGAGCACGCATGTCTTCCATTTGCATTTCACCAAACACAATAAAGGTATCAGAGTTGACACTCTTGTAGACATCAGGCTTGGCAATGGCAAACACAATACCACCAGCACGGGTGAAGGTGACACGGTTGATGCCAGCCACTTGCTTCAAACCTTGATTCAAGATAGCCTTACGAGCCTTCTTTTCACCTCGGGATTGGGCGGTTTCTACTTGAGTTTCCACAGGCTTTTCTTCGTGGGCAGACATCTAATCCATATACATACAAAAAAAAAAAAAAATGAGTTGATGAAAAAAAAAAAAAAAAAAAAAAAAACTATATCGGTTCATTTCGTCCATTCGTTTCCGGAACCCATACTGCCTAATGGTTCCATGTCCTTGTTGTCAAAATGAAAAGAATCATGTCGTATCATCCAGTTCATTCATTCATCCATCCATCCATCCATCCATCCATCCATCTAATCGTTCATATGTTCGTATCTATTTCTTTCGGCAGTATGGTTCCGTTCATTTATTTTTTTTTTTATTGGCGCATCACGGTGTGTCAACTTACATTGATAAACTTGTAGGAAGAAAAAAAAAAAAAAAAAGGGGACTCTAAACACAACGTCTAAACTATACGAGAAACGAAAAAAAAGAGTCGGGGAATCAAAGTGGGAATTTTTTCGCCCATTTTTTGACATCTCATATACAAACAAAATGATTTTTATTTACTTTAATGAAGAGCTAAAAGAATAATAAAAAGATATCTAGGTATTCTAAGATGTGAATAAATAATCATCAAGAGCTGTTTGAGTCGTTCTTTTTTGTGATGGAATGGTATTGTCGTTGCTAAATGAATCGTCGTTGCTTATGATATCATCATCGCTGACACAGGATTGGCTGCTTGTGATAATATAACTTTCCAATGTCTTTTGATGTTCATCCAATTTGGTGTTCTTGCGATGTCGTTTGGACTTTGCTGATAACAGATGATCCTCTATCATTCTAGGGTATACTTTACGCAACAATCTAAATCCAATCCATTGTCGGCAACATTTCTTCGGGTTGCAATAATCATACATCCAATTTTTCTCTGATTTGTTGGTAATATTCGTCGTGGTTGATTTAGAAGATGATGATGATGTAGACGTTGTAAGTTTCTTGATTGTTGGTGGACCTATGGCTGGCGCTACTGATAATGGTGGTGATGATGATGATGATGATCGTTCAGCTGTAAGATCAATAAGATCGTCATTTTCGGAATCCTGCCGTTTGTACATACTACTGGTTGATCCAAGGCTATCAATATCTTGAGAAAAATTCATTTCTGGAGATACATCAACATGTTCAGCCTGAGTTATACTAGTCATTTGAGTACTGTCTACGCTACATCCAATATCGTCCAGTAACTCCCTTTTCACCATGATCAAAAACGTTTCCAAAGTAGTAGATTGCCATTCCACACGACATCGAGATAGTTTTTGTGAACGGGTGCCATGTTTCCTTCGGGAGACAGCCTCCATTGAATGAATACGATATAAATCCATAGGTGTCTTTTCCATTTGCCTGACATTGCTGTTCGCATGTAATTTATTATGCTTATAATAATACTTGTCGAAAAAAGGATGCAGATGTTGCCGTGGTAAATGATGATGATGTCCTTGTTGTTGTGATAATCCAGGATGACGTATGGATTGCTTTGCTTGATAAAGAATACGTTGAAGCATATAACCGGGATATATTTTTCTGGCGAACTTGTCGATGGTCACAGCCTTTGACCATTCAAATTGGACCTGACAGAAGCTGGCAAGAGAGACAAAATCAGGAGTCACATGTTCATCGTTCAATAAAAAGTTCATGGTTTTGGCAGCTTCAATATGAGTTGCATCCAATATAGCAGTCTTTGGATGAATCCAATCCTTTGCCAATGATATCAGTTGTTCATGATCAATCAGTGTGTTCAGGTCAATGGTGCTTTTTCGTCGACGTAAATATCCTAATTGATTGGTGCTCAATTCATGTTGTAAATCATCCAGCATCTGTTGCAATTGAATTTCAATATCGTCATGCGTGAGGTTATTATTATTTTTGTTGTTAACTGCTTCTTCTATCGTATCCAGAAAACCCCAATGATATTTCAGTCTAGCCAACGCTTGAGCGTAATGGATGCCAATGCGATTCGCCCCAGAACCATAATCCGAACCACCAAAGAGAGCCATAAATATCAAATCACTTCGATCCAAAGCTGTTGTTTCTTGAATCCAATCGATATCCACACAAGAGATAGGTTCATAATCAGCAGATGGCCATTTGCGAGCCATACGTTGTCCTCCAAATAAAAACACATCCACATCCGTTGTAAAAATAAGATCCACATAGCCTAGTCGTTGAAGTACAGCACACTCAGCTTCAGCCTCTCCAGCCGCTTGCCAGGTAGCATAGTTGAATAATTTGAGCATAGCAACCAATAAATGATGTTCTGTTGTATTGATTTGACTTGTGTTAATGTTCTTATTTCGTTTGTAAGCCGGTCGTTGGTCTCCATCAAATACAAAAACTGGTCGAATCCCTAAACTAAAAAGTCGACAACAGCGATAAAACATGGTACGAAGTCTAATAGATATTTTAAAGAAAAAAAAAAAAAAGAAAATAATCCAAGTTAACTATGTATTTTTTATTTTTATTTTTATTTTTACAATTGAAACTTACAGTCCACCTTGAGTTGATTGTGCTTGAATCCCCCATATGGATACATCAATAGCAACACGGAGTCTTTTGTTGTATCGATCAATATGATCTAAAGCAAGTTCTTCCAAGGAATACTTTTTTTCAGCAGGAGAAATGATATCCCATAAACCTGCAACACCCATGAATAAAAGAAAAGGGAAAAAAAGAAAGATTTCAAAAAAAAAAAAAAAAAAAAAAAAAGAATGGATTCAAGAGTGAAAAGGAAACAGGAAATATTCACTGTCCGAAAAGCATTGTTGTCAAATACATACATAAAAAAAAAAAGAGCGGATGATGTTTTTACTACCTTAACCAATGCTGTAAATTTGACTTGGATATGGTTTATTTTATTTTAAATGACATTTATTACAATATGGCTCGACTTTAGATGACTTGCTTTTTTCACTACCCCCACGTACACTGACAAGGATTTCCTTATAAAGTTCCTATGATAACAGGTCAAAGCATTATTATTTCTGAACGAGAAACGCGTACATAGTATTTATGAACCATTCTTTAAACATATTATTTTTAAGGAATCACTATGTACAATATATATTTACCATCGAATTGTACTGAATGTCAATATATTTTCCACAGTAATCTATGATATGATAACATGTAAAATTGACACACATAACACTTGATTTTCAAATTGATTTCATACAGTAATAAAATAGAGAATACAACTTTATTGAAAGATGATACAGTAATGGAATAAAACTACATTGATGTCTAAAACAATTATTTGGTATGAGGTTTGTCAGGACGATCGGCGAAGGTTGCTTCATCAGGTTTATGTATTGATTCTGTTGATGGGGCAAATGAAGGTAATTGAGTATTTGATGATATATGTTCTTTGTTGCTTGTATCCAAAGATTTCATGGGATAGTACACTGGTGGATTGAATGGATCTGTGACTGGAGTTCTTGCATAAGACGATTGATCTGGTAGTTGGGCTGATTCAAATGGTAACGTTCTATAGTGTTGATCATCATATCCATATTGTCGTCCTAACATATCATTTCCCTTTTCATTGAATAATTCCGTGTTCCTCTTTTGTGTTCCATGTCGTCGTTTTCGTCGAATAAAAAAGATCACTGCAAGAGTCTAATAAAGAGATGAATGAATATACAAGTTTAAAAAATAAAATAAATAATAAAAAAAAAAAAACTTACCAATCCAGCAGCGCCTATAGCACCTACAATGATACCGGCTGTTTGACCTGATGACAAGACTTCACTGTCGGAGGATGAAGGGCTTGATGAAGGAGTAGAAGATGGATCATTCGATGATGATGTATGGGAAGAAAAGAAGGAAGACGATTTGACTGAAGAAGAAGAAGAGGATGGAACAATCGATGAAGAGGTTGCTTTGACAGAGGATGAGGGTATCGATGATGATGATGATGATGAAGGACCAGTAGGAACTGCTGATGGAGTAGTTGTTGCGCCAAAGGAAATAGTGAGAGGAACAGTGGCTCTTGATGGAGGTGTATCATTGCCTTCTAATACTAAATAGGTGTTGTCGTTTGGAGCATCCTTTGGTATGGTGATCCACATGGAAGTTGTTGAACTAGGTAGATTCTGACCAAAAATATTGATAATAGTCAGTTGATCTGTTGTGGGTCCATTAGCGAGATACAAGTTGGTAGCTGTAGCATTGCCCAAACCACCCCATGTCACAAAAGAACTTGTGCCTGCAATGATTAGAGTATTAGGTAAAGGAATGATAAAGTTCAAACAGTTTATGGAAGAAATACACAATAATATAAGAAGAGTAATATAATACATAATATAGAATGAAAGGAAAGGGAAGAAAATAAGAGAAAAGAAAGAAGAAAATATCCAATTTTTTTTTTTTTTTTTTTTTTTTCATATGAGAGGAAATATAAGAAAAGGCCGAACTGTGTTCGTACAACCATTTATTTTTGTTGATCCAGGTCACTCTCAAATAAGGAATAGCTTTCATATCGTAATACGAATTTTACTTTTGAAAATGGATCATCCAAGTAACCAAAATTAATATGAATGAAAAGGGTTACTTCAATAATAAAGAGTATTAAAATAATATTTATGAGTGGATACATAAAAAGAGGTTTGCTTAAAGTCTTACTTATCACCTAATAACTATTCATCTATATTTAGATTATTGGTATCACTCCAACCTTTTCACACTTACAAAATAAAAATCTATCAAGTTGTTGTTTTTTTTTTCCTTTGCAATGACGATTGATAATTACCGTCACTTCTCAACAATAATAATGATAATAACAATTAAATTTTACAAATCTCACCTTCCCAAAAAAGAAATCCGTAGTTCATATTTTCCAATCAAATCAATTGTCCACACTTTCTCAAAAAGATCAATAATGCACACAAATCTTCAATTTCGAAAAATAAGCGTTTATTAATATTATTATTAGTAAATTGATGAATATAAAAGAGGAAGAAAAATAATAATAAAAAAGAAAAAGGAAACTAAACTAAACTTTTTGTGATTTATTCATGGTATCGAGTTGTTCTTTGAAACGTTTATTGATGTCTTGACGTTTAATCTTTTGAGCCGCCGTTAAAAGTCCCTATTCATTCAAATAATAAAAATATAAATATCCTTTTTTTCTATTTTTTTTTTTTTAATTCTTACAGAATCTGTAGTCCATTCTTCATGACATAAAAAGATATCAAATAACATTTCAGCAGGTTTCAAACCAGCTTCTTTTCCTTGAGCAAGCAATGCAGACAATACAGCTTTTCGTACATTCGGTTCCAAACAAAGTTTTTCCCAATCCTTTTCAGCCACATTGTTGTCAGTAGCCCATTTACGTACAGAAGCTTCCACAGGTACTACCAAAGCCACAGGTTTAGCAGAGAGAGAATCAGCATAGACACAGAGATTGTTGACAAATAGACAGCTCTTGTACACAGATTCCAGCTTTTCCAAGGCAATATATTCACCGTTACTGAGCTTCACCAAATTCTTCTTGCGATCAATGATAGAGAGTGTACCATTTTCATTCCATTCAGCAATATCTCCTGTTTGTAACCATCCATCCTCTGTAACTGTTTCCTTTGTGAGTTTATCTTGACGGAAATATCCACTAGTAATAGAAGGACCACGTACCCAGACTTCTCCTTGAGGTTTAGGGAAATTGGTAGAATAGTAATTGGCATCAGGAACATCTACTAATTTGATTTCACAACAAGGAACAGGAGCACCAACATGTCCATAACCAAATTGATCCTAAAGTATCAGGAGATTAAATCATAAATTCATCATGATAGTAATAGGGATAAATCACTTACAGGTGCCATCACAGTACTCATACCACAACCTTAATAATAAAAAAAAAAAAGAGGAGGATTAGAATCATGATTCATTTATCACATTTTGTTTATCCTTTTAACATACTTTCAGTCCTATTAATTAAAAAAAAAAAAGAATCATTCGGTATTCTTTTTGTTTTTATCTATATATAATCATCATCATTCACTTACATTCCAAAACCACCTAAAATAGGACAGATACAGACAGATAAAAACTTTTGAGTTTCCAAAGAGATAGGAGCACCACCAGAGAGAGCAAAACGTAAACGACCACCTACTTGTTCACGAATCTTACTAAATACAACAGTATCCAGGATCTTGCTAGGCATTCCTCTTTCAAATAACCAAGATTTAGTCGAATAAGCCTTGTTGAATATCTTTTGCGCACTAGGAGAAGCTGAGTTAATCTTATTCAAAATACCCTTTCGAATAGATTCCCATACAGCAGGTACACCAGTCATCAATGTAGGTCGAAATTCCTTGATATCACCCTTGCAGTTACGTACAGATGCATCAGTCAATGTACGCACAGACGCATAACCCAAAGTGACACCCCAAAAAACGCAAGCTAATAATAATAAAAATAAAATAATGAGCCATTTTTTTTTCTTTTCACTAGTATCTTTTTCCTTTTACCATTTTCAACAGTGAATTCCAATACATGAGCCAATGGAAGATAAGCCATCATACTATCACTTGTAGAAACAACACGACCCAATAAGATATTAACCCCAGCAACTAAATTCAACAACGAAAAAAAAAAAAAAAATAGTGAGTTATCAATGTTTATAAAATAAATAAATAAAAAGATGAAACACTTACTTGCTGATACAATATTTTTATGAGAAATACAAACACCTTTTGGATTACCAGTAGATCCACTTGTATACATGATACAACACAAATCTTCAGGTTCAGGTTTACGAGGTTCACGAGGGAATTTCTTGCCAGTTTCCATAAGTTCATCCAAAGTCACAACATCTTGAATTTGAGCAGATTTGATGGAAGAAGCAAGTTCAGTATTAATATCACCAGAATAAACTACATATTTTAAACTAGGACATTTGCTAGCAACACGAGAGACAACAGGTAATAAATCAGATGTAGTATAAATAGCTTGTACTTCAGCTTCATTCATAGAGTGTAATAAACCATCTTCTCCAAGAGTTTCATAAGCAGTAACAATGGTCATATTTTGAGTAAAAAGACCATGAGCAGTCAATAACCAATTCATACTACCCAAAAAAAAAAAAGGTGTGAGTTGGTTAATTTAATTTATTTATTTATTTTAAAAAACTTACTTTGTTCCAGAAAAGATTTCCACTTTTGCCTTTGGATCTAAACCTAGAGCAGCAAAACCATTACCAATAGCATGAGCACGATCTGAGACTTCTTTGTAAGTAATGTATTCATAAGGAGAAAGTTGAAAGTATTTCCAAGTTTTCTTTTCCTTTGTTTCAACACCATTAATAAATTTAGTTACTTCCTTTTCTTCTTCCACCATTTTTTCCAAACGACGACTACCAAAAGCTTTTCTGTCACCATATTTCTTGACACTATTTTGAAGTACATCATAAAGAGTATGAACATTGGTATCAGGAACGCGAACCACAGCATCAGGAGCAAGAATAGATCGACGAATACGACCACCATTAGGTTGAGGAGGACCCACTTCAACAGTAAAATTTTTCATGATATATATTTATAAATATAATGAAGATGAAAAGAAAGAAAGAAAGAAAAAAAGAAAAGAAAAGAAAAAAAAAAAAAAGAAAAGCAAATAAAAGGAAACACGAGTAAAAAGGAGGAACGACAAAATTTTTATTATCCGCTCCTTTTTACATGTGACATTTTGGCTGTGGTCAATGCAAAGAAAAAAAGTACTCGAATGAACCAAGTGATATTTCTTATTATGGATGTCCCAACCGTGCTTTTTTCTTTTTTTTTTTTTTAGTGTTAACCGAGCTCCGTGCTTTTCAATACTGAACCCTTTTTACGAAAAAAAAAAGAATGATGATGATGATGATTGTCCCTAGATTTAATCAGACTGAAGATGATTCCTTATTGGCAACATTCTAAATATCATATTGTTCCAATATAAAATAAAAAGTAAATATCATAAAAAAAAAAGAAAAGGATTTATTACACAAAGAGATGACTAACTACAAAAAAAAAAAGCACTGACATTTTTTCTTTCTTCTTTCTTCTTTTTTTTTTTTTTGACCATCGATAATCGGATCAACCATACTAATTTCCCTGTGTTACGCACTGTCACTTCAAAAGTGTTAAATCTTATGTCACTGAAAAAAAAAAGTGATACAAAAATATATCTATAAGGAACGAAAATCACTTTTAAAGTTTTTCTCAACAATTCTTCTTTCAATTTTGAATATGAATAATCCCATTTTTTTTTTTTTTTTTTGTCATCTCTAAAACCATTTTCTCCTAACCAAATTCACATGGAGTAATTGTTACATCATGTTTATCCCTTCTTGTGATATAGTCACATCAAAAAACCTCATTGCTGAGTCACTGAAAAAGGAACGTAGATCTGATTCACAAGAATAAAAGAATCATCAACACATCATCATAAGCATAGACGTAGGAATCATTTCTTCATATAATGACTAGAGATCAATATACAATATCATACCAGTTGGTAATCTTCATCATCAAGTCATTATTGTATCATATTATTGCTGTCCATCATCATATTAGCATTACCGTTGAATCATCATCACTTAATCATCCTAGGAATCCATTTTGTGAAAATAAATTCTAGCTACATTTTACTTCCCTAATATGGAAACCGGAGTTAGATTTCATCATCAGGGTAAGAAAGACCAAAAAAAAAAAAAAAAAAAAAGTTAGCTTCGTTTTCCTCATTCTCTTTTTCTTTTCTTTTCCTTTTTTTTTTTCTTCTTTTCATTTTTGAACAAAATCAATGGCAGATTCCTATCAACCCATCGAAGGAGGTGGCTCTTTAGTAATTGCTTGGCAAATCAAGAATAAGAAAGTACTAATTGTAGGTGGTGGTAATGTAGCAGCTCAACGTATTGTTTCAGTGAAAATTGGTGATGCTCAAGTAACATTAGTGGCTCCGTCAGATGGTCTTCATCCTGAAGTGCGACAACGTATTGAACATGGAGAAGTGGTTTGGTTGGATCGTACGTTTCAAGACAAAGATGTGGAAGGAATGGATATGGTATTGACGGCTTTGGATGATCATGACGAATCGTTACGAATTGGACATTTATGTCGACAACAACGTATTCCTGTTAATGTGGCCGATGTACCAGATATGTGTGATTTTTATTTTATGAGTCAACATCGTGATGGACCTCTTCAAATCTCTGTATCAACCAATGGACGTGGACCGAAATTGGCTAATATGATTCGAACCACTATGGCTCAGGCTTTACCTCCCAATGCAGGCGATATGGTATATTATATGGGCGAATTACGAGCCAAAGTACGACAATGGGAACCAAAGATCGATCAATCAGCAAAAAGGATGGGATGGGTGACTAAAGTATGTGAAGCTTGGGGACTTGATGGTATGGCTCGATGGACAGAAGCAGCTGCAAAAGATTCTACTTTGATTGATACATTACAACCTTATTTTGACAGCAATCAAATACCCACGTTGGACATGGTCTTACCTCAGGTGTAGTTTTATTCTTTTTTTTTTTTTTTTTTTGTTTAGTTTATCTTTTTTTTTTGGGAGGGATGATTTAAAGTGAAGAGAGGGGGGGGGAATAAAGGAGAAGGATAAAGAAAAAGAAAAAAAAAGGAGAAGTTGATTTTTCTTTTTATCAATGAAAAGAAATTACTTGTATGGATATATAGATAATTAGTTTAGTTTAGATATTGTGATTAGTATTATATTAACATTTTATTTATTATGATTTTTTTATACCTTTATACAATAAAACGAATCATTTTCTTTTTTACTCTTTTTTTTTTCTTTTCTTTTTTTCTTTTTGTCCTTTTTTCTTTTTTTAACAAAAAGGGGAGAACATGTCAGGCGATCCAACTTTTTTTTTTTTTTTTTTACTTCCCCGACTTATGCAAATAATGTTTAAACTACTTGTTATTAGCCATTTTTCCAGTTTACAAGTCATTTTCTACTCTTCTGCTGAGAACAAAATCATTACTTTTAAGGAGACAATTGCATTGCTTAAGAATATAATAACAATCTTCTACACAGTCTCTCTCTCTCTCTTTTTTTTTATGAATCATTATCATTAATAGAGAGAGAGAGAAAGAAAGAAAGAAAAAAAAGAATAAAGGAGAAATTGATTTATATATATAGATATATATAGATGTTAATTTTATTATACTGTCAATATCAATGTCAATTCAATTGAAGGAGAGGCGTAAATTTCAGGGCAAGATATATCGGTATTCAAAATCAAGTGATTATTTAAGCCTGGAATGACAAAAAATCATCAATATTAGTGTGAGCCCGCCAAGCCGGTTGAACAAGTTAGTAGGGGATTGAGGAGATCAATTGTCAATCTTATTGATTATATATATATATATATATATTATCATTGAAACACAATTTTTTAATCCAGTGTCATGTTTTATATATATATATATTTATGTGTAACAATATTTATCTAGTATCATAATGTTACGTATATATTCAATACAAAAAGAAAGTAACTAAAAGGAGGAGGAGGGATGATTTGACTTTTTTTTTTGCAGTAGTAAAGTTAAATTGATATTTTGCTGTGTATGTGTAATGTGAAGGGAGATTACATATATATATATATATATATATATATCAAGGGGAATCTGAATTAGTCGCATGTGCTCTATTGGTTTAAGAAAACGATTTTCGCGTGCAAAAATAAAAAAAAAATAAAAAAAAATAAAAAAAAAATTCAGGCGGGTCCACTTTTTTTTCTTCTAGTTTTTATTTCGCCTCCATTTTAGATAACTCCTAGTCTCTTTTTTCTTTTTTTTTCTTTTTTCTTTTCTTTTCTTCTTTTTTCTTTTTTCTTTTTTATTATTATTTATTATATTCCCCATTTGTATTTTATATACCTTTATTCATGACTTTATATGTTTAAAAAACCATGACTACTCCTACTTCTAATGCAATATCACCATCTTCTTCTATCTATTCCTCATCTACTGTTAATTCATCCATTGGTCGATCTGCTTCCAACCGTTCTTTATATCGCGATCTCACTTCTACCGCCACAAACAACAATTCTTCCACAGGAGGTCGCAAACCAACTACAATGGGTCGTTCACGACAAAATACAAGTGACTTTATGACAGGAGAAGACTTGGTACGTACTATTGGTTCTGATTATCAAGAAATTCAGAAAAGAACATTGACTAGATGGGTGAACACTCAACTCAAAATAGTGGACGATCATATCACCAATATTGAAACTGATTTCAAGGATGGACGGAAGTTACTCAAACTGCTCTCTGTTGTATCTAAAGAACCTGCACCAAAACCTGAAAAGATGAACATGCGTATTCACCAACTTGCCAACGTTGCTCAAGCTTTATCTTTTTTGGAAAAACAATTGGGTGCTGACTCTATTGTGGATATGGGAAACGAAGCTATTGTCAATGGTGATAAGAAGAAGACTTTGGCTCTGATATTTTTTATTATGATCAAGTATCAAATTCAAATTGTTCTCAATGACCATGGTGATGATTTTACTCAATCTCTATTGGTAAGTTATAATTTTTTTTTTTTATAAATTTTCAAAAATAAGTTATTAATATATTATTATTATGATTTATATATAAAAAAAAATAGAACTACTCTGATCGACAACGTGATGGTCTTCGTATCGATTCATTATCACCAACAAATGAAACAACAGCAACAAACAATAATCAACCAACTCAAACTGAAAAAGGGGCAATACCAACCACACCTATACCTGTTACCAATTCTCTTTTGGCAGCACGAAAATTAGGAAGCAATTATTCGATTAATTCAGATAAACAACATACAAGTTCAGCTGAATCTAAACTAGCACTTCTTTTTTGGGTACGAATTCAATTAGAAGACTATATTGCAGCAAATATTATTCCAAGTATTCAAGATTTTTCTCGATCCTGGAGAAATGGTTTGGCTTTTTGTCTTTTGATTCATCGGCATGGCCCTGGACTGGTTCCTGACCTATTTTCCTATCATCTCAAAGACGCAGATCTGACTCAAAAACAAACCTGGCACCGCCTATTGACGCTGGCGTTTGATTTGGCGACGGAACATATGGAAATCCCAAGATATTTGGAACCGGAAGATTTGGTGGATGTTGATTATCCTCATGAACCCAGTGTGATGATGTATGTGGCTGAATTTTATAAGGTCATGTCTCGCGTACAACAAGAAATATCAGCAGAACAACGACACGAAGCTGCCATACGACGACGTACAAATATCGCCATGGTGACTGGTGGAATCGACAATCTGATGACAATGGATGATGAACATCACATTCACGACA
This sequence comes from Halteromyces radiatus, assembly GCF_025201355.1. Taxonomy (NCBI): domain Eukaryota; kingdom Fungi; phylum Mucoromycota; class Mucoromycetes; order Mucorales; family Cunninghamellaceae; genus Halteromyces; species Halteromyces radiatus. The sequence goes on along the minus strand of NW_026251696.1, from coordinate 163,202 downwards.
GTGATACAGCTATTACAGATGACATTGTAGATGATAATGAAAGTATGACTTCTTCTGTCTCCAACAACAACAACAACAACAACAAGAATAAGAAAAAAGCTCATCGAATATCTACTTTGGCTGACGAAGATAAGGAACGAATCAAGGCAGATTTGAATAGTAGATTGATGATGCAATTGACAGGTCATCTTCCTCGAGGTGTGAACCCAGTACTGGATCAACTTATCACAATTCACGAAACAGTATTGGCATTTATTAAAACTAATACTAGAACATTGGATGAAATACCTACCTCTTTTGACGATGCTGATACTGTGGCTGAATACTTGGATGCTTTAGAAATCGTGGAAGAACAAATGCAAGATGAATCAACGTTACTGGATACTGCCAAGGATGCCAAAGACAAACTTATTTTACCTCCAGAAACAGCTGATGACTCCATCATTCGATTAACTGACTTACAACGCACCCAAGTGAACAATCTCTATGATATGCTGTTAAATCATTGGACTGACTTTGAACAACTTTTATCTGCTACCAAATGTGATCTTCTGCGTATTGAATCTGATTTGGTGGATATCGAAGAAGGCACTCACAAGTATCATACTGAAGCTGACAAGGTGTTGGATAAAATCAAGGAGTTACAACTATTATTGAGTCAAGTACCACCAAGACACGACGATGACGGTATGGATGACATTGATGTAACCGATGGTACTAAAAAAAAGGGTGATGTTTGGCATCCTTTAGATCCATGCAGTGAAGATGGTCAAATGGAAAATCTGTCAATTCTTTATCAGCAAGCAGCAGAGGCAGCCAATGAAAAGGTGGAATTATTTGATGATACTACATGGAAATCCTACAGAAGATTCATACTGCAATTCTCTCGTGTTATTCTGAAACAAGTTACTTCAAGCTTACAAGAATTAGAACAAGAGCATCAAGAATTAATGAATACCAACCAACAAGTACTTTCGTCAAGTAAGGATTTCTCTCGCGCCTTGGTATTGATCTCTACTACAACAGCTATTGGAATGGAACTAGAATCGATTCACAAACTCATGGATGACAACAATCATACTACAAACGATGCCATTTTGGATTTAGAAAAGCAAGTCAATGCTGTTCGCACACGTCTTCACAATACAAGGGAAATGCATGATGATCTCTTGGCCAATGATACTCGACTAATGGAATACGTAGACAAAGTACAACAACAATATGAAACTGTTCGTGACTGGGTGGATCAAGTTCGAGTCTGGTTTATTGAAGCGGAACGTATTCGAAAATGGATTGAAGCACGTATCGACATTATACACCAAAGAAATGAATCAGCTGAATTCGATCCTCTTGATGATATTCTAGTACAAGCAGCACAAGAAAACGCAACACTATGGCATGAGGAACATGTGAAGCTTGGAAGAGAAATCGATAGATTTGACGCAGATGATATGGCAAGACTACGAACTCATGTCAAAACTTTGACTGGTACTGATCGTGGAAATCGTGATCTCAGTCCGGCCGACACTTCTACTATCGAAATCACACTTACCACACTCAATATGCTTAACCAATTGATGCACTTGCTACGACAACGGTCTTATATGGTTGATATGTTGATGCTTCGAGTACAATGGGATCACTTTTTTGAATCCTCGACGAAATGGATCATGGACACAAATCAATCAATCACTGACTTTTTGGCTCCTGGTCATGCAAGATGGGTATCTTCTAATGGAGATGGTAGTGACAACAATTCAACAAACGTGGATTCTTCTGATGACAACAAAAACAACAACAGTAATCGAAGACGACAGTCTATTCGTTCCAACAATGCTACTGATACCGAAGAGATGATTCAAACTCTGGTGACTTTGGAAAACGATGTGATTCAATTTGATCAAGGATTGTATTCTGAATGTCTGGATGCCTATCAAGAAATGGAAGATCTACAAAATGATACGTTGCCTTCTCATTTGGATTCAAAACAATCGCGGTTTGAAGACAGTTTTGGTGATTTGATGAAACGTGTTGGTTTTGCTCGAAAGGTGGTGGAACAACATTTGACACTTTTGGATATCACCACTCAATATCGACAATTACGGAACAAGGGTGAAGCTTTACGGATATCTATGATGAGCTCCTCCAAATCGACAACAACACAATCTTCTTCTACTGCAGCAAATACTGATGATAATGATGTATATGGAGATCAAGTACAAGCTTTCAAAGAGGAGTCATCTCAACTCATTACCTATGTTTTTCCAACAATAACATACACGGAAACTCCAATCTATGTGTCATCGGTAATAGGATCTCAAGATGCTCAAGACAATGAAAAAGCTAATGATGCTATCAAGGATGTTATTCAAGCATATGCCATGCGGTTAGCCACTATTGCTGAAGCTCTGGAAAATCTTTTAGTACGTCATCGGAGGGCATTCTCTCTTCAACAACGTGCAACTTTGGCTTATGAAGAAATGATGCGATTGATTCTATGGTTAGATGAACGATGTGAAATGTACAAGAAGAGCTGGTTGGACGGTGACAAAATTGACGATGAAGATGGTGATGACAACAACGACAAGGATGATGACAATAATATGATGGTGCGTTATCAACGTGAACTGGATGGTATACTTGCTCGTATGAAACAATTAGAGGAAGGCGACTTATCAAGACTCCGTGCTCGTGTTTCAGCTATTGAAGATGAAATTGATGCCTCAAATGCCATCTCCATTGATCGCAGTACATTGGTCAATGCCGTGGAACAATTGGATGATAGTCATCTACGATTACGACAACTGTTAGGTAGACGTGCTATGGAAATGACCATCATGAGCAAACAACAATTATGGGAAGTTCAATTATTGGATGTTAATCATACTATGGACAATATAGCTCGCGAACTATGGTCTTTGGTAGATTCAATCAACTTACAGGTCAATGCAAATGGTGATTGCGATGATGAAGATAGTGGGGATAATAGCACTTTGGCATTGGATCAACAAAAATCTTTGGTAGAATCAACTCGAAACTTGTCTATCTTTACTTCTACTGGATGCTACGCTGATTTAGAGGAAGCCTATCATCAACTAAATTCGATCTCGTCATCATCATCTTCAACAACAACAACAACAACAACAACATCTATACCAACACCTACAAAGGAAAAACAACTTGCTCTTATCGATAAATTACACGACTTGGATCAACTTTATCTCTATACACAACGATCCATCGACTACAAGAATGATATGAAATCTCTCGTAGGCGCAACAAAAGAGGCAACGATCGAAGCAAACCGTGTACATGAAGAAGCAGTAATTCTATTTAATCTGGTAACACCTGGTACATCTCAAAGTGACTACTACAGCAAGCTGGATTCTGCAAGGAGCGTTGATTCTGGTCTATCCATTAGTTCTCATTCATCATCAGGAACAGATCTCGTTTTACATTTCAAACAAATTGTGGATGATCTATCTCGGAAACGAACTGACATTCAAGCTCCTACTAATGGATCAACATTGTTTACAAGGTACAGAAGTAAAAAAAAAAAAAAAAAAAAAAAAAAAAAAATGTAATCACACAAACGTACTCATTTTTTTTTTTTTTTTTTTTTTTTGTAGTTTACGTAGTTCAGCAATGACTTATGGGGAATCTACTGAATCTATCAATAAATGGCTCAATTCAAAGTTTAATGACCTTCAATCTGTACTAAAATCCCTCGAACAACTTCAATTCCAGTATCTCAATGCCATGGCGACCAAGGAACAAGCTCGACGATATATGGATGAAGCAAACCACCAATTACAATGGATTGATAAACATATCAGCATACTCAAAACATGCCACATCGATATATCTGATGACTCTATCAATGTGACCGAAGACAACATCCAAACACGTGAACAGGAACTTGATCGATTGTCCGATGATATCTCTACGTTTAAAGAAAACCATGTTATGCCTCTTAAGGTGCAAGTGGAAGCTCTCATCAAGGCCGCCAGTTCAGCAACAACAGATGATACGACATCGTTCATGGATGCATTGGATACGTCTACCTTGGCAAAACTGACGGGACAGGTGAATTCTGATATGAATCAATTAGAACGACAAACGACAATGGAATCCCAAGCTTTGAATACGATACGACAATGTATGCAATGGGAAAAGGATCTACAGCAGTTAGTACATGCCATCGGCTCACTACAAGAACAATTGTATCCTTTGGCCTCTGAAACCAAGGAAAAGGCAATGCAAGATGATTTATCAATGGTGGATCTTGGTTTGTTGGAGACATCTTGCGCGAAGATTGGAACACAAGTCAAAACAATTCATCATACAGTAATGGATGCACGACAACGATTTATGAACAATTTATCGCCCGCTATCTATGCACAATTACAACCATCATCTTCAGCAAGTATAGTATGTGATCGTTTGGAAACACGCCTGGTGGGAATGGAACGCTCTTTTACACGTTGTCAAGACACACTAAAGGGTATCCTGGATGAAATTGTTACTCTTAAGGAACAACGATCGTGGCAAATACAAGTGAACGAAACATTGGACGTATATGATGATCTCTCTATGACGGTGGAATCATTTGTAGAAATCAAGGCAAGATGGCAACCTGATACGGTGATTTCTGAAGATGATGAAGTGGATTTACGAAATGCCTGGATAATCATCAAAGACAAACTGGATGGTCATTATCAACAAAATACTCAACCTCTACTACAAGACATACAAGCATGGCGCCAGCGAAGGGAGCATTTACCAACTCTTGGATCCAATGGTGGTAGTATGGGTGACTGGCCGGAAAAAGCAATTCGATCTTTACAAATTGCTCACGATGTAGTAGAAAAGTATCTCGCATTTAGTAACGAAATCATCAATCAACGGTGTCTTATGGTTGCTTTTCTATGGCGTACCTCTCAACTTGAACGATCGGCTGAAGTGATTCGTGAGGAATTTCTTGATCAAGGTGATGACAATTATAGTGATGAAGATTGGCTGACGGATCATAGTGAAAGATTACATCGATTCAAATCTGGCATTGAAGACATTCGACATGACCTTGGTGCAACTATCCCATTACCAGTAAGAAGTGGAATCTCCATCTCTTCTTCTTCCTCTTCCTCCTTATTACCGGCCAACTTTAAAAGATCAAGATCTCCTTCTATGGATCATATCTCTGGAGTCAAGGATGAAACAACCAATGCTATTATCCGGGAAACAATTGATACACGAATGAAGCGACTGGAAGAACTTGTCAACGGATTGGAATCATTGCTAGATTCTAAAGAACGCATGTCACGACGTCAAGTATCTCGGGTATTGTACGGCAAGCAAGTGGAAATCTGTGAAGCATGGATCGATACACAGATGGATAAACTACATTCGGCACTTGGTATGCTTGGATCTCCTGATGATGGACTCAATGACAACCTATTCAGCAGCACAAAGGCAACCATCGATATCCAACAATTACGTGACGCTATTGGCATGGCAGAAAGCATAGAAGCAGCAACCCGTGGCAACGATACTGTATTCTCATCATTACAATCAGCGTACAATACTTGCAAAGGTACCTTTAGGGAAAGTGATGATGATCTGAATGACTTGTTACGCGATTATGAAAGACTGGAAGACAAATGGAACGATTTACAAAGAATGGTATCAAAAACAACTGAACTATTGTTTGGTGCTCTTGGTCCTACAGAAATGAATAATCGTATCAAGCATCTGTGGGAAATCATTCACGGACTTCAAGCGGAAATGAATGGTATGGATTCTGGACTTTTGACGGATGATCATATCTTGCAATGGCAAAAACAAATTGACACTTTGGACAAGAATGATTACAATGCAGCAATCAAAATGATGGCATCATTGAGTAGTGGCAACAGCAACAACAACAATAACAACAACAATGATAGCAAGCATGTGAATGGACGGCAACGAAGACCAGTATCATGGAGTAATGCTTATGATGAACGACAACAGCGTCAACAATTGGATCAAATAGGAGAAACCATTTTATCCATTCGAAACATCATCGCTCGACTTTACGACGTGGTCAATTTGAATCGACTTTGCAAAACATATGCAGACAATGCCATGGTAGCAAAAGCAAAAGTGGATGATACTCGTCAGTTGCTCCTGACTATTCAACAACAATCGTATCAAGCTCTCGATGATCCAACAACAACTGTACAACATTATCATGATGCTTTACAGGATGCTTATCAAGAAGCGAAATTGAAACTGGCAGATTGCAAAGAAACATATGACGACCTTTGTGCTTACAACAATTTTATTGAAAGTCAAAAAGTACAAGGCGATGAATGTGAGGAATTATTGGACGATATGGAAACTACTCAAAAACAAATCAACGGTGACTGGAAAACCTTACAAGCATTAGGACAATCTGTATCGAATATGACAACAATGGCATCTCGACTAATGGAAGGACATGAACTGATGACCAAAATGGAACAAAACATTCAAATAATTCAGCAAGATATCAACAACAATCTGTCTTCGTCTCCTTCAGCGGACGAGGTCTATTCCCTGGAAAAACAAATTCAAGATGGAACAGAGGGCGACATGACACAACTGAAAATGATCCTTGATTCTCTCGATGATGACAGTAGTAATAACAATAAGAATTTGATCAAGATGATGTTTATAGAACGGTATGATCAAGTGGCAGCACAAATATCCGGACTTTATCAAGTGGTGGATCAACATAAACGGCAATTGGAAAGAAGCAAGTTATTGGACAGTCTCAACGAAGAAATCGCTCGACTTCAGGTTGTATGCGAAGAACAACTCAAGTTCATTAGACAGCAAGTAGTGGCAAATCCAGACCTTGTTGGTAAACGCCCTGAATCTATTGGTCACATCTCTCAAACTTATATGGCGGCTATGAGCAATATTGAAAAGGTCTATGAAAAATGCAAGGATGATTATCAAATGATTGTGCATCAAACGAAGCGACTAGTGGATTATTATCAAGTGCCTGTTATGCAAATGGAAACAATCAAGCGACCCTTAGAAAAAACATTACAAGACTTGGATAATGCTATACAAACTGAAAATGAATACAATGCAGCACTTAAATTGGTGATGAGACAAACAAAAACTGAAGGTAAAAAAAAAAAAAAAAAAAAAAAAAAAGGAAAAGAAATGAAGTGATAAAATATTTACATGATAATGTGGATTATACAACTAACTGACCTTTTTTTTTTTTTCAAGTGGAATTGGTTCGATCACTCTCTGACAGGAAAGCTACACTCCTCAAATATTCCAAACAAGGACTTCGTACTAGATTGAATGCATTACCTGATCTGACTGAATTCAATCGACGTAACGCTGATTTAACCAAATCCGTTGAACAATTTTTTGCTATGGGTGAAGATTTCAAGAAATCCAAACTTTACAAGAGTATTGGTGTTGCTAGAACATCAAGTGTGAACAAGGCTGTGGATCATTGTCAAACTATTGTTAGACGTATGTGGACTGAAGTCAAGAGCATGATGGATGAAACCAAGGTGCGATTGGATGAAATGTACCGACGACAACATGGAACGAGTAAGCTCAATGATGCACTTCGCTATGTAGATGATATCAAGGACCGAATCAACACTCTTCAACTCTCTGGAAAAAGCGTGACAGTGGAAGAAGATGAACTGAAGGAACTGGATCATGAAATCAAGGTGACATTGACCAAGAAGATCGAAGAAATGGATCTGCTTTTGGCCAGTATTTCCGATAGCGATGGCATGATTCGAAAACAGCGAGCACAGTTATCTACAGCCACCGATCAACTCCATCATCTTCTTCAAGTACGACAAGAACAAGCACAAACTGAAGGCAACATCACTCTGTTTTTGGGCATTATTGATCAAGTAGATGAACAAATCGTACAACTCTTGGTAGCAGTAGAAAACTCGGCACCTCATCATGCCAAGGTGGTACAAGGAAAATTTGTCAAGACTGATCTGCAAGAGCTTTTACGTCGATTGGTAGGTGTTTACAAGAAGAATGGACCTAGTATCAACAAATTACTTGGCTCGGCAAAGGAAGAAGCACGCAAACAATTCTTGGACGACAATGACCGTGTGGCCAAACGATTGGAAAAGACAATGGATCGATGGACGAAGGCACAAGCAGCGGCTGCAGCAAGAGAAAAGGAATTACATACATGCATCAACGCTTTGAATCATGAATTCTTCACCAAATTAGCCATGGCGAAAACCAAGACAGCAAATAGACGACCTAGTCAAAGCAATGTTCGATCTTTAACGCCTGTAGGAGGGGAATCATCCTCACCTTCCTCTTCCTCTTCATCCATTGGTAGTCTTCCCCCTCGTCCTCCTTCTTCTATGGGTTATACTCGACGTCCTAGTTTCCAATCTTCAGCATTATCCGTAGATCATCGCAACACTACAAGAAGATCAAAAACACCCATCATATCTTCCTCTGGTAGTAAACCTCGTTCAACCTATATAGCTGATCCGAAAAATGAACTGGATGTCCAATTGGGTCGTATTGTCAATAATAGTGCATTCAAAGTGAATGTGAAAATGGTCTCTGGTGAAGTTGGTAAGTTATTTTTTTTTTTTTTAGGAACTATTCACTGATATACTCTTTTTTTTTTTCTTCTGTCGATCTAGGAAAATACTATTTTGGAGAACGTCTCGTTTATTGTCGCATTCTTCCTAGTAAAATGGTAATGGTTCGTGTTGGTGGAGGTAAGACAAATAGAATAATAATAATGATGATGATGATGACTGATAAATCTTTTTTTTTTATTATCCTTTTTTTTTAGGTTGGGTAGAATTATCTCAGTAAGTTTCTTATTTATAAAAACAAACAATATAGACCCATGTTTTACTCATTAGACTTTTTTTTTTTTTTATTTATTGCATTGTTTTTTTTTTTTTTTGGAACTAACTTTAGATTCCTAAAAGGTAAATAGTGAAAACCTTGTTTCCATTTTTAATTATATGTGTTACTGACTTTTATATTACTTTTGCTTTTTTTGATATAGATCATGGTCATAATGATAACAACAAGTATAAAATCACCAAGAACAACAATAACATTAGCAATAATCATTTATCTGTCCAACAAGATGATGAAGTCATAAAAATCCGTGGTGGTAGAAGCAATAGTGTTAGTAGTATTAATCCTCATCATTCAGTCAGCAAATCATCTAATAGATCAAAATCACCTGTACCTAGTGGATATCTTGATGGTGATAGTTTTATACATGTAGGTGAAGATGGCAATCCAGTGGTAATGAAAATGACAAGGGCTAAAGAAGATGCCACAACTCCCGTCAAAAGATTCTCCTGAATGGGTATTTTTTTTCAGTTTGGTTTCAGTTACCTACGAATGATTTTTTTTTATATATACCTTTTTGTTACTTTAGTTAGTTTTTTTTTTATCTCCCCTTTCTACAACCCCATGTATATATTACATTAATGAAAAATTCAAAATAAAAATAAAAACATAGTCTTATTCTTTCGTGATTTTATTCAAAGCCCATTCTTCCCTTCATGAGCTCCGCAAACGATGAACATTCATGAAATTTTTTTTTTTGTGTGTGTGACTTTATGAACTGAGTTGTTACTTTTTCCTTTTTACTTTTACACCCTACGCCTCCTTTTTTTTTTTTTTTCCTTCACTTTTTGTTTATCTTCCTTCTCTCTTTTTATTTTTTATTTCATTGTATTATCCTTTTGGTCATTTGTCATGGAAAGACCATTTACCCCAAGGTATTATTAAAATACAAAGAAAAGAAAATCAATAAAAACTTATATATAATTTATATATATATAGGAGAACGCAACCCTTATCATCTTTTGATAACCATACTGATATCCTAGGACAACAAAAACTTAGTCGACAAGCAGCTTTACTTCAAGATGGAAGTAACTCTTCATTATACAAACACTCTTCTTCAACAAAGTCAAATTATATCCTTAGTGACGACCATATTCAAAAAGAAAATAGGCCACCCATCATTGAAAACCATCTACCACAAACACCTCCAAGGTCAGTCAATAGACTTCAAGTATTAAACAACAATAACTCTCAACGAAAATCTATTTCAAGACCTCATCCTAAAATAGGAGGAAAAACAATCTCTTCCTCTCTTATGAATAAGATTAATCATAGTGAAAATATTGATAACAACCAAAAACAACGTACTGAACAACGTATGTCAGCTGAACAACTCAAATTACTTAGTCGACGTATTGATCCTTCCTTACCTGTGTCTCCTCTTGGTTCACCTTCTAAACCAGTTCTACCTGCTATTTTTACCAACAATGAAGAAGATGATGAACAGAAACCTTGTCGTCTTGAATCCTTCTCTTCTTCGTTGTATCAAACATGTATTGATCTTTGGCCTTCGGAACCTACTCTTGGTGACTTTGCTTCTGACAATATCAAGAATTTGACGGATCTTTTAAAGGTTAGATTATCACAAGCAAAATATCGTATCCTGGCTCAACTAGAAAATGAAGAACAACAAGAATCTCAAGGCAAACAACTCGAAAAAATGTATCCAGCTATTTCTTCTGCGGCAAATATCCTTCGTGATGACGTTGATTACTCTACCTGGCCAACATTTAAAAAACATACCATACATTTATCCACCAAACGTTCTCGTGTCTTTGCTTGTGTCTCTGGTAATGGACAACGCTTATTCCGTCATCGTGATACTTATTTACAACAGCGTCGACTTTATCAACAACAACAGTTACAACAAAAGAAACGTAAACGATATGGTGTATTGGATACTGTATCTTTACCTCCACCATCTAATAACAAGAAGGAATTGAAACGGAAACGATCTACAAAATCAAAATCAAATGATGCCAAATCTCCTCGTTCAGATGGTCGTTTTCAAGCTTCTCAAGCTTCTCCTGTTACTCTTGAAGATGGTAAATTTTTAAAAAAAAAATTCATTCTTTATTTTCATTTATATTGATTTTTTTTTTTTTTTTAGGTTCACAAGCTTATGTTTGTACTCCTTGCAATAAAAAATACAAAACTCGAAATGGATTGGCCTATCATCTTGATCGATGTGTTCATATCTCTACAATCAAGTCTGAACCAATCGACAAGGAAAATATCTCAGTGAATAATAGCGTCTTATCCAGCCAATCAGCAGCCAAACCAACAGGGGTGCTTTGTGTGTGTGACCATCCTACTGATGACAAAGGAATGATGGTTCAATGTGATGAATGTCAATTATGGCTTCATTTGGATTGTCTTGGAACAAACGACTCTGTATTGGATGACATTTATCATTGTCCACGATGTATTGAACAATCCAAACGCGCTAAACTTGTCAATTTACCGAAATCCGAAGAAGATTCAACCAATTATATTTCAAATATACCGACTGACATCAAATCATCTACAATACAACAACAAATTTGGTCTGATTTTGATCTTGCAGAAAAAGCAAAACCAACTACAACGATAAACAAGAACGATGTGAACATGTGGGGTTTATCGACAGCAGACATACCATCACTTTTATATTCAGACGCGATGCCCAGTACATTGGATGATGATTTGCCATACCTGATGGATCTACCTTCATCCGACCTATCACCACATGACTTACCACCAACTGATTGGTTCCAATTTGCCAACTTTGACGATGATTTTCATTGTGATGATTCCCAAACGACTACTCAATGATTTGTTCTTCTATATAATTCTTATTTTTTTTATACATATTTTATTCCCCCCCTCCCTCCCTTCCTCCATACATATACAGTTACATTTATACATTCAAAACTACAAAAAAAAAACTTTCCCCTCTCCCCCCCCCTTTTCTTTGAATAATAAAACTTGTGTTGTACCTCATTTTTCTGATCATAGATTTGCATGAATCGTGCAACATCAATAGGGAATACAAAATATAGCTTCAAATCCTTTTGGATTAAACTTTTGATAAGGTGATTGATTCTATTTGGTGCCACCAACGTGAACCCAATGAAGAACTAAAAAAAGAAAAGTGGCACTCGTCGGAGGATTCTTGTACTACCTTTCCTGACTTCATAGAAATGCTTCAAGAAAAAAAAAAAAAAAAAGAGGAAAGAGGGAAACTATTCTTTTTTTACCTGGTAGAGGATGTGCAACGTGGAACAATCACTTTATATCACGCCTCATCATTAGAGTTATCACTTGATCTATATCAACATTGATCAAAAAAAAAAAAAACAATTTTTTTTTTATTTACAGAATGACAAAAATGCCATAGAAAGAAGAGACATAAAAAAACAACTATACATCATAGGATAAATCATAAAAAAAAAACATATAAAAGTAAAAAAAATTGCATATAAACTATATAAAGGGAATGAAGAGAGGGGAAGAGGAAATGGGGAATATACAAAAAGATAAATAGTTTAAAAAGAATAGAATTCACCAGTACGATAAACCACACCATCACCACGAACCAATAAAATCGGGATCTTGTTTGAAAGAGGATCATCATTACAAGAAGAGGCAACAAGACTGGAACGTAGATCAGCCACATCAGGGATGGTACAAGATATTAAATCTCTTGATTTGTATTCCGTCAGAGGAGCTTTGACATCACCAAACCATACAGCCAAATCGCGAGTTAGATTTTCACCAGTCATGACCATGATATTGGATGAAGTGGAATTGATATGATGAATCAATGGGAAAGGTGTAATGGCATGACTTTGTTGAGGATGAGTAAATGGATTGTTGAATGATTCTTGTTGAGGTGTCCAGAAAGTGAATTTTGCTGAATCGGTACCAACAATGGTCCATACGGCTGCATCAGATACATCTTCAGTCCAACAAGATCCATCATCTGAACTGATACTTGATCGTCGATCGGCCCGTTCCATGACATCATTTAAAGAATTGACACGTCGTCGTTGACTTGCTATATTTTTCCCAATCAATTTATTATTTTTCACAACATCACAAGAGACACGTCGTTTTCGTACTACTTTGCCTTCTATTTGAGAAGAGATCATAGAAGAAATCAAATCATCATCCATATTCCAAGAAGAAGAAGAAGGAGGTGGTCGAGCTGATATCACGGTACGCATGGTAGATGTCTTGTGCATGCCTACTACATCATTCAAACATGCAAGATAAGTAACAGGATGGGATGCTTGAGGTAAAATCCAATCATTCATCATTCTATTATTATTATTATTATTTGGATATAGTTGATAATTTGCTTTGTTGTTATAAGCCACGGATGGATCTTGAACAATTTGAAAGGCAATCTTATGAAGTTGAGAGACAGGATCACCAATAGCTTCATCACCACATTCACCACCTGTCAGACCCGATAAATCTTCGACACGGTTACCACCAAGTACAGCACTTCCTTTGTCCACTTTTCGAATCACCATCACAGGACTCACAAGACCAGTACTAACACATTGTAAAACCACAGGTTGATTGTAATGAAGAGCCATGGGGGTTTGAAGACTTGCACCAGATTGTAAAGCAATAGCAGGAGGTGGTGGGAAATCAGGATTGGTAGGATGATGAGGTAAACGAGGAGGAGTGGATGATGCTGATTCTGGTGAACGTGAAGTATCGACAATCCAAATAACAAAAGGATCCCATGAACCTGTACGAGCCACAAAACAAGTCCCTGTGTTATTACCATCACCATTGGATACACCCAAATATTTAGTTGATACAGTTTGTGATCGAATACGATTGAATAATGATACTGTCGTACCATGATGAATACATACTATATATATATATATATATATATATATATATATATATAAAAAAAAAAGAGATCAATATAAAATAATCCCTTATTTTAATCATTTTAACTTACATTCCATATTTTTTAAACTTTGTCTTTTCTTACTTGGTTTAGAAATGACCTTAATTCCTTTACTAGCAAGAGTACCAAGTTGTAAACCATTCCCCAATTGAATTTTGACCAAAACTTCGACACGACGTCGCTTTTCATCTGCATCATTGATATGAAGTTGTTTGGATACACATTTTCCAGAAAGAGAAACTTTATCTTGAGCAAGAGAAGAAGGATTTTCCATAACACATCCATTTTGATCTGACCATTCTAAAGTACCATTTTGACTTGTAGGTTCACCAGATATATGAATAGTTAATTTAGGAGTAGAAAGTGTACCATCCTTTTGAGTCCACCATGATGCACCTGATAAAATTGTTGTAGGAGGTGGACACAAAAACCTAAAAGAAAAAAAAAAAAAAAAACTTTGTTTAAATCCATGCGTACTTTTAAAAAAAAGTTCTTACCTTTTTTCAGTACCATAACTTTTTTGTGCAACCTTACTGGTCAAGATAGTAACAGAATGTTCACCACAAGAATCATTGGACAAAAGGTAACGTTGAATCAAAGGTTTTAATTGCGTAGCTGAATTAGCACCTTGTACAATACGAGCCGATACCAAACTATTTTTTGCTCTTCGTTCAGCAGCTTGTCGATTTTCAGTAGTTTCATCATTGGGTATGATATCATCTTCTTCAGGAATGGAAGGATGTGTATGTTGGAAAGATTCAAAAGTATTGAGATGTTGAGATGGTGTAATAGGAGGTGATGGTGAACAAGTAGACATAGTAGTAGCTGGTGAAGAAGGTGGTGGTGGTGATGATGACTTATTGGGTTTAGATCTTCGTTTAGAAATAGATTGTTTTCTTGTTGTTGGAGTAAATAATGATGATGGTTGATAATGATTTTGCATAGCTAATTGACCAGGATGTACCAAAAAATCAGAAGGAATAGTATGTTGTTGAGAAGATATAAAAGAAGAATCCATAAAATTTGTAAAACTATCCTCTTCTGTTGTTGCACTAAGTGAATCCAAAAAGGTTGGAGAAAAGAAAACAGGAGTGGTAGGAGTTGCATGATCTTGAGGAGAAGAAGGTAAATTTTCCAAACGAAGAGATAAAGTACGTTGATGAGTTGCAGTATCATCAGAAGTTGTACCACTTGAATGAGAAGAGAATGAAGAAGGTAAAGATGTTCCACCAAATAATTGTTGAACATTTCCCCAATTCATATGATCCAAAGGTTCTTGTTTGATAAATTCATTATTATTATTATATTGATGATAATAATCCATATCACCTACTGCAACTGAATGACGTCTTGAATGAGAATCTGAATAATCATTTAAACTTGGGTATTCAAAAGAAGAAGGATCAAAACCAAAAGAATAACCATGGTCCATAATATCAGTACTTGATAGATTCATGGGATGAGGTGATGGTGAGTTTGGAGAAGAATATACAAATTCTGATAAACTTGTAGGTTCTTGCTTTCTTTTACGTGACACGGTTTCATCCAAAGGTACAAAAGAAGTCATCATTTCAAAAAAAAAAAATAAGTTTTTAATATATAAATAAAATCGCCAGCGATAAAAAAAAAAAAGAGAGACAATAATATAAAATAAAAAGAAGAAAGAAGAAAAAAAGAAAGAAAAAGAAAAGAAGAAAAAATAATAAAAAAAAAAATAATAAAAAAAAAAAGCGGGGAAAAAGCTGGGC
The DNA here is from genome assembly GCF_025201355.1 of Halteromyces radiatus. NCBI lineage: Eukaryota > Fungi > Mucoromycota > Mucoromycetes > Mucorales > Cunninghamellaceae > Halteromyces > Halteromyces radiatus. The sequence goes on along the minus strand of NW_026251696.1, from coordinate 147,617 downwards.
GTATTTCTAAACAAAAAAAAAAAATAGTGTTATTGGTTACACCATTTTTTGCTTGAATGATCTTTGATTGGTGTATTATGATTTGACTAGGACATTGGGGATAGAAATCAAATTTAAACCCCGTTGATAAAAAGAAACTTTGCCATTCTTAGTTCAATTATAAGTAGACTGATTTCTCCCCCACATTAACAAAAAACCAATGGGATAAATGTTTGAAACATCCAATAAGATAAAAGAGTGAGATTGAAAATTCATCCTCGAGTAACTAAAAAAAGTATTTTTTTTTAAAAGTACGAATAACCAACAAGTACTACCACATGACCTCATCTCTTTTTTGGTTCCTCTCTCTATGTATCATCATGACCAGCTGATCATATTCTTTGTTAAACACATCATTTTTCCTTTTTTTTTTTATCCGAAAGTTTGAAAGACAGTTCTTACTTCTCCCCACAAAAAAAAAATCTTTGTTAAACCTCGTCGTCTTCGTAACAAACTAAAAAAAAAAAAAAAAAATGTAACCCTCCACTTGGACTTTCCATTCTCAGTTGACTTTTGTACCAATTTGATAGTACGCCTTTCTATAACTGAAACACAAAACTTTAAAAAAAAAAGTCAGCCTAGTCTGGTCTTTTGTGATGCCGATCTCTCTCTCTTTTTCATCGTCACTAATATATATATATATCATCATACATCATCTATCCCCATCTATCCCTTTTTATCATTTATATCATTCCATATCATTATTCTTCATTCACCATCAAATATCATAAGAGTAATACCAGTTTATTGTAGACGATATAAAAAAAAACTATCTAGGCAAACTATAATAATAAAGTCATAATAAACAGTTAGTAACACATCTATCGTTTTATCGTTTCATTTTTTTTTCTTTTTTGTTTACCTGGGATAAATAGCTTTCTGCAACGATACGAGCTCTTGTGTTGACACTGAGTTTCATCTCTGAGATTTCCTTATCAACTTCTTCCATAAAATGTACAATAAAGTCCACCAATTTATGTTTGTACATTTGTTCGGTATGTTTGTTGGTGATCAAGAAGGAGATATCATAACCCTAAACAATAATAATAATAATAATAAATGTCTTTTTATTCCTTTTTTTTTTTTTTTTTTTTTTTTTTTTTTTTTTTTTTTTTTTACCTCGACAGGTACTCTACGCAGAATCACGAAATTTTCAGCTCGAAGCATCAAGAATCGAGAGAATTTGTGACACAAAATGCGTTCCAGATCATCTGCTTGTTTGATTTTAATACTGACACGGATGGAATTGACTGATGATTCTATCAATACTTTTTCATTTTCATTTCTACTAATCACCAAAGGGTTCAATAAAACTTCCTTCGACTTGCTACAAAAAAAAAAAAATTAATAAATGATGACAATATTTATTTATTTATTTATTTTTTTGTTATCTTACCCAGATTCTACTTCAGGCGTGTTATGTCTTTCAGCTACTTGGGAAGAGAAGTTTTCAATGCATAATGCTGCTGTCAAAGATGAGCGTACAGCCGTCAAATAGGGACGAAGTGTATTGGACTAAACAAATAATAAAGAATTAAATATTGAATATTCTTATAGTCATCATAGTTTCACACATCCTATTCGCCATCTTATTCTTTTTTCTTTTTCATCATTTGGTTTTATCCAATTTCCTTTCACTAATATATTAAACTAATAAAATAAAATAGAATATTGTCAACTTGATGAACTTACCATAAGGATATAATATATATATATATATATGTAGAGAGAGAAAAATGATAGTAGATGTAAAGAAAAAAAGAAAACAAAAAAAAATATGGACTTGGCACAAGCTCAAAATCACCTCTGAAGATCGGAAAATGAAATGTAGTCACTATACAAAAATCGATCCATCTTAATAGAATGGGTAAAATAACAATGGGATAATATAGATATCATCAATACAATAAGAATATCAATATGAATACATTTCAGAATAACAAGAAATAAAATGATTTGAAGAAGGTGACGGTAGCAAAGAGTAAGCAAAAAGGTGAGATGTCATATGTGTGTTATGTTCGTGTATTCAATTACCGAATTTCATTTCTTTTTTTTTTTATTTTTATTTTCTTCCCAACAAACTTACAATGAGTGAAGACCTATATACCTCAACATTGCAAGCAATAGGTGCTTTTGACTATTCTGCAGCTAATAAACTTGCTACTAGGCTATTACGTGTAAGAAATATAAAAAAAACAATACCTCTTTCTCGTGTTTTTTTTTTTTTTTTTTTTTTTCCACCAAACTAATCACTATATTGTTATACTCCATCCTTTTTTTTTTTATTTGACTGACAGGCTTATCAACCATTCGGCAGTATCATGATGAAACTTATCAATTGTGAAAATTTGTATACACAACTCTCTTTTATGAAACCAAAATGGTTTATGCGCAAAGACAGCGTAAGGAATAATCAAAGGAAAAAAAAAAAAAAAAAGAGATAAAGAAAAGAATGGTACTGATTCACGTCGACTTTTTTTTCCTTCTTAGCTGTTGAATTCAATGTATACCTATTTGGTCGATGATGCTGTCAAGGAAATTCATATATTTGAAAGTAACACCACTGTGACGAATTATTTTGAAAGGGCATCGATTCTTAGTATTTTGACTGGATTATCAGACCTTTGTACTATACGACAAAATTTGATCAACATGTATGTAGGTTTGAACATTCTATTGAAAAAAAAAATTAATATTCATTTGATAGTTATCAACGTATTGCTTCTCAATCATCCAAAACACCTCAAAATGATCTATTGGAGGATTTACAAAATATGATGAATACTGTTGAACATACCGGATTGGCACAACGATTAGGATTCTTGGGTATAGGTGTGAAAAAGGAAATCTCGATTTTGGCAGCTCTTTTACGATTACGAATGGTTATCACTGATTATGCTTTTCAAGATGCTTGTATGGCATTGTATGAATATAAACAAGAATTATTGGATTGGAAATCACAATGTGAGGCTCAAGATTATCCAGAGGTAAAATCAATCAATATATGACCAAATTATAAAACGATTTTTTTTTTTTAGAAGTCATCCGTACGTCATGAGGAAGTCAAAGAATCTTATACTTGGCCTTTTGGTCTTTTTTCAAGTACAAGTGGATCAGATGTAAGTTTGAATTTAGTTTATACCATATCATTAAAAAAATTTTATTTATTACATGAATAAGAACAAAAGTCGTAGTGGTGATATTTGGCCTCCAACCATCCGATGGCTCAGCAAATACTTGATCAATCTCACAGCAAAAATGACACTTTACTTTCACACCATTCTCCTCGAAAAGGAAAGATTGTTGGTAGATGATGAACCAGAACGTACCTTATGGAAAGGCATCGAACCAGATTATTTTGAAATGTAAGTGAATATATATACATATATATATATATATTTGTTGATTTATTTTGTATGATAGGATATCGACGTTTCGGAAAAGGTATGGTGCACATAGTATTGGCCTTGTTTATGAAGTGAAGACTGAAAAACCTTTCTTTCCTGAAGGATTTGTTTGTCATGGAACACCTTATGAACCACCTCGAGGAATACATTCATTTCCCTTTATTTTTTGTTTACCACCAGTAAGTCAAAATAAAATAGATTAAAAAAAAAAAGAATATCAATTCATCTTTTTTTTCTATGATAGCAACCTCCTACGAATCATTTACCCAACATTATTTCAATTATTCAAGGAAGTCAAACCAAACTCAATGATTCAAAAACAGGACCAACTCATTTCTTTGATAATATGCTTGCAAGTACATATTACCTTATGCGGGTGGATGAACATGGTGTATTTGTGATCGTTTATCAGGAAAAGCATCAACAAAAAGAACCGACAACCATCAGCTTCATGTCAAATATGGTTTCTCTCCTTCGTGGTTCTTCTGTTATCTCCGAACTACTTCGAATGGATTAGAATCATATATATCTTGTATACCTTTCTTCATCATCATTATCATTTTGTATATACAATGCATTTATTTTTCAATAAAAAGAAACACTTTATTGTCTTTTTTTTTATGGTATTGTCAAACTACATGATTCTAATATATATTTTGTAAATCTATCCAAGATAAATTCATAGTTTCTATAATATAGTTTTTATGTCATCTAGGTGGTAGGTAGCATCTGTAACTATAAAAGTGGATATTAAAAAAAAATGAATCATAAAACCAAAGTGATCTTTTATATATATATAGACTTACAGTTGTCATAATAGTATCCATTGAATGATGTATCCTATCATCACCAAGTACAAATGAGAATTGAATTTGACGAGATCGATCGATAATAAACACAGCTCTATTCAACAAATAAAAAAAAATAATAAAAATCAATCATTTATATATAAATTATTTACCTTTCAGCTACAGATGTATTTTTATTCAATATATTAAAATGTCTAACAATGGATCGAGTTGGATCTGATACTATAACAAAAGACGGTAAAATTTAGTATATTCGTATAAATCAAAAAAAAAAAATAAGTTTACGTAATGGAAAAGGTAGAATTTGTTGATATTGTTGTTGATGATATTGTAAATAAGATTGATGTACTTGTTCAGTATCGATGGAAAGACCAAGAGGTATGGCAGCTTGTTGTTTGAAACGATCTATATTCGCACTTCAAAAAAAAAAATAGATTTGAGTTGATTTTGGTCCCCGCTTCCATGCAAATGTTTATTATACCTAATAGACATGAGATCTGATCCTGCAACCGTAGTACTAAAAAAAAAAATTATGAAATGAATACAATTATTTCATTATATTTGATTTTTTAAAAAAAAATAAATAAATAAATAAATAATAAATATTTTACAAATCCCTTCCATAAAAGAATAACACCACAGCTTTAGTATGTTGTAATAAATGTGATAACTGACAACGATAAGAATTCATGGTCATGGATAAATAATAGTCAGAAGCAAGTTGAGGATCTATAACAGCAGAACAATTGAAATCAGGTGCTACTTGAAAGGACCTTTGTTGGTACAATGGATTGATCATTGTGGCTGTAATGCTTTCCTTGTTGGTATATTCCATACGTCGTTTCTTTGTGTGTATTGATGTATTATCGTTTAAATCATGATCTAATAAGATGGCATCGTCTTTCATGTTGAATTTAACTAAAAAGAAATAAAAAAAAATACGGAGAAAAAAAAAAAAAGAAAAAGAAAAAAAAAAGACCTCCTTGAAAACAACTCCATAAAAGAATCACCGGTGTTTGAAAATAAGAGTGTATTGAAGATGATCCAAAAAAGGCATACTCTTTATATAATGTATAATTAATATATATATAATATAAAATATAAATTTTTTGTCGAATGATTTTTTTTTAATTTTATTTCTTTTGTATGTGACATGGATTAGCATTGACTGTATCACTCACAAAAAAAAAAAAAAAAAAAAAAAAATCCAATGTATTTGAATACCGCCTATTTCCTGAAGTGGCTTTGAAGTCAGCATTTACAACTTTTTTTTTTTTTTTTTTTTTTTCATCAATAGCTTTTGTTTGTTCTACCTTTCTTTTTTTAATAAAATTATTTTAATATGGTTTTACCAGTAACAACGGCAAATAATGTCAAAGTATATACTGTATCAGGTGGACTTGGATCAAGATCTATTCCTGATTGGCTTGTACGTAAAAAGAAGAAGGCTTTGAAAAAGGATTTTGGTAAGGAAAGAAAACAGTCCCTCCGGATAACTTTTTTTTAATCTTTCAATTTAATAGACTATCGAACTCGAGTGGAACTTCTTCAAGACTTTGAATTCCCTGAAGCTTCTAATAAGATCAAGATTACAAAGGATGGAAACTTTGCTGTGGCAACAGGAACTTATAAGCCTCAAATGCGTGTATATGAATTTGCTGAAGTTTCCATGAAATTTGAACGACATACTGATGCTGAAACTGTTAATTTTGAAGTAAGATAAATATATATATATTTCTTCTAAAACTCATACTTCTTTTTATAGTTATTATCGGACGATTGGACGAAATCAGTATTATTACAAAACGATCGATCTATTGAACTACATGCTCAAGGAGGGATTCATTATCGAACTAGAGTACCCAAGTTTGGACGTGATTTAGCTTATCATTTTCCTTCATGTGATGTTATGGTGGCTGCCTCGGGTAGTGAAGTATATCGATTGAATCTGGATCAAGGACGGTTTTTGAACTCTATCCAAACAGATGGTCATGAAGGAGTGAATTGTATCAAGATCAATCCAGCACATCAACTGTTTGGTATGGGAACAAGCAATGGGACGGTGGAATTATGGGATCCTCGCTCCAAGGCTCGTGTAGGAATATTGGATCATTTACCTTTACCTCCATCTCTAGTGAACAACACACCAACAGAAGTGACAGCATTGGCATTTAGAAATGATGGACTTAGCATGGGTGTGGGTACAAACACAGGTCATACATTACTTTACGATTTACGTGCAAGTGTACCTTATATGGTGAAGGATCATCAATATGGCTTTGATATCAAGAATATTCATTTCCATGATGGTGTAGCAGCTGCTTCTAGTGGAGACGCGAGTACACATGGTAGTGATAAGGTTGTGGTGGCTGATAAGAAGATTGTCAAGATTTGGGATCGAAATACTGGTAAACACTTTACTTCCATTGAACCTGAAACTGATATCAACGATGTATGTATGGTTGGTGACAGTGGTCTTATGTTCACAGCTCAAGAAGGTATTCAAATGGGTGCTTACTATATTCCTCAATTGGGTCCTGCTCCTGCCTGGGCATCCTTCTTGGAAAATCTGACAGAAGAAATGGAAGAAAATCCTAATCGTGATGTATATGATGAATACAAATTTGTTACTCGTAAAGAATTATCTGCTCTTGGTTTGGATCATCTTATGGGTACCAATGTTCTTAAAGCTTATATGCATGGTTTCTTTGTCGATTTACGACTTTATGAAAAGGTAAAAAAAAAAAAAAATCAAACATCATTTTGATTCATCATTTTTTTTTAATAGGCCAAACTTATTGCCAATCCATTCGCTTATGATGATTATAAACAACAAAAAGTACGAGAAAAATTGGAAAAGGAACGTGCATCTCGTATTCGTGCCAACAAACAACTTCCTGCTGTCAATAAACAATTGGCTAAACAAATTTTGGAAGATACCAACAATAATAAGAAAAAGAAGAACAAAAGCAATGCAGCAGAAATCATGGAAGACAGTCGATTCAAAGATATGTTTGCCGATCCAGAATTCGAAGTGGATATGGAATCAAAGGAATACGAATTATTACATCCTGGTGCACGAAAACAACGAGAAATGGATGCCTTTGCTGCGAACTCTTCTGATGATGATGATGATGATGATGATCAAGCAATGGTCAATGATTCTTCGGATGATATGGATTCTGATGATAGTATGAAGAACAGTGATGATGATGAAGATATCGTGGGCAAACTTCGCAAGGAACAACAACGTACCATTGAAAAACCCAAACCTCTTACAACCATTCGTAGTACTGAACGTAAATTCAAGAGTAATGACAAATCATTTGGTGCAAGATTACAATCCTCAAAGGCTCAAAAGAAAAATGAAGGTCATCGTGTTTCTCGTACTTCAATGGGTGGTATGGAAATGTCCTTTAAACCAAAATCTGGTAGTCGTCGTGGTGGTCGTCGTTGATCAAGAAATCTTTTGTATTTTTTTTTGTATGTTTAAGATAGTTATTATTCTTTTTATTATTATTATTATCATTATTATACTTCCATATGTCACAACTCAACTTTTCATGTACTTTTTTTTTTCTTTCTTCTCCATCCTATTTTAGATGTTCATACCTCTTTATTATTATTTTGTTTACACACACTTCATTCGCATGTTTCACTCCATTTTTTTTTGTCTACTATTTACATGGTACTCTCAATTTTTTGTTACATTTTTGTTCATCAATAAACATCCATCTCATTCCACTTTTAATTTTTTTGATGTAGTCTACTTAAAAGTGATGATCATTATTATCATATAACATTGCCACCATTATATCCTTATCATCATCTCTATATGGATCTTTATCGTAAATGATCATTTTTTTTTAAAAAAAAAAAAAAAAAAAAAGTATGTCATCGCTTTCTATCCTTCTTGAATATAAATAATTCTATTGTTTTGGATATACTTGTATCATCGTATGGAAATAACAAGATCGGAAAGCATCTTTATATTATCCTCTCAAGATTCATAAAGGGCACATATCAATCATATCATCTACAACTGCACTCAACAACTAAAAAACCAAATCATCTATCTAGCTTCCTTTTTTTTAATAGAGAATACAAACTATCTTTATTCAAATAATCATAATAGAAAAAAAAAACAAGAGGGGTAACTAAATAAAAGCTATATTGATCCATGTAGGGAAATTGAATCACATCACAGGGATATAAGAGCTAATTCTATCCTTTTGATTTTGAGAAATACATTCAGCGATCCAAACAATGTTGCGAATTTCTTGTTCCTTCAATTTGACATAGGCATAAAAGACACCAAAGTTGAATTGTTGTTGGAAGGCCAATCGGTTCAAAAAGACTTCTTGTTCAAAAAACATATCTTCCAATGTCTTGTTAGATGTCGAATCAAAAAATCCACGATATTCATGGATCACATCACATACTGCTTTGACTTGTTCCACTTCATCAGCTTGGGCTAATCGAGCATTGCCATCAGGGTACAATCTTCCAATGGTAGGGAATAATTTCTTGCGATCTTCTTTCGTCAATTCTGTACGGAATGAATTGATAGTAATATTAACAGTACGACGATCAGCTTCAAACTAGATTAAAATAATTTATTAGTTTTTTATTTATTTATTTATTTATTTCTTGAATAGATATCATTTTACCCGTAAAATATCACCCATCACTTCAGCAGTAGGACCATCCAAAGTTTGACAGAATTGATAAAAATCTTCAAGATAGGCTTTATATAAAGTGTTACGAATGATTTCAATATTGAGTTCATCCAAATCATGAGCACTCAGACAATTGGCGAAATAAGGGGCTAAAGTGCAACAGAAAAAAAAAAAAAAAAGAGTCAATGAAGATAAATACAATAGATATATTTTTTTTACCCAAAGGAGTTTCAACAAGGACAGTATTATACAATTCAGCAACAGTAGTAGCAACACATAAAGCAGGCATAGAATCAAAAACACCAAGAGGATGACATCGTTCCAAGAGTTCATGAGTATCGCGTTCATGTAAAGTACCAGTAATAAGTAAAATCACATTGTCGATCATATATTGATAACTGAAAATTGAAAATAAGTTGGGGATTTATTATCAAGAATAATAAAAAAAACTTACGTGATATAGTCCAAGAATTTGGCTAAAGGTTCAGTAGCAACAGACCGAATATATTCAAAATCTTCTACAAGTCGTTGAGTCAATTTTTCAGAGATGGTTGAAGTGGCAATAGGAGAAGGTTCATTCTGTAACAAAGTACCATAATCCGTAGCTCCAATTTGTAAACGAAGATCTATTCAAGAAAATATAGTTAAAAACAAAAGAGATATGGACGATTATTTTATTACCTTCAAGTGTTTCACATTGAGTAAAGTTGAGGTACTGAGATGAAGTCAAGATACCAGAACGATAACCTCGAAGAATACCATCTACATAACCATTATTTTCGTTGAATAAAATTTCAGTAACCATAATGTATATAAATTTAAAAAAAAAAAAACCAATCAATAAATAAAAAGATGGAAAGAAAAAAAAAAGTCAAGTTTTATCCATCGAGTATGAAAGAAAAAAAAAAAAAGTTGCGGAATATGAATTGTCATCTCCCTGTGTCTCCCAAGTTCAAAAAGATACTATTCATTTACACTTTATTCAATAAAAAATGACGGAATTCAAAGAATAAGATGTCGCAAAAATAGGAAATAAAATATTATTTAGTCAACATATCCATTTTTTTATATTTATTTATTTTAACTTACCTGTAGGGAAGCATTAAATACGTCCTCCGAAGAGGCGATAACATATTTTTATATGTTGCTGTTACAGTTTGATATTCACTTTGAACACCAAGAGAGATTTCAAAAAGAAAAAGAAAAGAGAAAAAAAGAGAAAAAAGAAACAGAAAAAAAAAAAGAAAAAGAAAATATCACTTTTTTATATCTCTCACTTGATCAAAGAATAAAATAAACCTGGCAAAAATATCTCAGAAGAAAAAAAAAAGGGAACTATTATGCAAATTTACATTTGTCAACTATACAAAAGGTGATCGATCGAATGTCTCAGTTAATGAAAATAAACAAAGAAGACCCGAGTAAATGTATTTTCTAAAAAAAAAGGAACTATTATGCAAATTTACATCAACATCACAAGATATGAATATTACATTAGTACACCCCTGTCTTAATTATGATGATGGATGATGGATGATAGATGATGATGGATGATAGATGATGATGGATGATAGATGATGATAGATGATGATGGATGATGATGGATGATAGATGATGATGGATGATAGATGATGATGGATAATGGATGGTGGATGATGATGGATAATGGATGGTGGATGATGATGGATAATGGATGGTGGATGATGATGGATGATGGATGACGGATGATGGATGATGGGTGATTGCTTTATCATTTACTATTCTTACTTCTCTTGAACTATTATGATAAAAAAAAATTACACTTCTTACCTTTCATTTAAAATAAAAACTTGTTTGATATCTTAAATAATCATAAAATTGTGGCTGTTTAAAGTCATCCACGTCAATTTGGACAGTCTTACCAGGATGCATAAAGAAGTCTTTTTTTTTTCTTTACGAAATATGTAATATATTGGTGATGGGTAATGGATGATGGGCGATGGGTGATGACTGAATATAAAGGTTTTGCTGAAATTTATCGACTATAGGAAAAAAAAAATCAATTTGCAAGGTTGGGGTTGGGTCGAAAAAAAAGAAAAATCAAAAAATCATGTCAAATAGTCGTCAGTGGACGGGCTTCAAAAACCCACCCCTTTGTGCGCGTTTTGCCTTTTTTTAATTTTTTTCTTTCTTTTTCTTTTCTCCATCCACTTTTTTTTCCACATTAGGTGTCCTCTTTGTTTGTGCGATCTTTGTCAAGGTAGATTTTATTGGATTTGGAGGGTTTTGAAAAAGGGATTTACAAAATACATGGGGAAACCGTTTCATTTTGGATGTAGGATTTAGTATAGGTAAATGACAAAAATATTTTATAGTAGAATGTGAATTACTTTGCCTGGTTTTATTTTACTAGTAATGTGAACGAAAAACTGACTTTATGACAAGCTTCATTTGGTTAGGAAGGGCAGCTTGTTGTTAGGTTCTCGGTGGACGAATGCTTCAGGTTGGTACTATAATAGATACAAGTAGTGATAGTTTTAGTTAGTCAGTATGTGTTTTTTTAAAATAAAAATAAAAATTATATTACTTTTTGTGATACACAACAATATACTTCCATGGCTCTTTTTTTTCTTTTTGATGATGATAATCATTATTAATTGAATGAGGGATAACTGAATTGACTTTTCATTCTTGGTTTACCTTATAAATTAGTAGGCAAGGTGCATATTGCTATTAATACAGCTGAAAGAGAATGTCATCATGCATCTTCAGTCCAAATTTGATACAATGATGATAGGTTGCGAGGAAACTACAGAAATATAAAGAGGCAGGAAATTTGACTGATGATCATGATTCATGGCTTTGATTGTTGCAGTAATTGATTCAAATCCACTGGTCAAGCGAGAAGATAACTCAGGTAAAGCTAACTGGATTTTTTGACTTGAAATGAAAGCTCGTTCATCATTTTCTTGTGCTTTTAGCACACTTGATCTTCGAATTGCTTATATAAAGTTGTGGAAAAAAGCACATCCTGACCGAAGATAATAGTCAGGATATATTTGCTTCAATAGTACAGAATCATAAAAGTACAAAAAAAAAGATGAAGATAAGATTACAAAAAAAAAAAAAAATTATCATCCATCATCAATCATCAATCATCCATCATTAATCATCCATCATTAATCATCCATCATTAATCATCCATCATCCATTATCAATCATCAATCAATGACATACTCTACCGACATCTCTAAAGCGATATCTGAAAAAGTGGTAATGCGACATCCATTTTGGGAAAGTACGATTTTTTATTTTATAACATCACGAAAAACATTTTCTTGTGACCCGACAAAAAACTTTGAAAACACTTTATTTTTTATTTTTTTTTTTTATTGATTTGATATTTTGTAAATAAAAAAGAAGATATATATAAAAGCTAAACTATGTAAGAGAGAATCAAGCTTCTACAGGAGCGGGAGTGACAGGAGCAGGTACACCGAATTCTTGAGCAGTGGGGACTTCAATGTTAGTTTCTTCTTTAGGTTCCAAAATAGTAACGATATCAGGCAAAGTTTGCTTAGGACCTTGACGACCAGTAGGATCATTATCTAACATGATCTTGACCTTGATACCAAGCACACCTTGACGTAAAAGAACGTGACGCACAGCAGTGGTGATGAAATCACGAGTAGGTTGACCAGAGTGGATCATGAAACCATCACTGAACTTCATAGCCTTAGCACGAGCAGCACGGAGCTTACCAGACACAACCACTTCACAACCCTTGGCACCAGATTCCATAACGAAACGAACAACACCATAACAGGCACGTCGTACAGCCAAACCGTTGAGTAACTTGAACTTGACGGATTCACATTGAGCAATGGCACATAAACCACGGTTTTGAACTCGTTCGGCATACAATTCTACAGAGTTTTCAGTGAACTTGAATCGTTTTTGAACAAGAGTGGTCAATTCACGAATACGACGACCTTTTTCACCAAGAACATTTTGAGTATGAGTGGCACGGATAATGATTCTATTTTTCAAATATATATAAAAAGTTATTCATCCTTCCTTTTTTTTATAATTTTTTTTTCAAACTTACTCAGTGCGAGCAGGGGTCACACGAACTTCAACACCAGCATAACCATCTTCAGCCAATTCACGAGTAAGATATTCGTTCAATTCAGCATAGAACACACCATCGGCGACCTAATAGTAAACAAAATATCAGAAAAATGATAAAATGATGTTGTGAGCCTTAGATAGATCGCTTATATATATATACATGTGTGAATGTGTGTGAATGTGTGTGAATGTGTATGTGCATGGGTGAATCTATGTATATGTGTGTGTACGTGCGTATGATGGATGTGTGCGTATATATGCATGTGCTTTAGAATGTATTCAATATTGGTATATCGTTAATTTGTCGTTGTTGTTACTACATTGTTGGATGTTTTTTTTTTTTCATGTTCACGAGACTTGGGGAGGGTGATAGGATGATTATGTACTTACGAACTATAAAAAAAAAAAAAAAAGTCAGTATCCATCCATCCATCCATTCTTCCATCCATCTATATTTATCTATATATTTTATCCAATCTATAATAAAGATATAAATCATTTACCTTTCTCTTCTTGGAGATTTGGGCAGCAACTTGAGCCATTGTATATATATTTTTAAAAGGAAGGAATTCGTTTCAAAAAGTGAGAAGTAAGAATCATGAAATCCTCACAGCCGCCATTGAATTTCCATCTCCGTCAGACACCTTCCTGGTTTGGTTTGGCATGAAAAAATCAGGAGAAATTCCCTATGTTTTTTTTTTTTTTTTTCTGTTTTCTGTTTCTTTTTTTTTTTTTTCTTTTTCTTTCCTTTCTTTCATCTATTTTTTTATTTTTTTCTTCATCCAATGGCTGAATCTATACAACAAACTACCAATTTCCCTACTTCACAAGATGATACCCCATTATCTCCTGGCGCTTCAGCTTTGGAACAACAACGACTACGTGATGAAATTGCTCAATTAAAACAAGAATGTCAAGACTTATATGATAAGGACGATGTACTCAAGCAAAATATCAAGGTTGTTCAAGAAAAGATCCATGATAGTGAAGAAAAACATTCATAGGTATTGGATATATTTTATTTGTTTGTTTGTTCTTTCTACGTTAATATACCGTTTTTTTTATACTACCCCCCTTTCTCCTTTACATATTATATCTTTATTATAGATATATATATGTAGATTTTTCATTTCTACCTTAGTAACAACACTTTTGTCTTCTGGTCTGTCTTTTTTTTTTTTATGTTAAGATTTTGAAATAAAACAACACTTTGATTTGACTTTTTTTTTAAAAAAAAAAAAAAAGTAGACAGTCATCCCCCCAACTAAAAAATCATTTCATTAGAAATACCATAGTGAACATCCTTAGAGTTTCTCTATCAAACCTGCTTATAAGTAGATGCTGATCGTTAGACTGGTAAAAAAAAAAAAAAAAAAATGTTCCAAGAGAAACAAAACAAAAACAATAAATAGAATCGGTGATAGCATCTGATCACGTTTCTTATACTTGTTGAGGCTGGGAAGAAATTCGGAGAGTTTTATATCGGGAACAATGACATAAAAAGATGTTTATTGATTTATTGTCGTCAAATATAGATAGATAGATAGATAAGATAATGATGGATAATAATAATAATAAAAAAGAATATATGCTTTGTGGTTCATTGATAAACTATACAAAAAAAAAAAAAAAAAAAAAAAAAAAAAAAAAAAAAAACTAGACCATTATTCAAATTGCATATGTCTGACTTGATCAAAATAAGAATGATTTAAAGCATCCTTGGCTGAGATCCGCATTTGAGGTTGATATTGTAACATTCTATTCAAAAGGTCGAGACCGAGATGATCGATGGAGGGCAAGATTTGATAAATAGTTTGAGCAGGATAATATTGTTGATTTGGTTTGTATTCAGGTAATTGAGAGACATTTGGCCAGGTTTGTTCGGTAGGGGTACCCATCATGCGGAAAATCTTTTGTAGTTGATCTTCGTTTGTGGTGCCAGGATAAAGAGGACGACCTGTATACATTTCAGCCATGATACAACCTGCCGACCAAATATCGATCGAAGTAGAGTACATACGAGAACCAAGGAGGACATCAGGAGCACGATACCAAAGAGTGACGACTTCATTACTGAATGTATTGACAGGAATCCCAAACGCACGAGCAAGACCAAAATCACCCAACTTGAGTTCACCTCGTTTGTTGATAAGTAGGTTTTGTGGTTTCAGGTCACGGTGTAGTACACGGTTTTCATGACAGTACGCAATCCCCCGCAGCAACTGGAACATGAATTGCTTGATAGATTGTAGATCCAACGCCCCATGTGTCGCTCTTGCTGTTGTATCCATAAACTTCTTCAGGTCTTGGTCCATATATTCAAATACAAGAATAAGCTTGTTCTCTGTATGAATCACATCCATCAGTCGTACAATGTTCGGATGCTTCAGTTCTTTCATCAAGGAGATTTCCCTGATCGCCGTAGACGGTGCCCCTTCTTCTGGATCCAAATGTATTTCTTTTAATGCCACGATTTCTCCTCCAAGTCGACTTTTGCCCTTGTACACTGTCGCGTATGTTCCTTCTCCTAACTTTTCAAGTCGTTGATATCGATCCGTGCCACCATTAGATGTTGACATTGTTTACTTCTTCTTGTTAATGTTGTTACGTTTATAAAGTAACTTGATGATTGTATTTATTGTTGCAAAAGAAAGAAAATAAAAATTAAAAAAAAACGGATAAATTGAACAAAAGAAAAAGAATGAAAATGAATTCCAAAAAAAAACAGACAAATGATTGGTTTTTGGGATGTGTAACGATTTCCAGCTCAGCTTTTGTTGTTGTTGTTGTTGTTTGTTGCAGCCCATCCCTGAGTATATCTACAATTTACCTTCATTATTATCGCCATAACTATAAAACATTGATAACAATAAGAACAATAATAATAAGGAATTGAAATCATCCATTTTTTTAATGTCTTTTTTTATTTTATTTATTTGTTTTTATTAAAAAAAGAAATAATATTGAAATAGATTTTTAATAATAAACTACATATTCAGTATAATTTCATACTGCGCCTAACTACTAGAGAAATAGAATCCACGTTCACGTAAAAGGTAATAATTTGTCCATCCTAGTTTTTTTTTTTTTTCTTTAAAAAAAAAAAAAAGAAATAATCAATCAATCGTACAATGTTTGTTTTTCCAACCCCCTGCTTCTTTTTTTACCTATCATTCTTCACAAAGTAGTATTTTCCTCATTTGATGGGCGGTCGGGTAACACAGCAGCTTCAGCAACATATTTCTGCATCTATAAGAGAGAAAGAAAAGACATTAATATAATAAATCATTTTCTTTCTTTTTTTTTCAATTTACCTGAAGTTCATTTTCTTCTTCGGATTCAAAAGGAACTGATTGCTATAAAGAAAAAAAAAAAAATTTCAAAAATACCATCTTTGGTAACTTCATTCTTACATTTCGTAATTTTCGTTTTGTAGGTAATGCCTAATAAGGACAAATATTATCTTTTAATATGAGTAACACATCATTTGACCTTTTTTTTTCTTTATCCTTTTTACCCTTTTTTTGCCTCTTGTTGTCAGTCTTGCTGCTACTTTTGTTGATGGATGACAAGTAGGACGTTCTGAAACTTCTTTTGGTTGTTCATTACTTGTCTATTACATTCAAAATAAAAATAATATATAAAAGATTAAAATATTTACTGTCAGCACTTTTTATTATAATCATCCATCTTTTTTCTCTTACTTTTTCTAATTTCATGTACAAATATATATATAAAGGAAGAAAATGAATAAGTCATACATTCAAAATATCATTGTGATTTTATACCCAATTGTTCAATCTTCTTTTCCAACTGTTGTTCCTTATCTTGTTTTTCTTTGAGTTTTTCTTCAGTCGCCATATATTTTGCCTCAAGGGTCTTGTATCTATAAAATCAAAAAAAAAAAGGATATCTCATTCGTTTTCATAGGTATATGAGTTATAACCTTACCTTTCTTTGATTTCATTTAGATCTTCTTCCATCTTATGGCTAGTGACTTGATGTACGGCTATTTCTTTCGCTAATTCAGATACTTGACTATCGAGACTAATAATAAAAATAAAAAAATGAATCAAATCACAATATCATTTTTCGATTGAATGAGATTATCTTACATCATCTTTGTCAAATGATTTTCTTGACGCCGGTCCTATGAAAGTATATAATATCATTATGAAATACTGGAATCAATATTTCTTGTTTTTAACTTGCCTGTTTCATCTTTTCGATTTGTAAAAGACAAGATTCATAATTTTCAGTCATTTTATAGAGATCATCAAGTGCTTTGATAAGTCTATATATATATATATATATATATATATATATATATATAAAACAACTTGTAAGTATATAAACATCATATATTTATTATCATTTATCTTACTTTGATTTGATATTAGTCTTTTCTTCAAGGCATTCCAATTCTTGATCTTCAATAGCAACTTGAACCGTATTTTCCAATGTTATTGAGCTCAATTCTGAAAATCTAACCAAAAAAAAAAGTCTAGATGAATATGCTAACAAACATCGACTTTATTACCTTGATGAGATATAAGCCAGTTGATGTACAAGTTGTCGACAAAGTAGAGTCATTCCTCGAATTTCCATGGAAAAATCACGATGTTGCTGATGAATCTGTTGAATATAGTGTTGTATATTATTGCCTTGTTTTCGTAATGAGATCAAGTTGTCGATCTGATGTCGGAGAAGTTGGTGAATACTAGATCCATCGACTCCTATGTCTAAAGATAGAGAGAGTGTGTGTGTGCATGAAAATGGAAATATTCAAAGTCAGTTACATTCAAATGTATATCAAAGTTTTTCTTACCATGTATTGATATATTATCCAATATCCATTTCACTTCAGAACTAATTGTTGATATAAATTCAGAGTTCATATCAGTTACTTCCTGATAAAGTTTATCTTGTATTGTGATATGTTTGATTGTCTTCTTAACTATAGATATCAAATTTGATAAGTATGACAAAAGTCTCATTCTCTCTTTTGACTTACTTAGCCGTTTTTCCGTTTCCATTTGCTTTGCATTTGAGCTATAGCGTCCAAGGATACCAGTCAGATCTGATTGATACGTTTCTTGAGATTTCCTTAATGATGAGACCAATTCTTTGATCTCATTTTTTGCGTTTTCCATGGTTTCAGTACTTGATTTGAGTGCCTGTTGTAGTTCTATGTTGTTATCCTTGTTGATTTTGCTTGAAGTATTGCCATCATCATGTTTTTGCTGCTTTTCCATACAATACATGACTTCTTTATCATTATCTCCTAGATCCACTTTCGAGGTCTCCCCGGATGATTTCTGTCGTCGAATTCTTCCAGACAAGAAAATTGGATTCGATTGAAGACTAGTCAAGTTGCTATTGTTGTTATTTGTTGGCTCAAGATTTCGATCGAATGAGGAACCGTCAATTTTCTAAAAAGATGGAAGTATAAAGAAAAAAAAATGAATGTTACTGCCAAAAAAAAAAAAAGGTGACACTTACGAGTTCCTTGGATGTATTTGCACTTTTTGTAGTGTCTAAACCAGATGGACCCAGCATATCAAGAGCCAGTTGGTCATCTTGAAAAAACGAACTTCCTGGAGAGATAATATCAGAATGACCATGATAATGAGATTGGTTGGCGACTTGTAGTAAAGTAGTGTAACGGCCTGGTGTTGAAAATGGACGCTGCGATTTGCCTGTTGTCATTGTCGTTGTTCCTGGTGATGGTGCGACTAATAAATTCTGTGTATTCAATGAATATGGTGTTTGATAGTAGGTATTAAATATTGCTTCTGTTGAAGGATCAGCTACTGGTAATGGAACCAATGGAATCTTGTTTGTATTTGTGGAAGCAATCTTGAATACAGGTACCGGTGGGTTACGTGAACAAAGTCTTTTTTCAGAGTGTGTTGCTTCTTTAGATGATTCCTAATGTAAAAGTAAAAAAAAGAATGTTAATTATATAACCATTTACAATAAACATGACGATAGATTTACTTTATGAGACGATGATCGCTTTGTCGCTTGAAGTCCTTGGGAAAGTAAAAGATCAATGCCAGGGTGATCTGTCCGCGTAGTAGATTGAGAATCCATGTTGATTTCGTTGGTTGTATTTGAATTTGTTGAAGAGGAAAGAAAAGACGAATCAATGAATTCCATATTTGAAAAAAAAAAAGAATTCGAAAGAAAAAAGAAAAAGAAGAAGAAATGCTACTTTTTTTTATTATTTTTATTTCCAAAAGAATCTAATATATATATACAACTATTTGCGGGGGATAAAAAAAACAAACTATCATGCACAGTAGGAGTGACATTCTAAACTAGCATTTTCGACATATAAGGACCTAGTAATTATAATCATAATGAAAAAATGTTAATCATTTATAATAAATGATAATAAAAAAAAATATTCTTTCTTTTTTTTTTTTTCTCTTACCATCCAGATAATAACCAAGTTTAGCATAATAATGTCTAACACCTACACCAGAGATAACACTTAATTTGACACTACCATGTTCTTCACGTGCAATTCGTTCAGCTTCTTCCATAAGCAATGTACCAAAACCTTGATGTTGGAATTTTGTAGGATCACGATCATGCATAGGTACCACAGAACCATATACATGCAATTCTCGAACAATAGAACTTGGACCTTCTGTAGTCAATTCAGGTCGGAAGGTTTGAGGAGAACATTTGCGTAGACGTAATAATCCAACTAGAATATCTTGATGAGGATCTTCATAAGATAAAAAGGTTTCCCATCCACCATTGGCCACATAATCACGACGAATAAGTTCCACTTGATCAGGTTGAATCTTTTGATGAATTTCCGTAATACCCACTTCTCGTGTACGTACATCTCTACATTCAGTTCCCAAATCCTTCATCCTGTTTAATGCCAATTCACGCAAGTTACCATGTTCTACACCAGAAGTCACAAGAGGCATAGGGATATCACGTTGAACACGATAAACACGAGTCCATGGAGGTACCAAAGCAAGAATTCGAGCCACCAAGTCAACTAGAGCATTTGGAGTATAATTTTGGTATCGCCCAGTTCGCCATAATTCATAAAGACCAGTACCACGGATCACAAGTGTAGGATAAATCTTCAAACCATCCGATCGATAAGCTGGGTTTTCAAAGTATTCTTTGAATTGTTCCATATCTCGTTCCATTCCTACATTTGGTAAATCAGGCATCATATGTGCTACCACCTTGAATCCGGCATCTTTAGCTAAATGGAATGATTCTGTCACTGCTTTCACTGTATGCCCTCTATAGATAAACAACGGTTAATTTCTTTTTAACAAAATAATTATCTATTTTTTTTTACCTATTAGTGTCCCTAGCTACATCTTCATAAACACTTTGTACACCCACTTCTAATCGAGTACAACCATATCGTAACATTTGACTAAGATGTGGTTTCAAACAATAATCAGGTCGAGTTTCAATGGTGATCCCAATACATTTGGTTTGACTTTGTTGTGAGTATCTAAAGAAAAATAAATAAATAAATAATCATTTTAATTATCATATCATCTTCACTTTACCTAACAGCTTCGTCCAAATCATTACTAGAATGACCAGATAAGGCATCATGAAGATTTGTAATAAACCAATTTCGATAATCTTCAGGCATCGACATAAAAGTACCACCCATCAAAATATATTCCACTTTATCCACACTATGTCCCAAACTTCTTAATTGATCTACCCGTCCACGTGCTTGTTCGTAAGGATCGTATCGTGCTCGGATAGCCCGCATAGAGGTAGGTTCATAACCAGTATAAGATTGTGTTGAATATTCGAAATCGGAATCAGGACCACCAGGACAATATCTATATATCATAATTAAAAACATTTATATCAAAATAATGATCTTAACTCTTTTTCTTTTTCTTTTAATAAAGAAAACTTACACACAAATGTTTCCTGTCATTGCGATATGAGGACAACGATGAGGTTTGCACATGACTGCAACTACAGCAATCTAAATAATAATAAAAAAAAAAGGTTAGCGGCCATGTTTCCCTTAAAATATTAAACTTTCTTTTCTTTTTTTTTTTTTCTCCAAATACTTACACCTGATGCAGTACGGACAGGTTTAGCCTTTAATTTAGGTAATAGGGCAGCTTTGTGTTGTTCAGGAATGGCAGCAATAATATCCACTAGTTTTGGTTGATTGGGTAATTTGTTCTTTCGAGATAACTTGTTTTTTAAACCATTCAGGTTGACATCCCTTCCTTCTTTAGAAGCTGCTACAAGTTCATTAATGATTTCAGCACAGGTTTTGACCATAAGTTCCACCTAAGACAAATGAAAGAGCATATTAAGTTTCATTCGAAATCGTTTCCTATAAATAATAATAAAAAAAAAATACCTGAGTGGGGCCTAATAAGAAAAAGAAGAGGAAAGAAAAATTAGATAACTGTATAGTTGGATCATAACAATAATAATAACTCATATACCTTTCTTATTCTTAGTTGACATATTGTTGTTATATAGAACTGCAAAGAAAAAGAAACAGAAAAAAAAAAAAAAAAAAAGGAAAGAGAAAAAAAAAAAAGTGACTTGACTATAGAATTTCGGCCAATCAAATTGTGCAGAAGCAAAGAACAAGAAAGAATACAATGGTTTCCTTGAAGCTTACATAGTTCTTTTTTTTTGTGTGATAATATAAAAGAATATATATATATATATAAAAGATCAAAAATACGTTGATATTTATTTAAACAAAATGGATAAAAGGATGATGATGCATATTACGTATTATAATGCACAAAGGGGGTGACCTTGCAACCACAATGGATATGAACGGAGTATCAAACCGGGCCTTTTTTGTTTCTTTTGCCTCAAGCAAGGAAACCAAAAGTAGTGTTCTCCTCTTTGTTTCTTTTCTCTCTCTCTCTTTCTTTTTTTTTCTTCTTTCTCTCTCTTTTTTTCCTTTTTTTTTATAATACCATTTTTTTTTTTTTTTTTTACATCATAATAAATACCTTTATATTTTATGGCTCAGTCATCTAATATCAATCTTTATGATTACTCAACAGAAGGTAATCATATGGATATACCACCATCGTCTTCACCTAACAAAGTTCGGGGTTGGCTCATGGGCGTTCAAGGTTATCGAGAACCTACACCAGATACCCTTACTGTAAAACAACAACAAGTTGGAAATGGTTTGATGGAAACTCAACATCTGTAAGTATATAATAATAGTTTTATTTCCCTTTTTTATTCATTATTATTTTTTGGGAATAGAATATCAAACCACAACAATAATTATAGTCTTGGCAATATGGAAAGACGTAATTCAATATCCTCCATCAATTCAGAAGATAGCGTTAATTTGGACGACTTGATCAAAGCAAACTTCACTCTTGATGTAGACGATGAAACTGATTTACCTAACCTTGCTAGTTTGGACTTGGACGACTCAAAGGAAGATTTTTGGAAAATGGATAAGGTAAAACAAAAATTTTAAGGGTTTTTTCTTTTTTTTTAAGTTAATAGTGAAGTTATTGGCGTTAACTCCTATATGTAATTGTATTTGTAGGAATTATCTGAATATCAAGCTCTGGTTAAACAAAAACCAAAAGAAGATTATCGAAATGCAAGCCATGCACATACAATGAAGGAGTTGGATTTTGTTGGATCTATAGAAAAGGTAAACAAAACAATAATAATAATAATTACAATATATTATGGTATTTATCCTAAATCTTTTTTATATTAGAGTCATCATCTCGATTCACCTGAACTTTCTTGGTCACCCCCTGATGATCACCTTGAAACACTATCACCCATATATCATAATACCACAACACGGCCAAGATCTGGTAGTATTAACAGTGACAATAGTTTGAATTCTTACTCTACTGTTACTGTACAGCAATACTCTCGTTACGGTATGACACCCATGATTTATCAATCTGATTCTACTTCAACTTCTTCACGGACTCCAAGTCGTCTCAGTAATTATTCAGGAAGTAGTCAAACTTCATCCAATACAACCACTGGTATACCTCGACCACGAAAAGTATCAGCAACATCTACAGGTATGCCTTCACCAAGTCGATCATTTACGAGTCGTGCTGGAGAAGAAAATCATTTATTACCAAGATCTCATTCAAGATTAGGTGGTCCATCATCAACACCAAACGGGCGATCCAAATTGGCTCAACGTGCTTCGCATATCCCATCACCATCATCTCAAAATCAAAGCCAAAAATCACTTCCTCGTCTTACATCTATACCATCATCAAGATCAACAGGTATTCCTGGAGCTCGTCCATCTAGTCGCTTCAGTGATCACAATACAACTACAACAACAACAAAAACTGGATCAACTAGTACAAGAAAACTGGCAAGTCGAGCAAGTCATATCCCAAGTGTATACGAACGATCAGCATCGCCCATTTCCAACAGAACAACAACAACAACCAATTCTACCATTCGAAACAGTGTGTTTGGATTACGACGTGATGACGATTCTAAAGTATCAGCAACAACAGCAACGAATGGAAATCAACGAAGAACATTGACTGGAACGAGTTTACGATCAACAGAACAACGTAGTGGTGTTACTCCTATTGGTGGTAAATCGACTGGTATACGACCTCCTACTACTGATGTAAGAAGTTCCAGTAGAATTGGCTTTCGAAGACAATAGTATATTGATGTTTTTGATTCTGCATGATTCCCTTCCTCATTATCACTCTATTTTTTTTTTTCATTCATCTTACATTTATCATCATTAGTATTATCATACATATATTTTGTTATCCCTTTTGACCAACGTTTATCTTTTCTTAGTTAGTCTTGTTATTAGTTCAAGTCCAATTTCACTTGTTTATTACACGGAATAAAATACCTTTATATTTATTACTCAACGGAACACGAAAATAAAATAAAAAAGAGAAGCGACACGCGCCAATTTAATTCAGTTCCTTTTCCATAAATTTTTCTCATTGGCCCTTATTTTATTCTTCTTTATCGTATGGAATCTGAACAAACCCAACGTTTACAAAAAGAACTTTTAAAGATCAAGAAAGGACTCAAAAGCTGGGAATATGAATTCTTCAAAAAACATCAACGGAAACCTACAGTGAAGGATATTCAAGAACGGCCT
Source organism: Halteromyces radiatus (assembly GCF_025201355.1). Taxonomy (NCBI): domain Eukaryota; kingdom Fungi; phylum Mucoromycota; class Mucoromycetes; order Mucorales; family Cunninghamellaceae; genus Halteromyces; species Halteromyces radiatus. The sequence continues at coordinate 123,433 of NW_026251696.1, read as the reverse complement.
AGAGTAGGTATGTCTTGAATAATATTGACAACAAAAAGAGCAAGGAAATAATTTACTAATGATTTTTTTTGGAATCTAGAGAGGGTGTACAAGGACTACAACACTAAAAAGAAGCAGTTACGACTACTTGCTGTGGATCCAATTGATTCTCAATCCCAGCCTGTATCGATCTTTGACTCTCAATCACAGCATCAAGAAAATGTGTCCAGTCCTTCTTCAACAAATGTATTATTATCCCCTTCCAATAAACGACGTCGAGGTAGTCATGGATCAGTGGAATATATTCGATCACCAAGCCATCGACTTTCAAGAATGAAGTACATAGATCATCTCCATCAACCTACTACAACATCCTTGGACTTTGAATCAAGACTTTCTAAAACTACTACTTCTAATACCAGTACGACTGAAGATACCGTTTCCTCCACCACGACGACAACGACTAGCCTGACAAAAAATACTTTGGAGGAAGACCTTTTCTGGCTTGGCCCTTCTCAAGAATCTATCATTAGCTCACAGCCACAAAATTCTGTAATGATATCAACATCATCATCATCATCCTCTTCAGCTGCTCCAAGTACAAAAGAAGAAGAACAAGAAAACGGTCAATCACAACTAGAAGCATCGTCTCAGGTATCATCCTTTTTATCGACTGATTCTAGTAATCGGAAAAAAAAGAAAAAGAAGAATACAGCTTTGGAACATAAACTTTTTGGACATTTGATATGGAAACCTCGAGATACCCTTAGTCCTGCACTCAAGGCAGAGAAAGAATCGACTTCTCAACCTACAACACCTAACACGACGACGGAAGATCTCCATGGACAGACTCCTACAACAACATCATCATCAACATCAACATCATCTACGGCAATGATGTCAGCAGTGACTGAAGAAACAATTCATGATGATGACAAGGATTCTCAAATAGATGGTTTGGCCATGGAAGGATTGGTCATTGCAGAACGACAACTGGATCCTTTCCGGCATTTTGATCCATCATTAAAGGAAGATATGGAAGATCCTGATATGTTTGTCATGCCTGGACTATTTACAAGTGTGAGGGCAAGATCCACCGTGATGGCACCTATGATGATGGATGATCCTGAACGACATACACGAATATTGGAAGCTCTTAGAAATGGCACTCTAGGTGAAAAACGATATCAACAAGAGGATCAAGACTTGGATGATGATGTCAAACAATTTATAGCGGAAAATACTGATATGTTTATAGATGAAGGTGATCAGGTAACATTAAAAAAAAAAAAAAAATAGAAAGAAAGAAAATGATGAACTTACTCTTTTTTTTTTGCGTCATATTTTCTATTTAGGATCAAGAGATGCAAACAACAACAACAAAATTCCGGAAAAAGTTTACTCAAAAAAGACAGACTCGTTTACATAAATGTAAGAATAAACCGATCAACAAATAAATAGAAATTGGTGACATTTTGAACTTACCATTCTTTTTTTTTTTTTTTTTTTTAGTCAAATATGTTGAAACAACCGGCTCTACTCATATCTAATCTTCTCTATCTAATTTTTTTTTAGTTTATATTCATTCTTTCCTTCCCTTTGTATATATATATTTGTTATCTGTTTATTTATTGAAAATATGTAGTTGTATGAAGATGAATAGATATCCATCCATATATTTGATTTGATCTATTCTAATAAAACCAAACATGGAAAAAACAAAAAAAACTTTCTTTTTTTTTTTTTTTACAGGCACCAATCCAACAAACAAAAGGGGGGAGAGATGATAATCCAAAAGTGTGTGTGCGATATTCAAACAGGATAGGAAGGATGTGATGATTTACGTTTGCGCATAGGATGAATATAAGTCTTTTTGATACGAAGCAAAGATCGCCACCAATTCCAGACTTTTCGCATCCAAGAGGACGAGCGTGTGAAGGATGTATGAGGAACAATGGTTGAATAAAATCGACGACGACGAAGAGGTTTAGCCATAGTGATGATGACCCTGTCTTCACAAGATCGATGTGAAGGTAATCTTCTTTTATCGTTGTTATTTTCTCCATGATGTAACCATCCTGTGGCGGCTGTGCTGAAATGAATAGGTGCATACGTTGTGGTTGGAACAGGAGGAGTACAGAGCGCACAGGCAGTCCTGATGGGCGTCTTTGGGAAATTATCCATCCTATCATCTAATGCATAATGCATATATGGAAAGTATGTGGTATTCTCGCAATACGAAAGTGGTGACCACATGCTCAAATCCTTAGTAAATGGTGAAGTTGATGTCATTTAATCAAAGAGGTATAATCACACAACAGAGAAAAAAAAAAAAGTAAAAAAAAAAAAAAAAAAAAAAAACGGTGATAATAGTAATAAAAGAAAACGACGAAATGCAAGACGACATGCCCTTATTTTCTTGCCGTCACATCAACAAAACAACTAAAACTAGAATAGACCATAAAAGGGATATCGATTTTCTTTATTGAAATGTATAATTTATATATATGTAAAAAAAAGAAAAAAGGATACAAAAGCAAAGAAAAGGATATATACAAATAATAATAATCAAAAAAAAAAAAAAAAAAAACAAATCATCTAAACTAAATTAGAGTTCTAATCCAAAAACTCATACATCCACCTATAGCCAATCCAACCACCAGAGCAAAACTCATGATACTACCAATTTGAGATTTTTCAGCAGCACTACGTAGATAAGTTTGTTGAGGAGCGGCCATCATGCTCAAACTGCTTACCCAACCATTGGTCACAGAGAAGATCCATATCAATAAAAAGTAGGCCAAATCACTGTTGATCAACACCGGTAATAGTCGTTCTCTAGATACCACTACATTACATATCAAAAATAGAGGAATCAAACCTGTCCGTAATAAAGAGAATATCACCAATAATGAAGATTTGAATGTTTGAAAACTTGACCATAAAGGAAGCACACGACCCACCCAATCGCCCACATTGAATAACAAGAAATGCATAGCTATAAATATATCATCATCAAAGAATCGAGACTGTGATGTTGTTGTTGTTCTAGTAGGTGAGGTGTTGTCAGAGGAAGGAGGATGTCGTACCACGGATTTGATCAAGGCAGTGATGGATGGGAAGATCATCAAAGTCACCACAAATACATATGCTACAGCAAAAATCAAGCCCATTGACTTTTTTACCAGTTGTTTGACAGGTCGTGTTGTCGTATGTTGTGAGGATTCGCTATCTTCATCATCTGAAATCACCAGTTTTTCTTGTTTCATTTGGAAAAGATAAAATGCTTGTTGGGATAAAATCACGCGACCAAGTAATGCAGCAACAGTAACAAAAAGAGCAGAAAGAAAGTAGATGAAAGCTGATCGGTTGATGGAAGAAGGATCATTCGTATCCATTTTTGTTGTTGCAGCCAATGCACTAATAATAGAAGATCCTGCTACAGCTACACCTGCAATACCTTGACCACTAATAAAGTGTGTAAATATAAAAAAAAAGTTAATCTTGTTTTATTTATCTCTATTTTTATTGTTACCTCATCACTGCTTGTACATATTGAGGAGGAAATCGACTAGCTTCAGCAAAAACAGACACTTGAAAGAAACTAGTAGTAGCACCAGTCAACACCAATAAGATTAACGTTAACCAAAAATAATCCGATCCTCCAAGACTTGTTTCCACTGTGATTGACATGATTCCAAAGATGATAGCGTTTCCAATCACCGGATACATCACATCTACATGAACGGTATTTTTCTAAAGTGACACAAAGAATTGATAAAAAAAAGGAAAAAAAAATAAATAAATAAAAAAATATACTGTTTCAAAAAAGTTACCTTGGTTTGTCGCCATAAAATATAAATAAAAATAGTCATGTTGGTGATAGTAAAATAAGTAGAAAAATAACTTTGAAATGATTCCTCGTATAAAGACCCGGCAAAACGAGCGGCAAAGTATTCAGATGCTGTGATAAACACTATCAATACAAATAAAAAAATAAGTACAAACCTTTTCATCCTAAAGATTACTTACCATTCCAAGGAAGTAACATGGCAATACCATACAAAAAGAAGATCTAATAATAAGGGAAAATGAAGAGTTAACTATACTCCCATATTAATTTGTCACTTACCCAATATACAATATAACAATTATCTATAGGTTCAACATTATCCACTTCCGTGTCTGTTTCATTCAATAATCTTTCTTCTTCATGTGAAGCTTGTAACAAAGATATTTTCAAATTAGTCAATAATCGAGTTTTCCTTCTAAAATATTCTAGCATAATGTTCAATTAAAAAGAAGAAGAGAGAGGAAAGAGATAAGGGAAGCGAAAAAAAAAAAAAAAGTGCGGTGCAGCGGAATACCAAAAAAAAAAAAAAAAACGCAAGGAAAGGGAGATGTGCCTTGTGTGCCATTCCGGTTTGACCTATTAACAGCCTTTGATGGATTCCCCCCTTATCTTTCTATATAAAGAATAAAATCATCATCATCATCATCATCGTCAATTTAATGAAATGAGGAAAAAAAAAAAAAAAAGACCCAAATAATCCCACGTTTAATGAAATAAAATCCGATAACCGAGATATAAAAGTTAGTAATGAGTCAGAAGAAGTCGCTCTGTACCACATGAATTTTTTTTTTTCTTGGTTTTGGTTTTTTGCATTGTTGATTGACATTTTCTAGTATTTCCACCCAAAAAGGTGGGATTTTATCTAACTAAGATCTTGTTAAAAACGTACCCTATCAATCGGCGGTCCTCCACATCGGAGTGAGAAAGCAAAAAAAAATTTGCCATATAAGATGGAATATCATTTCTGTTTTTCCTTTTTCCTTTCTTTCTTTCTTTCTTCCCCCTTTTTTTTTTATCTTCTTGTCCTTATTATATATTTGTCAGATGGATTATTCAAAATTTATTAGTGAACATAGCAAGGCTAGAAATCCTTCAAGTAGTAAGTGATATAAATAGAGAAATATACTTAGGAATCATCAACTCAATCATTGTCTGTCATAGTTCGTGCTCTTATGCCTTATGTGAACCGCAAGGATATAGTAATAAATCGTCCACCTTTATCATTATTATTCATCTATTTTACTTATTTATTCATTATTATAGATTTCTTTGGGTGCTGGTCAACCTAATCCTGCTACTTTTCCTTTTGCAAGCATGACCGTGACATTGAAAAATGGTGATGTGATGGAAATGGATCCTGAATTATTCCAACGATGTTTATCTTATGATGCCACTGTAAAACACAAAAAAAAAAAAAAAAACAAAAAAAAACTTATCACTCTCTCTCTCTATTTTAGGCTGGCTTACAACCACTTCAAGATTGGTTACGAGAATTACAGAAGATTGAACATCAACCTACTGTTGAATTCGATGTAGCTATTGGCGCTGGATCTCAAGATTTGTTGACGAAAGGACTGGAAATGATGATCAATCCTGGTGATGCTGTATTAGTAGAAGATCCTTCGTATACTGGTGCTTTGGCCTTTTTAGATACCCAACCTTGTGATGTTGTTGGCGTCCCTACTGATACATCCGGTATGATCCCTGAAGCTTTCGAATCCTTGTTGGCAAATTGGCCTGCTTCCAATCCTCATGGCAAGAAGGATCAACCTAGACCCAAGGTACTTTACACTACTCCTACTGGTGGTAATCCTTCAGGCGTCACTATCAGTGAAGAACGAAGGAAGCAAATGTATGATATTTGTCACAAGTATGATATCATGATCTTGGAAGATGATGCCTATTATTATTTACAGGTAATACAAAAAAAAAGACAAAAAAACTATTTACTTATTATTATTTTCTTATATGAATTGTTTGTAGTTTGGTAACAAACGAGTTCCCTCTTACTTTTCCATGGATGTAGACGGTCGTGTTCTTCGTTGTGATAGTATGAGCAAGATTTTGTCTTCTGGTTTACGTATTGGCTGGGTGACAGGACCAAAGGTGATGATTGAACGCATAAATATGCATACTATGGTAAGAAATACATCATTGATCTACCAAGCTTTTTTTTTTATTTTTAATCGTATCTATTTATTTATCTATCTATGATAGGCTTCCAATTTGCAACCTTCTGGTGTCTCTCAATTGTTGGCTTTTGAACTTTTACAAAAATGGGGACATGATGGATTTATGGAACATGTAGGCAAGGTGTCAGATTTCTACCGTGAAAAGCGTGATTTATTTGTGGACAGTTTGAATAAATATATGAAAGGTCGTGCGGAATGGGTTATCCCTGAAGCTGGCATGGTAAGTATAAGGAAAGAAGGAATAAATGTATGTACTTACATTCCATTTTGATTAGTTTGTTTGGGTGAAATTGCTAGGTGGTATTACTGATTCTTTTGATCTGGTCATGAACAAGGCATTGAAGAGACGCGTGTTGGCGATTCCTGGTGTAGCATTCAAACCTATGGGTGATAAGACCCCTTATATTCGACTTAGCTTTAGCAATGTGGTAAAAGAAGATATGGATGAAGCTTTACGTCGTTTGGCTGAAGTGATTGATGAAGAAGCTGGTACTACTCAACAATAATCCTCTCCAAAAAAAAAAAAAAACTTCTTTTACTCTTGTTGTATCATACTTTTTAGATTATATTATTATTTCTCCATTTTTGTATCCTAGTACGATGTTTTATTTATTTATTTTTTTTCAATAAAATAGCCTTTGTACCTTTTTTTTTTATCATCTTATCTGGAAAACGTGGGAAGAGCCGTGGGAAATCTCTTATCGCTTATTGTTGGATTCATCTCCGAATGTCTGAAGGCAAAACAAAAACACACACACAGGGGTGAATTACACAAAAATCAACCTTAAAAAAAAGGAACTGGAGAATGGCTATTTGATTTTCGTGTTTTGCTTTATTGGGCAATGGACATATGTGGAAATTAAAAAAAAAAGTGTAATAGCGATCAAGAACAACTTTCATATGAACGATCATCAAGCATCGTTAGCGTAGTTGTAGAGATAAAAGGATAATACAATACTTTGGAACTGGATGTTAACATATGTATTATCATTCTTCTACATAAAAAAAAGAAAAAAAAATACTGCACCTGTTTTTGTGATCAACAAGATAGAAAAGCCCATTCCCCCCCTTTTTTTTTAGCAGCACTGGAACCATTTTTGCCAACTGCACCATCATTATACTTATTATCATCCCTGGTCATACTTCTCATTATTATCAGCCTCATGAATGACGCAGCTAATCATCCATACTAATCATTCTACTCACTGCAAGTCCATCAATGCGATCCAATGTAGCTGTAATATCTTAGAGTACTAGTCTCCTGGAACTTTTCAAAGTCGCACCCCTCTCTTTGGTTCGTTCATCGAAAATCATCCGAACTATTTGTCTTTGTAACCTTATTTGAGGCAAACATGTAGAATATCTTTTTTCACTTTTATACCTTGCTCAAAGTTTATCATCATTGCACCAAATATGGACTGAAGATACATCAAAATATTCCCTTTTACTTGTCTTATCAACCATTTATATCTTACCTCACAATTTATAGAGTAAATTAAGAATGGAATAGCAATATCGCCGTCCTTCATCTAGTCATGATCGTCATATAATATAAATAAAACCATTGGAAAAAAATAGTTTAATATCATCTGACAATATTTTATCTGTTATCTTACCATATAGTTCATTGTCAAAAGATTTCATCCTGCATATAAGCAAACTTTGCCTTTCTTACTCAAAAACCATCATCATCGCCCTAGATTTGATCAGAATACAAAACAAGCCATTATCTTTCGATTTACCTTATGCAATTTGTAGATGATCATTGCATTTTGTCGTACCAACATGTGTGTAAAATAAAAGAAATACATTCAAAAAAGTAACAAAATGGAATGATACATCGACAGAAGATGGAATCAATTACATTGACGTTAACAAAGTGGTTGGAATAAAAACAAAAAATTTATTGAATAAAAAAGTATTAGCACTGCAGACATACTAAAACTAAAGTTAATATAAAGAAAAGAAAGAAAGAGAAGAAAAGAAAGATAACCTTATATCAAAAATAAAAACAATAAAAACGGACTTCGAAAAACTTTATGCTCAATGCTTCCAGGAAGGACATATGTCAAATGCATAAACGTTCCAAGGCGCGCATCATGATGAATCACTACATCCATGATCACGACACTGAAAAGCAAAGTACCAATAAAATGTACACTCTATATAATAGTATGACAAATTGAAATATGAGTAATCAAAATAGAAACAGAATTTGGAATGATAAATCTGGTATCACGTATCACTCACTAGCGTATAATTTTGGCTTAGATATTTCATCTCGTTTTACTACACTTTTTTTAAAAAGTAAAAAGAAATCTCACTGAATTCCTTGTCTTTATTATTTTTATACCACACAACTACATCTATTTTACACATTTACAGAGTAAAAAAAAAAAAAAAAAAAAAAAAGGATCATCACCATCCCTATCATCCTAATTGATATGGTATTTCCACAATGGAATATCTTAAAATTCAATTTTGCAAGGTAATCAAGACATTGGCTTTGTTTTTTCTTTTTTTTTTTTCCTTTGTGTCGCCATAACACGACAGAGGAATGATATAAATTTTCATGCTAACACCTGGTTAAAAATGAGCTTAAGCTTATAGATAAATATAGAAAACAGAAAGTTACTGTATAAGGGTTTTTTGGTAGAAATTTTATTCTGATCGTTCCACATAAAACTTATACTGTAATTCTCATTTCTCACGTATTCGACTTACAATAAAAGAGATGGGTTTTTTTTTGTCATCATGTTGTACAAAAAAGAAAAGAAAAAAAAAAGTTAATATCGATTTTGGATTCGTTCAGCAAACTTTGATTTCTTATTGAAAGAAGAAGGCAATTGAAAAAAGTACAAACATGGATAATAATTGCGTACGCTGATAGTCCGATCAGTGTAACATCAATCCATTTTTTTTTTATAAAAGGATAAACTTTTTCGTTTCTTCTCTTTTTTTTTTTTTAAAAAAAAATCAAAGAAGACTACTGGTGATCATGTTGAAATTGATTCTGTTTATTACATTATTGTTGGCCTATATCATCAACACTGTTAGTGCTGCCGACTGCTGTGGCATCTTTAACACCAATTGCTGTGGAAAATGTACTGGTGGTCAATACGATGGACAAGAATGCACAATCCAGGGGAGATCACATGACTTGACCTGCGATCCTCAGGCTGGTCATCCTTCTTGTAGTGGTTATGATACACAAGGATGCAATCGTGGATGGAAATGCTAAACTTTCGTGGTCCTTACCTTGCTTATGACAATCATCCTTATGAAATTGGTTAGAAGCATTGAATGTTTTTATAATTAGAATTATTTTTATTTATTAAACAGTAATATATTTCTTTCATATCGCCTATATTGTTGAATATTTTGATATAATTTAAAAAATATGATACGTCTCTTAGTAGTAATGGCAGAAGTGATTAAAGTCTTTTTTTTTTTCAGTGAACTTAGCTTGATGATGATCTGTGAAAAGACTAGATGATATTGTTGTCATGATAATATTTGTGGCAATTGAGTAGTAGTCAGTTCTAGAAATATAGAAAAAAAAAATAAAAGGTAATTTGATAGATGCGATCGAAAATGGAATTGAATGACTCGGGTATGATTGCGCTTGATCATAATCAAAAATATAAAGTAACTTGAAATTTCCATTATTGGGTTCCTCTCAAAAAAAAAAAAAAAAAAAAAAAAGAGTCATCTAATTTCCTTGTATCACGTATCTTACCACATAATGTGCAATCGGTGCCAAAAGATTTCATCCTGCATATAACCAAACTTTGCCTTTCCTCTTCTCGTTCCAAAGTCGCCATCATCATTCCAGATTTAACCAGAACACAAAACAAACCATTATCTTTCAATTTACCTTATGCAATTTGTGGATGATTATTGCATTTTGTCGTACTTCCGTACCTATAAACATATGCGTAAAATAAAAGAAATACATTCAAAAAAGTAACAAAATGGAATAATAATACATCGACAGAAGATGGAATCAATTACATTGACGTTAACAAAGTAGTTGGAATAAAAATAAAAAATTTATTGAGTAAAAAGGTATTAGCACTACAGACTACTAGTTGACATACTAAAACTAAAGTTAATATAAAGAAAAGAAAGAAAGAGAAGAAAAGAAAGATAACCGTATATCAAAAATAAAAAAACGGACTTTGAAAACCATTATGCTCAATGCTGCAGGAAGGACATATGTCAAATGTATAAAACTTCCAGGGCGCGCATCACGATGGATCGCTACATCCATGATGATTCATCACGAATGAAAAGCAAAGTACCAATAAAATGCATACTCTATATAATAGTATTAGAAATTAAAATATGAGTAATCATAATAGAAATAAAATTTGGAATGATAAAGATGGTATCACGTATCACTCACTAGCATATAATTTTGGCTTAGATACTTCATCTCGTTTTACTACACTTTTTTTAAAAAGTAAAAAAGAAATCTCACAGAATTCCTGGTCTTTATTATTTTGATAACACACAACTACATCGATTTTACAGATTTATAGAGTAAAAAAAAAAAAAAAAAAGGATCATCACCGTCCCTATCATCCTAACTGATATGGTATTTCCAACTTCTATGGACAAGTATCTTAAAATTCAAGTTTTGCAAGGTAATCGAGACATTGGCTTTGTTTTTCTTTTTTTTTTCCCTTGAGTCGTCATAACACGACAGAGGAATGATATAGACTTTCATGCTACACCAAAATTAGCTTAAGCTGAGAGATAAATATAGAAAACAGAAAGTTACTGTATAAGGGTTTTTTTGGTAGAAATTTATTCTGATCATTCCGCATAAAACTTATACTATAATTTTCATTTCTCATGTATTGGACTTACAATAAAAGAGATGGTATTTTTTTTTGTCATCATGTTGTAAAAAAAAAAAAAAAAAAAAAAAAAAAAAGAGAGAAAAAAAAAGTTAATATCGATTTTGGATTCGTTCAGCAAATTTTGATTTCTTATTGAAAGAAGAAGGCAATTGGAAAAAGTACAAATATGGATAATAATTGCGTACGCTGGTAGCCCGATCAGTGTAACATCAATTCATTTTCTTTTTTTTTATAAAAGGATAAACTTTTTCCTTTCTTCTCTTATTCTTTTTTTTAAAAAAAAAAAAACTCAAAGAAAGTTACTGGTGATCATGTTGAAATTGATTCTGTTTATTACATTATTGTTGGCCTATATCATCAACACTGTTAGTGCTGCCGACTGCTGTGGCATCTTTAACACCGATTGCTGTGGAAAATGCACTGGTGGTCAATACGATGGACAAGAATGCACAATCCAGGGGAATCCTCATGACTTGACGTGCGAGCCTCAAGATGGTCATCCTTCTTGCACTAGTGGTTATGATACACAAGGATGTAATGATGGATGGAAATGCTAAACTTTTGTAGTCCTTATTGTGACAATCATCCTTATGAAATTGGTTAGAAGTATTGAATGTTTTTATAATTAGAATTATTTTTATTTATTAAACAATGATATATTTCTTTCATATCATCTATATTGTTGAATATTTTATTATAATTTAAAAAATCTGATACGTCTCTTAGTAGGAAGAGCAGAACTATTTAATTTTTTTTTTTAGTGAACTTAGCTTGATGATGATCTGTAAAAAGGCTAGATGATATTGTTGTCATGATAATATTTGTGGCAATTGAGTAGTAGTCAGTTCTAGAAATATAGAAAAAAAAAATAAAAGGCAATTTGATCGATCGCGATCAAAATGGAATTGAAAGACTCGGGTATGGTTGCACTTGATCATGATTAAAAATATAGAGTAACTTGCAATTTCATCCAATAGAACCATCATCCAACACAACTGGATTCATCATCTAATTTCATTGTATCGCTTCTCCTACCACATAATGTGCAATCAGTGTCAAAAGATTTCATCCTGCATATAAGCAAACTTTGCCTTTCCTCTTCTCCTTCAAAAGCCACCATCATCACCCTAGATTTAACCAGAACACAAAACAAACCATTATCTTTCAATTTACCTTATGCAGTTTGTGGATGATCATTGCATTTTGTGGTACCAACATATTCCGGATCTATAAACATATCCGTAGAATAAAAAAAATATATTCAAAAATAAAAAGTAATCAAGAAAAAAGATGGCATACAATTACATTGACATTAACAAAGTAGTTGGAATAAAAATAAAAAATTTATTGAATAAAAAAAGTATTAGCGCTAAAGACTACTAGTTAACATACTAAAACTAAAGTTATTATAAAGAAAGGAAAGAAAGAGAAGAAACGAAAGATGATCGTATATCAAAAATAAATAATAATAATAAAAAAAAACGGACTCTGAAAATCATTATGCTCAATGCTGCCAGCAAGGAAAAAAATGTCAAATGTATAAACGTTCCAGGGCGCGAATCACGATGAATCACTACGTCCATGATCACGACAATGAAAAGCAAAGTACCAATAAAATACACACTCTATATAATAGTATTACAAATTGAAATATGAGTTATCGAAATAGAGATAGAAACAAAACTTGATCACCAATCATAAATATGGTATCACACATCTTGGCTTAGGTACTTCATCTCGTTTTACTACACTTTTTTTAAAAAAATAAAAAGAAATCTCACTGAATTCCTTGTCTTTATTTTTTATTATTTTGATAACACACAACTACATCTATTTTACACGTTTATAGAGTAAAAAAAAAAAAAAAAAAAAAACATCATCACCATCTCTATCATCCTAATTGATATGGTATTTCCACAATGGAATATCTTAAAATTCAAAATTTTGCAAGGTAATCAAGACATTGGCTTTGTTTTTTCTTTTTTTTTTTTTCCTTGTGTCGCCATAACACGACAGAGGAATGATATAAACTTTCATGCTACCACCTGGTTAAAAATGAGCTTAAGCTTATCGATAAATGTAGAAAACAGAAAGATACTGTATAAGGGTTTTTTGGTAGAAATTTATTCTGATCATTCCACATAAAACCTATACTGTAATTCTCATTTCTCATGTATTCGACTTACAATAAAACAGATGATTTTTTTTTTGTCATCATGTTCTAAAAAAAAAAGTTAATATCGATTTTGGGTTCGTTCAGCAAAGCCTGATCTCTTATCGAAAGAAGAAGGCAATTGGAAAAAGTACAAATATGGACAATTATTGCGTACGCTGGTAGTCCGATCAGTGTAACATCAATTCATTTTCTTTTTTTTTATAAAAGGATAAACTTTTTCCTTTCTTCTCTTTTTTTTTTTTTTTTAAAAAAAAAAAATCAAAGAAAACTTCTGGTGATCATGTTGAAATTGATTCTGTTTATTACATTATTGTTGGCCTATATCATCAACACTGTTAGTGCTGCCGACTGTTGTAACATCTTTAACACCGATTGCTGTGGAAAATGCACTGGTGGTCAATACGATGGACAAGAATGCACACTCAATGGGAATCCTCATGACTTGACGTGCGATCCTCAAAATGGTCATCCTTCTTGCAGTAGTGGTTATGATACGCAAGGATGTGATCTTGGATGGAAATGCTAAACTTTTGATCATGGATGGGAATACTAAACTTTTTTATTCCTTACCTTTCTTATGACGATCGTCCTTACGAAATTGGTTAGAAGTATTGAATGTTTTTATGATTAGAATTATTTTTAATTATTAAATAATGATATATTTCTCTCATATCGTCTATATTGTTGAATATTTTATTGTAATTTAAAAAATCTGATACGTCTCTTAGTAGGAAGAGCAGAACTGTTTAATTTTTTTTTTTTTGGTGAACTTAGCTTGATGATGATCTGTAAAAAGACTAGATGATATTGTTGTAGTGATAATATTTGTGACAATTGAGTTCTAGAAATAAAAAAAAAAAAGATAGTTTGCTAGATTGATTTCAAAAATGGAAATCAAAGTCTTGTATATGATTACACTTGATCATCATCGAAAAATATAAAGTAACTTGAAATATAAAACTTGATGATTATTGTAAATATAAATAATAAAAAAAATAAAACTTAGGACGATTGTTTCCTTAAGAGTGGTTTATATGATCTGATTTATAAAAAATCTTTCATTCATAAATAAAGAAATTTGAAAAGGTGAAAATATCTGAAACCTAGTTGGATATCTACAATAAAATAAAACATATAAAATAGTAAGAGAAAAGTATAAAACTTGACGATAAAATAAAATAAAATAAAAAAAGTAAGATATGATAAAAATATCGACAAAAGTAAAAAAAAAAAAAAAAAAAAAAAAAAAAAAATTAAATGATCGGTTCAATGTTTGTTGCATGATTCCAGATGTAGTTGGTATTCATCAGTAATTCTAACCACCGTCTTTGCACTGTAACACCACGTCGAGTAGACATGTATCTCTTCGCATTTTTGTAATTCGCTCAAAAGCTATCATCATTGCACCAAATTTGGATTGAGCGTAGATGAAAATGTTCTCTTTCAATCGCATTAATGTCAATTTATACTATACCTCCCAGTTTATGGAGTAATTAAAAAAATAAGAGTCAATTCAGTCATCCCTCATCCAATAATGGCCATCATCCAACACAACTACCACTATTGGATTCTTTACAAAAAGCAATTTAATACCATTTAATTCCATTTTATCGGTTATCTTACCACCTAATGAGCAATCAATGTCAAAAGATTTCATCGATATTTTGGAAAAACTGCCTGATGACTGCTCGACAACTGATTTTTACAGCCAAACTTTGGCTGAGGACTTTTAAATTTTTGGCTGTAAAATCCAAAAAAGCCATTCCATTTTTTCATCCTGCATACAAAGGTTAAGAAAGTTTTTGTTTTTCCCTTTCTTCGCTCAGAAGTAATCATCATCACATCAGATATAACATAAGACAATGCATTTACTTTCACTTTATATTATGCAATTTATAGATAATCATTACATGTATAGAGTAAATTAAAAAAAAAAAAAAGAGGTGGGTATCAGAGCTAATTGGTGATTCAAACTCATCCATGTAAAGCAGGGTTGGACAGATCCTGGAGAAAAGTAAGACTTGATAGAGTTGGCGCCATAGATATAAATAAAGGCATCATTATTTTATATTTCAAAAAAGAAAAACAATGAAGGGCTTTTTTTTTATTATTATTAAAAGCATCAAATATACAAAAGAATAGGATTCGATATAAAGTGAAGAAAAACACTAAGGAAGAGAATAAAGGATAAATGAAAATAATAAGGGGGGAGAATATTTCTAAAAGTATATCTATCTAAATGTTCAATGATCTTGTAGTTCGTATGAAGAAGGAGAAAGAGGTTGAATGATAATAATAAACAATGTACAAATCATTTTTTAAATCTTGAAGCCAAGGTCCCGCATACATTTCAAATGAGCATCGATGAGGTTTTGACAATGTTCTTCACCTTTATCAAAAATACATTGGTCTCGCACTTTTTTCGTTTCTGGACAAGCACAACAAGGTTTGAGTGGTTTTCCGTCTTTGCCAATAGGGAGTTCCCCAGAATGAGTAGAGGTGGTTTTGATAGATTCTGTCATAATTAAAGAAGAAAAGAAAAAAGAAATAGGTCCGAAAGAAAAAAAAAAAAAAAAAGGATTCCCCTCTCTTTTAGATGATTAATCGGGCGTGACTAGAAAAAAAAAAAAAAAAAAAAAAAAGACAAAAAAAAAGATCGGATCGGGAGATGCTTTCCGTCTTTTTTCTTTTCTTTTTTTTTTTTTTTCCTTGTCTTTTCTGGTTCACATTAATTCAACATGGACAATACCAAATCTGATCAAGAACAACCAGTGGAAGCTGCTGAAATCGACCATGAGGCTAAAGCTTGGATTACTGAACAAGTGGAAAAAGAAGTGGTAAAAACCAGTTTATCATATTACTTGTGATTCCATCGTTGATTGACTCTTGTTTTGATTAGAAACGTATCCGTGACGTTGGATCAAGTGTTTTACCCATGAAGGTAATAGAAAAAAGGACATTAATTGATGAAGTGTAACTCATTATATATATATTGGTATAGATCTTGAATTGTGGTGTATTACCGAACTTTGAACAAAAGAAGGCCAGAGCTATCAATCGTATTGAATTGGACTCCAATAATGATGTTTCTAATATTGAACAAGTCATGGTCTCTCCTGCTATACCCTATCCTCATAAAGATAACTTTTATTATGTCAATGTAAAATATATTACAAAAAAAAAAGATCAATGATATTGAAATTAAATGAAACTATTTTTTTTTTTTTTGGTAGCTCATACTTGTCACTGGTAAACCTATTCCATTTATTGTTCCATATCTTTATCAACATAATATCAAGGTCACTCAACCTGAAAAGGAAATGGAAGGACGTAAAATACCAAGCAAGCAAGTGATACTGAAGAATGAATTGAAGGAATTCTTGTTCATTAACAAAGTTGGAATTCGTGGTCGTTTCTCAATTCATGAATATCATGATGTATAAATATAGTTTAGATTATATAATGTTTTATAGCTATCTTTTTTTTTTTTGTATAATAAACAACGCACTATGACATAGATATAGAAAATGATGCTTTATTATTTTACAGTATTATCAGATGATGATATTCAGTTGTGACCCTTTGTGATGACTCTTTGTGATGATGATGATGATGATGAATGATGATGATGGATGATGATGGATGATGATGATAAATGATGATAATGGATGATGATGATAAATGATGATGATGAATGACGATGAAGAATGATGACTCTTTGTGATGACGATGATGAATGATGATGACTATGGCGGATTTGTCCAAGCCAACCGTTTCATAGGAGGGTTTTCGACAAGTGGCATGAGTAAGAGCAATCACATTGATTCAATAAGGATATTACCTTTTTTTTCTTTGCAAATCGAACAAAATCGTTTCCCTCTTTATTCTATATGAGTCACTATGCTTACTTTGACTAGATAACTGTCCATCACATACCAAATATAGGCCTGTCGCCGTTGGTGTTACCAGAACGAACTACATTTGAAAAAAGGGATGTTTTTGGAACACCGCATTAATCATTTTTGATCTTTTTTTTTTTTTTTTTTTTTTTTTTTTACACTTTTCTCTCGTTCGTTCGTCATTGGAATTTGGTGTCAATTTGAATATGCGAACGCAGTATTCAGAGATATTACAAGAAGAAAAAGTAATTAATAAGAATCAAAGCAGATACTATAAACTAACTGTCTTTCTTTTGGCTTATAGATTGTACTTCAAGATCAATATGAGGCCTCTCCATTCCATAAAAACAAAAAGGAAACTCTAAAGCCAACCAGACTAGACATCTTTGATTTTGACTCTACCTTATTCTTATCACCATCACTCAGTCCTACGATTTGGCATCCTACATTGATCAAAGAACTTGTTGGAGAAGATGTATTTGGTCCAGGTATAAACAAAAGTTACTTTTTTTTATCTTTGAGGAAGAACTAATCATTTTTCTTTTTATATATACTCTTGTTAGGTTGGTGGAAGGATTACCGTTCGTTGGATTTGGGACCTATCGACATACTGGAAGCAACACATTGGGCAGACTATTGGAACGAAGATATTGTAGAAGAGGCAAGGAAATCTTTGGAAGATCCTACCATCATGACAGTACTTTTGACTGGACGACGCCATGTACCATTTTATCCTTTGATATCACGGATGCTTGCTTCTAAAGGATTGGCATTTGATCTTCTAGGTTTACGACCAGATCCAACTCAAGAAACCCATGATGCTCATGTTAACAACGAACAACAACACAATGTATTGGCTTACGGTGCAAGTTCAGTGTTTGCCAATACTCTTCACTTCAAGACGAGTTTCATACTTAATCTTTTACATAACGTACCAAGTTTGGATTCAATCAAAATGTGGGACGACAGACTTCCTCATGTCAAACGATTTCAAGGATTTCTGAATACTCTTATATCCAAAAGAACCATCACGACAGGATCAGCAATACATGTACCAGCCATTCGACCTCGCTATCGACCAAAATGGGAACGCAGGATCGTCAATCACGTTTTAGCAACTCATAGTGCCAATGAACTTTTATACCTGGAGCAACAACGATGGAATCGAAAAATCAACACTATTTCTTGGGATGATAGGTTATTTTCTGATGATGATGATGATGAGGATGGTGATGGACAATATCAACTGGATCTTCATATCGATAAGGGCTGTCTAACCAAAGTAGCGAAACATTTATCACTTACATTATTACCATCATCCACCATCGTACGCCTGGATGATGATTTTGTACAACGATTACAAACTATCTGTGTACCTTTTTATAACGAGTATTTGAAAAAGCACCATAAAACAATGACTGGATGGCAGGCCAATGCAGAACGACCTTTATGGTTTGGACAACAAATCGTACTCTCACCAAAAGTGCTCTCAGCTAGGGAAATACAACAACATTATGGCGGTGGATTAGGGATGCAAGTCAAATGTGTGATGCGTAGTGTATCCATACCTGATCCGGTGTTTGGTATGATGGCTCTGGTCGACATTTATCCATCATCGACAACGAACGGGAAATGGGAAACAGCAAGTCCAAAAAAGTACCTTTTAGCTCTCTTGTATAAACCTTCGGATGCAACTTTTATTCTTCGAAAGAAATTCAATTGGATACCTGGTCCTTTTACAGAAAAAATAGAAGGTAATGGTCAAGTAGCTCTCTCTTATTTGCTTGGATTGGATGGTACTGTGAAAAACAACGAAGAACATCAATTGGTTTGCCTGGATGCGGAAACCAAGGCACTTGTCTTGGGAAAACGTGCATCAACGGATGACTTGAACAAAGCAAAACAGACAAAGAAACAACATCGTCAAAGTTAAATAGAAACGGAAACCTTACGATGTGTAACACTATCTTTTTATTATTCATTATTTACTATTAGTATTTTAGATTAGTTAGTCTAGCACTCTCCTCCATACCTTTTCTTCATTCTAATTCACCTTAAAAAAAAATAAAATAAAATAAAAATAAAAACAAATCATAAAATAATATATATAGACTATTGTCCAATGGAAATGATATTTATTCAAAAAGAAAAGATAAAAAACAAATATGATACAGAAATATATAAGTTGTAATAATGGAGATATAAATATATAACAAAAGTTTCTATGATTGATCAAAGAGGAGATTCATCATCATCATCAGGGACTTCATTGTGTTGTTCATCTTCTTCACATTGGACTTGATGAGGATTGGACCAGACATACCAATACCGAACCAAAAATGTACCTAATCCAATCTGAACAAACCAAAAGAATAAGACGGTCCATGCGATTTGATACAGATACTTTGGTGAAAAGACAGTCCAGATAAATAAATGTTCACGAAGCACCATGACTGAAATAGACAGTGCCGCTGTAGCCACACTAAATACCATCGCTTGAATCAAACAATAAGAGAGCCATTGATCATCATCATCATTATTATTAGTTTGAGGAAGGTTGTTTTCATTCATTTTGCTGTCATTGTCAGAAGCCAATACCCAACCTGCTATACACCACCAAAGAGCACCGGACCAGTTGGAACAGAATGTGATGATCCCAATCAAGACAGTACGATAGCCATCCACACCAATGTATGCGTTGCTGAGATCAATAGATGCAATCGAGTTGGTGCGTCCCATTACAAAAAAGCCATAGTGACATAGACAGACCGCTAAAAATCCACGTACCCACATAGGTACTTTACCATGAAGTCGCTGCCATGCCAATAATCCTTCCATTTGCACAGTGAAGAGAAAAAAGTGAATTGCATGATGAGGTTTGCTGAGTAGAATCAAAAGAGGTGTTGTCATATAGAGTATCAGTCGTAAATAAGGGCGTCCATAATCTAAGGATTAAAAAAAAAAAAAAAAAAAAAAAAAGGAAAAAATGAGAAATGAAGATCATTGTTTCTTTTTTTTTTTTTTTTTTGTTACCTTTGTCCTGACCAAGATTCATAAAACTGGCATGTTTTGAGACATAGAGAATGGCAGTGAGAAGTAAGAAACAAGCTCCAGCATAATTGTAAATCAATTGGCCTAATTCAACTTGATTCAAACGATGCACGAGTTCAAACGAGAGTAATGATTCGTAGTAGATAGATGCATCCTTGACACCATCAATACCATCCACTCGAATCTTGTAAGCTAATACCAGAAGTGCCATCAAGCAAGTAGTCAATACGTAAACTATTTTGCATAGTTTCCGAATAAGTCCTGCACTTTGACTGACATCAATCGAGTTGACTTGTTTCATACCGAAGAGAGTAGTACGTATGCCAAGTATCAAAGGAAGGATCAAAGAAAGAGACATAAGATGCCACACCATGTATGAGTTATCCTCTGTCAAGTCATTCCCACTACCCCAAAGTATACCAAATCGCACTAATATCATTTGAGATACACATAGTATAAATAACGTGCATTGTTGTCGAATAGATTTCCCAACGATAAAGAAACTAAAAAAAAAAAAAAAAAAAAAAAAAAAAAAAAAAAAAAAAAAGGCTCCCTGAGTAAGTGTTTTTTTTTTCTTTGATGCTCCATCATAATTCTCATACCTTTGGAATCCAAGTAATAAAAGCCACGATTGTGAAAAATAATACCAGATATAATGTTCTTGCTCGACAAAACTGCTAGCAAACACACTAGATGCATAGACACCAACCAAAAGAAACATCACAAGATTCAGTGGAATCCACATAGAATTGAATTGTTTGGACATATCCTTGAAAACCCACACGCAGATAATCAGAGCACTTAGTATCATCAATCCACATCCAATAGTCATCGATTGCAAATTATAGTCAGTGGCTGTGCTGGAAAGTTGATGTTTTGATTCATTGATACACTAATATAGTATTCAAAAAAAAATTAGTATTCTCTTTTTTGCATAAATCAAAAGTCCTCATGATATTACCTGTAGATACGCTGTTACTGCGTCCATTGCAAGAGCAGGACTAGGGTTGCGTAAATAGTCCTCATGGCGAAGTATACCATCAGTACATTGTTGATTTCCCAAAAGTTGATCAAGTTGATGTGCATTCAATTGAAGTGCACGTAAAACTGAAGGAGCTATAATAAAAAAATTTAGAATTTTATACACAATTTGAATTATATATATATATATATATATATATATATATTTCTTTATCTTACCTTTATTTGCCCTGAAGATGGATGATGCTAGTTGGAGGTAGAGAGGGGTCGAGATAAATAAGAGATCGTCATCACTTGGCTGTTATTATTCTCTTTACCTTTTCTATTGCCACCATATAAATCCAAAATCACTTTGCCGAGGTTGTTCTTCGGGATGGGTAATCCAAATAAGACTGCCAGTGTTGGTACCAGATCCACTTGATCAATCACTGGATAACCAAATGCAAACTCAAAATGAAAATCCGTAGGTTGACTGATAATGGGGGGACCTTCATAGCTTTCTTTTGTTCTTGTTGCATGCTTGATGACAGGCCGTGAGTCGAATCTGGGACTAATGAATACCATTGCCTATGTGATCAATAGAATCAAATCAATTGGATTTTCTTTTCTTTTGAAAAAAAAAAGAAACTTACAGCAGAAGTCTCACCAATAGAAGATCCACCATGATTACCAACCTATAATACAAAAATGAATATTAACCGTGTATTCCTATATAAAAGCAAAATGTATCACTCACATCATTCATTCCATGATCTCCACAAAGAACTATCAGAGTTCCTTTTGCATTTGGATCAGTTTTCATGCGTTTCACATCTTGTTCCGCAACAATGTTGTAGATAGATTCCATAGCTTGATCCATTTCCTGTTGCTTTGGGTACATCAAAGCACTATATTTTTTTTTTTAAAAAAAAAAAAGAGAAAAGTGAATTTAGTCTCATATTACTGGTCCTTTTTTTTTTCCTACCTTTTCGGACCACCCAGATGACCAATGTGATCAAGACCAAGATAATGAAGGATCACAGCATCCCAATCCAAAGTTGAGAGATCCGATTCAATATGTCGAGTTACATTTTGATCTACTTGTACAGTATCCTAGAGGCAAACAGACAAAGAAAGAGATCAGAATTGATAATTGATCATATTCCTATATTTTATCTTACCGACACGTAGAATGAGGTGGTGCCATCTGTCTTTGTAAATAATCCAGGAAATAATCGCATCCAAGTATCATCACCAAAAAAGTGTATAGTACGGTTACCATTATGCTTGAATTGATAAACCCAATTGTCGTGATGTTCCAAAGACGAGCTTGTATCAGATTCTGCAATGTTCAATATAGCATCCAGAAAACTAGGCACAGTTCCTGTGATAATAATAATAATA
This sequence comes from Halteromyces radiatus, assembly GCF_025201355.1. NCBI lineage: Eukaryota > Fungi > Mucoromycota > Mucoromycetes > Mucorales > Cunninghamellaceae > Halteromyces > Halteromyces radiatus. The sequence goes on along the minus strand of NW_026251696.1, from coordinate 101,051 downwards.
ATAACAGAAAAGATAAAAAATTAACCTCTTAACACCTTGTTAAGGATTCTTACCAGTAGTCAAAGCTTTGATACGAGGCATAGTTACGGTAGGCGCAGTAGCTTTGGCAGTGAATGGTATAGCATTTCCTTGGTCAATCAAACTATTATATACAAAAAAAAAGAAAAAGGTTAAACATGATTGCTTTCTATGCTTTTAGTATATTCCTATCATCTATATACCTTCTAACAAACTTGAAACCTGTGTCCTGAAATACAAAATCACTAAAAGGTAAAGTTTATATTAATATAAAGATAGATTCCACTCTTTTATCATCCAACTTTTTTTTTTCTTTTTCATTACTTTCTAAGAGCATCAATGACAACAAAGACAAGTCGGTCAAATTCAGGTTCAATAAGGGAAGAAGTGGGTTGACTGGAAGAAGATGCTGTAGATAAGTGAGGAGGCGCGTCTTTGAATGAAGTGAATCCAGGAAGATAAGTTTTATATGGGAAAAACCCAGTAGAAAATAAACCAAGACCAATAAATTGTAGCAAACCTAATGCATACAAATAGAGACGGGATAATTTGAATGCCATAACATGAGAGAAAAGGGGAGATACAGAAGACGTGAAAAGGAGTGAAATTTGGAGAAATCAATGGAGGTCAGTCAATCTGAAGTTTAAACAGCTACTAACTCCCATAATTTTCAGTGGCTTTGGGTCATTTTTTTCCTCTGCTTAATTTTTTTTTCTTTTTCTTTTTTTTTTTTTTTTTTTTTTTTTTTTTTTTTTTTTTTTTTCTTTCCTTTCTCATTTCACCCTTTTCATTCAACGACCTTATTATAATTTCATCCATGGCCAAAAAGATCGATTATCAACAAGCAGAAAAAGCTGTGAAAGCTTTGAAAGAATACATTAGTCGTAACACTGAAAACGATTTGTTAGGATCTGACCATGGTGTTTGGATCGATCTTACTGTTGCCAAGATGCCAGTAGATAAAACCCATCGTCGTCATACCATGTAAGTTAATAAACAAGGATACTTTGTATGATCCAATAAATTTATTTATTTATTTTCTCTTTGATTAGTGCTCTTCCTCATTCTATTCTTCCTGAAGATGCCAGTATCTGTTTAATTGTTCAGGACAGACCTCAAAACTATCAAGAAAAATTAGAGCAACTCAAGTTAGATAGAAAAACAACTGTAAGAAAAATAAAAAAGGATAATGCAATGTACAAAGGAATCTTACTCTTTTTTTTCAAAAGGTATATTCTGCTAAACAATTTCGAGAAACTTTCGCTCGGTTTGAAGCTAGACGACAAATTGCTCGACAATTCGGTCTATTTTTGGTTGATGCTTGTCTTGCCCCCAAAATCAATTCTCTATTCGGCAAAAGTTTCACAAGTATGAACAAGCATCCCATGATCGTTAATGTATCTGCAAACAATAAAATGCTCAAAGATGACGATCAATTGAAGCAAAATATTCAAACTGCTATCAATTACACAACCTCTTTGGAATCTGCTACGGATAGAAAGTAAGATCAATATGGGAAATGATCCATTTTTTTTTTTTTTTGCTTATTCTATTCTTATATCATAATTAGGAGTGTCAAATTTGGTTTGACCAAATTATCAGAAAAACAACTTGTAGAAAATTTCAAGGTGGTGGTAGAAGATATGATTAAGGATCTTGTATGGGAACATATCTTACAAATCTCTATCCGTGCCGATCGTACTCCTTCTTTACCTATTTATAACTGTGTACCTGGCGTTTGGTTACTAAGTAAGTGATACGTGATCTTTGATCTGTATTCATCGAATAAAAATATACTCACATATTCTTTGTTTTTTTATTAGGTGAAAGCGATCGCAAAGCCGCCATCAATGATAACGAAAAAGAAATCTTGAAAACTGCTGCCAAGGCTGTTACCAAGAAATCCAAACCTACCAAGAAAGCAGCTGAAGATGCTACTGCTGTTCAAACAAAAAGCAAGATTACCAAACCTACCAAGACCAAGACTACCCCTAAAAAGAAATCTATCAAAGCTTAGATAGATTTCATTGTCCATGTTTGCTTTTTTTTTTTACCTTGTCATGTTTTCTTATTTTGATCATTTTTTTTTTATACATGTAATAGTAGCAGTAGTAGGTCATTCTTCATTCTATTCTTATAGTATCTTTTTGTATTCATTCTTGTTTTTATATTACATTCATCATCAATAAATTATATATTTTACCAGTTATTCCCATTTCACATATCCTCTTTCTTATGGTAACTAGCTATCATTCTATACATAATGATGTCTCTACGATGATCATCTGTCAATTGAATCTTGACGGTTTTTTTTTTTTTTTTTTTCACCAACGAGTTCCAAATCACACATATTTATATTCACCAAAAGTTTATAAAACCACAAACAAATATAACACAAAAAAAAGAGAGAGAAAATATGTACAGATGTATGGATTTTATTCAAACAAATTTATTTATATTTTTTTTTTTTAAAAAAAAAAAAAACTAAATCTATTTGGCAGCAGCGGCAGCAGCACGTCTACGATCACGTTCTTCAGCGATAGTCAACTTGATACCCTTACCCTTGGGAAGAGAGATCCATGGTTTGTTGCCTTGACCAATAACAAATACGTTAGAGATACGAGTAGCGAAGGTACGATCCAAAGAATCCTTGATATGAACAATTTCGAAACCACCAATGTGACGTTCACGATGAACAATAGTACCAACACGACCAACGTTACGACCACCAGTAATCATAGCAACGTTACCAACTTCAAACTTGACAAAATCGAGAATCTTGCTGTTTTCAATATCGAAACGGATAGTATCATTTACCTTGACCAAAGGATCGGGATAACGGATAGTACGACCATCATGAGTCACAATATAAGGAATACCCTTGGCACCAACCATCACCTTGCGGACCTTGCATAACTTGTACTTGGCTTCCTCATCAGTGATGCGGTGAATGGCGAAGCGACCTTTAGTGTCATAGACGAGACGGAAGTTTTCACCAGTCTTTTCAATAGAAATGACATCTGTCAAATCAAATAGAAAATATGACATGGTATTTGAAAAATAAAATCATCCGGGATTCGTCAAAGCCTCAACCAATCAGTAACCAATATAATCACAAAAAAAAAGATACAAAAAAAAAATCACCCCCCCCCTTTTCTCTTCCCATATAATCTCCATTTCACTTACCCATGAAACCAGCAGGGAAGGTAGAATCAGTACGGACCTTGTTATCAACCTTGACAAGACGTTGCATCAAAATGCTAGTAACTTCACGGCCATTGAGAGCGTACTTGAGACGATTACGAATGAATACAATCAAAGGTAAACATTCACGAGTCTTATGAGGACCAGAGCTAGGCTTAGGGGCATAAGATCCTAATGAAGAAAAAAGAGAGAGAGATATATAAGTATCATATCCAAATCATGTATTTTCCATCAGTACACCAAAGTATCAATATATATATAATATGCATGTATGTGTGTTTTATATGATTGATTATCAGTAAATTTTTTAAAAAATTTTCTCGTCACCATAAGTTACTCGGATTGTTGAGCTTGACTATAAATTTTTGTATTTCATCCCCAAAAAATCATATCACACACAAACATATATATATATACATTGACTTGAGGTTTCCTGTATGTCTAATAGATTAACTTACCCAAAAGTTTATCTAACATCCAGTGCTTAGGAGCTGCCAAACGCTTCATATGCTTCTTAGGACCACGACCCTATGAAAATAAAACTGTTAGTTATCATCCATCCATCCATCCATCCATCCATCCATCCATCTAATCATCTTTTTTCACATAAAGTGTAAAAGCATATTCATTTAAGCTTACCATTGTTATATAATATAATGTAAAGAAAAAGTAAAGAAGAAGAAAAGAAAAAAAAGTATACAAGATCGCGATAGTCAAAAAAAAAAAAAAAGATTTCAAAGCGGAGTTCAGTAAATAATTTTTTTAATTGAATGCAATCAATACAAGAGCTGTCACTTTTTCCCGAGAATTCAGGGGACCACCAATCAAATACATTCTTTGAAGCATATAGGTTTGAAAAATAGAAAAAAAAAGAAAAAGAGAAAAAAAAAGGTACATAAATCTACCTCCAAGATAAATACATAATTATTATTTATTATTATTATTTATTTATTTATTTCAATCAAAAAGTAATCATTATATATATAAATTATAGAGTTTATAAAATATGAAATTGATTGGATAGACATAACAAAGATCATTGAAATATTAAATCCCGTAGGACGTTGTTTTGTAATTCGGTGTAACTATAATTTCCATCTTCAGAAGCAAGCTAACGAAAAATCAACTATAGCTGAGAATTTTTTTTTTTTTTTTTTTTTTTTTTGCGCTCACTTTTCACTTTCTACCTTTTTTTTTTTCTTCTTTTTTTTTTCTTTTTTTTCTACTTTCTTTCTTTTTCTTTTTAACTTTTTTTTTTTTCTATCTTGGAACTGAGGTCAACTCGGATGAACTTTTGGTCCCACAAAATTCATCGTGGATAACCTAAACTTTACTCCATAATGTCACAGTCAAGTCTACAAAATCCAATGTCTTTATTAAAACCAACTTCACCTACAACTCAGCCTACTCTTGATTCTTCTTTCGCTATATCATCACAACATGCAACCTCAGGTGGATCAAATCAAGCAGTAACAATAGCAAGTTCTCGTTCACGTGCAGGAAGTATCATTCGGTCTATGGTAACTCCTTCTGCTAGTCCTTCCCCTTCTCGACGTCCTTCTTCTGCTACTCACACCATGATGGGAAAACGTATGTCCAGTGTATCTGAAGCCTTACATCTCAAGTTATCAGCATTGACCTTACAACAAGATGGTAATCCTACTCTTGTTTCCCCTTATGGTAATCCAACTCCTCCTCAGCTCTCTCCTTATCCAACAACAACTTTCACCAACGCGTCTACCACTTCATTATCTCAAGTATCAGAATCCAATTGGGCTAATAAATATGACGATTTTGACATTAAGGATCCTATAGGTAAATCTCCATTGGAAATATCACTATATTGATTTAATTAACATTAGTTTTTTTTATTATGAGGTTATGGCTCCTCTGCTATTGTTTATAGTGCTATCTACTTACCAATGAATAAACGTGTTGCCTTGAAAATGATTGATCTTGATATGTTTGAACGCAATCAAATTGATGAACTACGTGTAAGAGTCTTCCCTTCCTACTGTCAGTTTAAAAAGATTCTCATCTATTTTTATCAATATGTATTATTATTATTATTTCTTAATAGAGGGAAACGGCTTTGATGGCTTTGTCAAAACATCCAAATGTTCTCAAGGTATATGGCTCATTCGTGAATGGATCAAAATTATATATTATTACACCCTATCTATCGTTTGGTTAGTTATATTACGCAAAAAACAAAAATCCATCTTTTGTTTTTTTACTGAATCCTTTCATGATTATTATATAGGATCTTGTTTGGATATCATGAAGACAAAGTTTCGTGAAGGATTTGATGAATTTAGTATTGCCACCATTTTAAAACAAGCCCTAGAAGGATTGGTTTATTTGCATAAGAACGGACATATTCATCGGGATGTCAAGGCTGGAAACTTATTAATGGATGATCAAGGTACTGTTCTATTGGCTGACTTTGGTGTTTCTAGTTCTTTATCTGAAAAAGGTGATTTACGGAAAACTTTTGTTGGCACTGTAAGTACCAAATATGACATCTCCTTTGTTTGCCCTTTTGTTTCCCTCCTTTTTTTTTCCCTTGATGGTGGCTCAAAACCTTCTTTTTTTTTTTTTTTTATTCGTCACATCATAGCCTTGTTGGATGGCGCCTGAAGTGATGGAACAAGAAGGTTATGACTTTAAGGCTGACATTTGGAGTTTTGGTATTACTGCTTTTGAACTTGCTACTGGTCATGCTCCTTTTGCCAAATACCCACCCATGAAGGTAAGAAAAAGAAAAAGAAAAAGAAATGGAATGCTGTTTTATTGATGATCATATTGTCTTACTTATAGGTTCTCAAACTGACACTCTCAAATGCTCCTCCTACTCTGGAACACGTACATACCAAATATAAATACTCCAAGTTATTCAAAGAAATGATTGATCTTTGTTTGCAAAAGAACCCGGACTCTAGGTAAACTCTTATTAAAAGTAGTATCTCATTTATTCATCCGCTTTTTTTTTTTAGGCCATCTGCAGAAAAGTTATTACAACATCCATTTTTCAAACAATGCAAGAAAAAAGAATACCTGTGCAAAGCCATTCTTAGTCAGGTGTTGCCTTTGGATCAACGCCCACATAAGACCTTACCTCAAAAGCGTGTCTCTATTGAATCAAGTGACCAATGGGATTTCGATGATACCCCTCTCCCAGATGCCAACACTGTGAAGACTTTGCCTCACGATATCGAAAGACAGATTCCAACAAGAACACCCATAGAAACGACAACAGCTCCTCCTCAACAACCAACAAGACGACATATCACTTTTGGCGATGTGATAGTTCGTGATAGAAGTAGTAGCACTAGTGTAACAAGAGCCGTCGATATTCCCCTTCATCCGTCCTGTTTACCCGATATTGCCAACACTGCAGCTGCCACAACAAAAAAGTCAAGATTCATCATCGAAGATTCTGATCATGGTGCCACCACTGGATCAACAACCTCCATCATGTTATCTCAAGGAGGAAACACTACTTCATCTGACGACCATGACACATCTAAAGATATCACCGGCACGAAACACCGTTACTCATTGCAATTGCCTGGCATGGAATGTGATCGGATACCACCGGATTCAATACTTGCAGCATCATCGGCTCGTCATTTAACTGGTCATTCGGATTCGATATCAGGTCCTCTGAACAGAGTAGCAAGTTGTGAGAATTTCTCTGGTACAGATATAAATATATTTGTTGGATTGATTTACTTTACTACTCATGTAATTTATTGTTATTTATTTTAGAGAGGAAATCAAGGTTTGAAGTGCAACATATTACATCCAATTCAACAGGAACGTCAACCACGTTTTTAGAACAACATACGCCCATCGACATTTCTCGTGAATCTTCTCGTTCTTCTTTACAGCCACAACCACAAAAACTTGGACGATTTTCCGTGGAAAAGGCCACTGGAGATGGTGGTAATAGCAACAACAGCAGCATGGTTAACAACGACAGTAACAACAATATCAACAGTAAAGATGATTCAAGAAAAGTGGGACGTTTTGAATTGACTGGACGTTCAACAACAACATCATCATCATCAGATAACGTTGTCAATACTACGATGGATTCAATTACATTTACTCGTGAACAGATTTACCCTCAAATGGAACTTTTACTCAAGCAAACTGATGCGCAAAAAGTCTTATTACAAGAAGTAATGACCCAACTTGGTTCTCAATCCTATTTACCATGTCCTTCTCTCGGTATCAAAAATCGTACTGATCCATCTAAGCGGCAAATCGATTCATTGGTTTCTCAAGAACACAAAAGGTACACTTCAAAATAAATAAATAAATAAATAAATAAAACCAACATCCCCCTTTTTATCCTATTTTCTAGATCATCAACAGATTTACAAGACACCATCGATCATTTACAACAGTTATTATCGGCGTCCATGGAAGAACGCAGTAGATTGATGAAGGAAAATGACGCTCTACGACGTGAAGTGGAACAACTACAAAGACAAACAGGCTCCTCTTCATCCTAGTATTATGTTCGTTAGTTACCTTTTCTCATTTTTTTTTTTTTTTTTTTACTTATTGTGCCCAAATGAGTGGTTTATGTATTTTTATAGTTTAGCTCTTTTTATAAATGCGTGTATAAAAAAAAAAAAATGAAATAAAACTAAATAATAATTTATTATGATCAATGATGATAATGCTTATTGGGATAATGGAAGGATGGATATATGATCATGATCGTATAATATAATATGACAATAACAAGACGAATAAAAGTCGTATTTTTTTTAAAAAAAAAATATATATATAATACAAAAGAATCAAACAGATATACTGATAAAGCCTACTGTAAATCCTAATGAAAGAATCATCATGATAAGAGCTAGATAAGAGGGAGAGCTACCAATGAGACGAGGCTGATCAATAGGTATGTTTGTTTCGCAAATGTTGTATTAGTCCACTCAGTTCCCCCCCTATTCCCCCGTTGATATCACTAGATTCCATCCTTCCTGTTGATCACATTATCCATCTTTCTGTACCCTGCTGTAAGTCCATTGATGCGTCTAGGAGAACTATGAAAAAAAAAAAAAAAAGCGATGCGAAAGGAAAAGAGAAAGGAAAAAAAAGAATCCCATGATGGTCAGAAAAGGGAAAAGGTTTAACAGAATAAAAAAAATCATTTTTGAGTCTGACAATCCACGATGATTCATTTTTTTTTTTTTTGTTATTATTATTCCTGGAAAAAAAGAATCTACGAATTAGTTAAAATGAATGTATCTCTTGTCCTTTACCATATTAAAAAACAAACTTATGTATGATACCCTACATTTCCTTACAGGTTTTTTTTCAAGTGATTCAAACCTCCTATCTCCCAAAATCTGACAATAGTAAATGATTTGTATGCATAGTATATGATATAAGAAGGCTGTTTCAAACTTCCTCTCCTTCTTTCTGCAACTAGACAAAAGATACTATTCAATAAAGAGTTTATTAAACAAAGATAAATAAAAATACAGCAAAAAAAAAAAAAAAGAATGCATAAAAGAAGTTGATCAAGGTTATGGGTATAAATAAAGCACGGAGATTGATTATTAATTGATATAATGACGATGATGCAGTTGAATCATCAAAAAAAAAAGGTCGAATGATTTTGAACTTGCATTGCATGTTGTTTGCAGATCCTTTTTCCTTGTGTGAAAAAAAAAAAAAAAACCTGAAGACGATTTTTTTTTCAAGCCTTTTCCCAACCTAAAGGATGATCCATCACCAATACTTTCTCGCTACAATAGGAAGTAGATGATGGTGTTGATAAAAAGGAAGAATGAGTAAAGATATTGGCAGGTTCGGCAGGTAAATGTTCAGGAATGCTTTCATAATCATCATCATCGTCATCATCATCATCATCGATATCATCTTCTTCATCGATATCATCTTCTTCATTCAATTCTGCTGATGGAGTACGATCATATTCAAGTGAACTATGAGTATAAAAGACAGTATCAATACCATAAAAACGAACAGCCTTGGATGATTCATGTGAATGAAAAGAACGTTTTCTTTTCAATTGTTTGGTGATACGATGCCAAGTTTGTGTGAATGAAATCATATTTATAGTTTAAAAAAAAATGATAAAAAAAAATGAAAAAGGAAAAAAAAAATAATGTAATTTAGAAAAGAGTTTATAACGATCGATATATCCACTATTTTTTTTTTTTTTTGAGAGGGGTAAAGAACCTCCTTGCATTTTCTTACCAATACATTTATGCAAGGAGCCATAAACACATTACATTGGCTAAGTTGTTCTAGTTTTCATTCAATCTGTAATTCAAACAAAACATTAGATTTTTTTCTTTCCTTTACGTCAAAAAAAAAAAAAAAAAAGAAAAAAAAAACGTGCCATGGCTCATGATAAAGTTATGATCGAAAAAAAAAAAATCACCTTTCTGAAAAGATCATGATGGAAAGGAGATCAGAAAAAACCAGTAGTGTTGTCATGGAAACCCTCCGACTCCTTTTTTCTCCCGCCAATTACATCATGTTATAACGGAAATAACGACGTCGAAAACAATATTGTCTCCAATCTCGTAAAATGGAATGAAACCAAGAAAATTTCTTTTGTTGATGATGATTCGATTCGGTTTGATGGACCCGATCGTAAACACCATTGATGATGATGACCGAGTTGGATAAAGCAGGTGGCTTCGTCACGATGGTATGGTTCATTGACAAAAGATTGGAAGGATGGATCATGGTAGATATTTCGGATGAATGGATGGTTGTAGATATCGACATTTTATGAAAAAAAAAAAAAAAAAGAGAAAAGAAGAATAAACGAACCTTTAATGTAGGAAATTTTTTTTTTCTTTTGTCTGGCAAAAAAAAAGAAAAAAAGCTAAAAAAAAAAAAAAAAGAAATTGACAGTTTCATTCTGCGGGAGGATTTTTTTTTTTGTACAACCCGGGTTTTTTTCATTTTTTTTTTTTTTGAAAAGTTGTATGAATCACCAGCCCTCCTACATCAGATTCCAACAGATATAGACATTGAGCACTAAGACATCCAATCATTCTTTACTCGGTTAGACACTTCTTTAAATCCATGGTGAAAATCGATTTACGAGTAACACACGAGTATTGAATAAGCTGCCGCACAGTAGCTTATTCTGATCCAAAGATTCAAAACTCCTGCACTGAAAACTTTCTTACTTCATAACACCGATATTCGTCGTCGAATTGTGGGACGAAAAAAAAAAAAAGATAACCGAATCATAATAATCATAAATCAAATTCATTTCATATTTATCAAAAAAAAATATATATATTTTTTTTTATTAAATAGCCCATTCAGTCATTGCATCCATTTCTTCATCATTCACAAAAGGTTGATCAATAGATTTGATCATGGTATCACCACAAAGTACACATTCACTAGCTATAATGTTATCCATTTCTTCTTGCAATTGTTCCTTCATTGCTTCCGCCGAATGATTGGTATCTATTATTACATCAGTTGTGCTATCACCTGAAAAGATCGCACCTGCTGCTGCATGCATCCATTTCGTAGCTGGTCCAGTCATCGCTATACTGCTTGTGAGTCCTGTTGATGGTGCTGTTGTTGGCGAAGACGGATGTAATGCTTCTTCCAATTGTGCTAAACGTCGAAGTGATCGTGGAGGTAAAAATTGTGTTATCTAATTTTTTTTTTAAAAAAAAATATGATTATTAGAAAAAAAAAAAAAAGATCATTGTCATTCTTTTTTTTTTTTTTTTTTACTTACCCTTTGAATCATACATTCAGCATGGAAAGCATGCTGACATGGAAAGATATAGAATTGTCGAGATAATAATGGATAATGACAAATATAACACTTTTCAACTGCATTCACAAGTCCAAAACTATAAAATAAAAAAACAAATAATTAGCAATCATCTGTGTTTTTATCTATTCCTTGATTACCGGCTTCGTAAATCCCGAATGTCCACACGAATATTATCAGAATTCTTGGTAGCTTCATCCATTTCCATTTTCAGATCTTCAATTTCATTGTTATAATCTTCCAAGGCTGTACAAATATCATCTTTAAAATCGCCAATCATCAAGAATTCAGAGAAGAATGGAAGAACATCATCAATTTGTAACAGATCACATTGTGCCAAGAATGACATAGCCCTACCATTACCATATCAGTATCATTCATTGTATATTGGAAGTTCAAACTTACGATTTAATATCCTTGTTTTCAGCAACTACTTGTTTAGCAATAGTCAGCCATAATTTCTTTCGTAATGCATCGTCATCTTCAGGTTTGTCTGCATTAATACAAGCCAATTCAATATCGTGGTTCTAACAAAAAAAAAAAAAAAAAAAAAAAAAAAAAGGTAAATAATCGATGCAAAACTATTGTTGAATTACCTTTAAGGCCAAATTAACAGCTTCTTCATATAATCCCATTTGACTATAGATATGTACACAACTTTGGGTTCGTCCATTTTGACTACATAACCGTAATGCATAATCCAAGTTGTAATGCATTTCCCGTCCCTAAATCAAAATGGATGATCAGAATCTTTTTTCTTTGGTATTTTTTCTTCCCTTACTTCATTCTTCAAAAAGGCCAGCAATGCCGTTTCATCTTGAGTGGATTGAATTGCATAAAGAGTAAGCAAAAAGTTGTGAATAGCAGCATCCGTACTACCAAGTGTTGATACTACAAATGATAAATATCGTATAGCTTGATTCTGGTGATAATCAATATGTACATTGAGTCATCAAAAACATTCCACACTTTTTTTTTTTTGAATGTGCTTACTGGTAATGACTTTTCAGCCAACTTGCTATGATCATATCGTAAAAGAGCTGGGATTAAACGTCGCGGATTCAGATTTGGTTGTCTCATCCATATATTCACAGTTTCATAAGGTTCGTTTTCCATAAGCACTGGTGAGAATCGGTAAAAGATATCCGTCTTGTTCTAAAAAATTAAAAAAAAAGTGGATTTGTTATTTCATTCTATCCAATATACTTTCTTCTGTAATTACCTGTTTGCTTAAAACCTCTAAAGCTTTCTTCCAATTTTTCTCCATAATCCAATAATTAATGACTTGTTCATAGTCCCCAATTAATGTTGCATAAAATAATAATTCTTCGTTGCGTCCATGATTTTTTAGCAAACTAAACGTTGTAGGAGCATGTAAATGAGCATTATGTGATTCTATAAACGTCCTGAATTCATCGACAATATCTTCTTGTTGTTCTTTGCAGTGTGCGAGATCATCATTAGTTCCATTTGTTGCATCCTTTGCTGTGGCAAGTAAATTTGTTGTTGTTACATTACTACTGTTACATGAGAGAGAATGTGCCGAAGAGATCAAATTATCAAGTTCATCCAGTTTTGATAAATATATTTCTACCAACCATGTTGCCAGCATTGTTTTTTGAGATCGATCCTGACAAAAAAAAATCAGATAATTTCTTCCAAGATCTATATATCACATACCTTTTTCTGTAGTCTAGCCAATTTGCTTCCAAGGTAAATTCTTAAGGCATCCATTTCATCTTGCTCAATAAACTTGAGAGACACCTCTTCAAAAGGCACAGTGCTTTCAGCAAAGAATTTTGCACTCATCTGGAATCGACGTTGACCAAAATAATCCTTCGCTTGAGCAGTGTATACCTTATCCTTCTGAGCTGGATCTTTGCAGTATTGTAATGCCATGTTGTATTGTTTCTTTTCCAAATAGAGTTTCCAAACATCACGCTCTTCATTCTTGATTACCAATTCGTACATAGATAAGGAAGTATATACCCAGAAAGTTTTCTTTGTATCATCCACTGCCATTCCGATCACATTTTCTCCATAGTTCTAATATATAAAATGAATTATTAATAAAACCAACATTTAAAATGCCTTTTTTTTTATTATTATTATTATTATTTTCTTACCAAAGGTAACATTTCTTCATAGACAATTTGATCATTTAATTGACAAATGGCTCTCATGCGATCCTTATAAAGTAAAATAAAATGAAATTCTGTCAATGCCACAGATATAGGAAATTCCATCACAAGTTGTCCAGCTTCATCATCTGACTGAACAGAAGGGTATCTATAATAGGAGATTAGTAAGTATCCTATTATCTTATTATAACTCTGATTTTTTTTTATTTTTTTTTTTACTTACTGGACCAACTGTACATTGTCAATGACGCTATCGCCAACATTTTGAGATCCAAAAATAAGATCACCATGATAAATACCAGGACTTGTCAACCAAGCAAAAGTTTGAGCCACACCTTGTTGTTGAATTTCATGAAATCGACTAAAAAAATGAACTTCACTATAAGGGAGTTCACCAGGTAATTCTTGGAAACCTATTCAATATAAATTAAAAAAAAAAATTAAAAAAAAAAAGATAAGAGCCAATATAACAATTACCAGGATTGATTTCATATTTGGAAAATAAACTAGCAAAGATAGCTTTTTCACCACGTTCCTCGGATGCATCACCAAAACCAGCGGGAGATCGAGTACCATTACTACTAGGATTAATGAAACCAACAAATTGATAGATACGAGTAGGAGTTGTCGCCATGACGAAATATTTCCTATTATTGACAGGAAACTGTTCAAAGTGCAAACCAGTGATAGGCATTGTAGATTCATGAATAGAATAAACTTGTTCCAAGTATCGTTCTTCACGTCGAAAGAATTCATCGGTGGGTTCCAATACAGTTTCGTAGATCAAACCTTTCTTAGTACCAATTAATATTTCACGTGTGGATGGATCAGCCAAAGTCGCTTGTTTATTCCAACCAATCGAAGTAATACTAATACCTTTGAGTTTGTTCAATTGTTTCGTTCGTCGCCATTTTTCGTACAAGTAATAGTTTTCTTCATGATCAGTGGTAATAATCAAATGTCGTCCAGTAGGATCAAAGAATAATTTAATAATTTTACCATCACTAGGTTTTCGAGTGATTTCAATATCTTAAAAAAAAAAAAGAAAAATCAGTCAGGTTATCCGTCAATAGGTCATATTATTTTACCTTCCACTTCAAGAGGATTATCCAAGTCAATACGTAATATTCTAAAAGTATTCAAGGCAATGACCAAAATATTATTGGATACCGCCATATCGACTATCTTTGCTGGAAGTTGAAATTGCACATAATCAAGAACAAAAATAGGAAGTTCCACTTGACCAAATCCAGTAGAGACATAGCCAGTTTCGAGCTAGATAAAATAAAATAAAAAAAAAAAAAAAGAGTTAACTATTACATGAAGTAAAATAAATTTTCTTTTTTTTCTATTTCTTTTCCTATTTTTACCCTCATTGTTTCAATACCATCGTATCCATTAGTATGACCATTAGAAGAAGTAAATGGATCACCAAATAGAGCCATGACAGGACCATTATCTGTTTCTGATGCTTCTATAAAGTCATCTATATGAGACATGTTGAATATTGTAAGAAATGCAACTATAACGAAGAAAAACGAGAGAAAAGGGGGGCAAGTGACAAAAGGTTTCACTTTCTGCAAAAAAAAAAAAAAAAGATGGGAAAGAAATAAACGCGGAAATTCATTTCCCGCCACATCTCTTTTTTTTTTTTTTGTTTCCAAAACTACCTTCCTTTCTTCGTTTTATTTTACACTGTAAAACGATGACTCTTGTCAAAGACCTGACCTTGACTCAACAAAAAACATTACAGGTAACGATAAAAAACATGAATATAATATATAATTGTCTATGACTGATATCTTTTTCTAAGTCATTGGTAGCGGATATCAACAGTCTCTATTCTTATTACAGTAAAGAATACATGGAACAATGGAGTAAAGGTTGTGATAATGATCAAGTACTTGCTAATGCACCGGATGTAGTCAAACAGGTAATTTATTAATAATTATATTATGAATATACTTTGAACTGATTGCTTTTTTTTCAGTAGGTTGAACAAGGACTAAGGTCACTTGGTTTGTTCCATATTAGTCGTTTTATTCCTGTTGAATCTGATTATTACGATTGGGAAATTCAACAACGAGCGTAAGTAAAAATATATAGATAATAATATATGTGTGAATATTGATTTTTTTTTCTATACAAAACAATTTTTAGGTTTCGAGTTAAAGCACCTTCTCGGTCACATATGTGCAAAAGTTTGATTATGGAAAACACCCGATGCACTCATACAGAGATATCAGGTAAAAGAAAAGAAAGAAAAAAAAAAAAAAAAAGATATTTTGATTACCTACAAATAGATATGACTAAACTGTAGTTTATTTTTTTTTCATAGATCCTCTGTATTCAAGGTTTTATTGTATCATCACTCGGGTAAATGACTAGTTGAATTTTGTTCTCATCAATGATACCAATGACTTCTGTTTTTTTTTTACGTAGTACGATTCCCCTGTCAACACTCAAGTGCTAATGAACTATGTACGCGGACTGACTAATAAAACAATCAGCAAGAAGAATTACAATTTTCGATTGGCTGACGCAAAGGTAAGAAAAGAAAATGATAGGAAGAAAGTGTTAAGATGATTCATTGATAATGCAAATCTAGGTCTCTTTGGAATTGACTGGCTTTCAAAAGGGTGGTGTTTGTCCCATTGGTAAGATATATTTTATATTTACAAGTTATTGATTCATCATCGATTATATCATCTAGGTATGAAAAGTGCCATTCCATTGATCATGTCCGAATGTGTTACAAGATTAAACGTAAGTACATAGAGCCATCCAATATACAATTCATCTCAACTTCTTATCATATAGCCTCCTGTCATGTACCTGGGCGCTGGTCATATCGATTGGAAATTAGGAATACCTGTACAAGAATTCATTGATAAGACTGGATGTTTTATTACCAACTTGGATTAGATCATTATAGAATAGAATAGAATAGAATCATAATGTAGAATAAAAAGGTACTATATATATGAAACTTTTTAAATTTGGATGGATGCTGTCAAAATCTGGAGGGTGTGACTGCCGGGCACATGTTTTTTTTTTTCTCTCTCTGTGTCAATTTGCGAGGGCCCCGCTTATATTTTTTATTTTTTATTTTTTTTTTTTTATATGAGCGATTCAAATTTATATCAAAAAATTCAGTTTCCTGCGTTTGTTGTTTTTCTTTTCTTCTATTAATCCTTGAAACTCTCCCCACTCTTTTCCCCTTCTTTTTTTTTACCTTTCATTATAACTAGACGCTATGGCAACCACTGCTCTTGGATTACACTTCGCTAAGCGAACTTTTTGTATGTATACAAATATATGATTGAACGAACGGAACGAAACGAAAATCAGCTTTCAATACCAATATATCCATTCTTTAACCAAATGGACTGTTCTTCCGTTCATGAAAAAAAAAATAAATAAATAAATCTGGAAACTTGTTTATTGATTCACCTTTTTTTTTTCTTTTTTTTTAATTTATATACATTAGCTACATCTATCCCAAAGGTATTGGCGGTAGCTCCTAAACGAGCCATGTCCACTGAAGCTGTTCGCAACATTGACGATATTAAGGATATTACTGTTACCCCCAACAACAGTGCTGGTAAAGGATAATAAAATGATTTGCGAGAATTTGAATCTTTAACTGTCATTATTATTCTTATTATTATAGAATACGTTTTGTCCACTGTTGATCGTGTTGTTAGCTGGGCTCGTGAAGGTTCTATTTGGCCTATGACTTTTGGTTTGGCTTGTTGTGCTGTGGTAAGTAATATCATCAACAGAAAAATTGAATCAATTTATCGTTTATATTCATCCTTATTTTTTTTTGGGTATGTTTAGGAAATGATGCATTGTTCTACTCCTCGTTATGATCAAGATCGTATTGGTATTGTGTTCCGTGCTTCTCCTCGTCAATCTGATGTGATGATCGTTGCTGGTACTTTGACAAACAAGATGGCTCCTGCTTTAAGAAAAGTCTACGATCAGGTAAATTATAAAATGTTCGATGATCATCTATATGAAAAAAAAATATCAATCTAAATACTTATATACATAATCACTCATTTTTTTTTTTTGCTCTTTTTTTTTTTTTCTCTCTATTTTAGATGCCTGAACCTCGTTGGGTGGTATGTTCATTATGTCAATATATAATAAATACAAGATATTCTAATATATATTTTTTTTGTTTTTTTTTTTTTATTAGATTTCTATGGGATCTTGTGCTAATGGTGGTGGTTATTATCATTACTCTTACTCTGTTGTTCGTGGTTGTGATCGTATTGTACCTGTTGACATTTATGTTCCTGGTTGTCCTCCTACTGCTGAAGCCTTGTTGTATGGTATTTTCCAATTGCAAAAGAAGATGAGAAGAGTAAGTGAAAACTAGCAAATAAAGAAATGATCATCCTTACTAATTTGATTTATATATATATATTTCTTCTGTAGACCAAGATCACTCAACTTTGGTATAGAAAGTAGACATGTTCATCATTATTATTATCTTTTAGTCATATTTTTTTTCTCCCTTTCCTTTCTCCCTCTTAGCCCTTTTATATTCCTTTAGTGTAATAAAAAAAAATGTTTTTCTCTTTTGTATAAAAAAAAAAAAATGAAGTGACTTGACATGTTTTCGATTGTTGTCTGTATGTTATGATAATGCAAAATTGAATGGTGTTTTATGGGATGATGATAGTCATTTCTAATGGTGATACGATAACACCTGGAGTGATGATATCTATGATAAAGGATGACCAGGGAAAAAAAAAATCTGGAAAGCGAAAAAGTGGATTTGTATGAATGGGGGGATTTTTTTTTTTTTGTTTTTTATTTTTATTGTTATTATTATTAAGATTTCTAAATCAAATGTACATAGACTAAACTACTAACAATATACAGAATAAGATACATGATAATAACTAAAACTAAATATACTAATTGACAAGTTGATCCAAATTCCTCCATGGGTTCTCTTGGAATTAGCATCGTCGTTTTCCTTTTCCATTCTTGCCTGTCGTTGATGATGATGAGCCCTCTTGATCGTCGTCACCTTGATGATTATCATCGGCTGATCGTTTTTCGCCTGTAGTTGATGTTGATGCTGATGATAAGGAAGGAATGTCACGCTTTGACCTTGATGAAGTTTCGTTTGATTTTGATGTGTCTGCAGAAACATTTGCAGTGGTTGTAGTTTGATTTTCGATGGGTGGTTGACGCCGTCGTCTATTATTATTGTTGCCTGGTGCATATGTGAATGCCGTCGTTCTTCTGCGCACGGAATCTCCTCCAAGAGGTGAGTTTCTAGATGGTCGTGATGATCGTCTATCATCCATTCTAATCATCAAATTGCCGAGAAAATGGTTCAACATACTAAAGTTTTGTATGATACGACTCATACGTCGGAACTGAAGTGTTGTCTATATATAAAAAAAAAAAAAAGGAGTTAAGTAATCAATATACTCCTATTTTTCTTATTCATACCGTTTCACTTCTTCCCTCAGAATCAGTCTGTTCAGTGTTGGATTGAGCTTCTTGAGCTAGCTGACGTAATCTTGGTGTCATTGATTCCATCACATTTGCCAATTCTTCTAGTACCATTCCAATTTGTGCCGTTTCGCTTGTTCCACTTGCTCTTAATCTTGATCTGAAAGTTTGATTTTGTTCAGGACTTGCATTGCTAATATTCGACCAGGTGAACGCGTTGGCATCTATGAATTAAAAATGATATCAGAATTCATTATCTTTCTCTTTTTTTTTTTTTTTTCTTACCTGAATCTGATAGGTCTCCGTTCAAACTAGTCTGTATATTTGCAATGGCTGCTAGAGCTCGGGTCAACCGTAGTTCAAGAGGTGGCTAAAAAAAAAGAGAGTATATGAGTCAGTATATTATATGTATAGGATATATAAAGTTATATTTCTTACAAGTGCACTGGCATATCCGAGAGTGTTTTCAAGTAAAGAGGTATTGGCAGTTGGTTCCATATTAAAATTAAAATCAAAGTTGACAAGATTGCTTGATCTGGTTCTATTACGATTGGAGGTCATAGGAGTATTCTATAGAATTAAAAGTAATAAGCATTGAATGTTTTCATTTAATAGTGTTTTACTTCTTACCTGTGTATTATTATTATTATCTGATTGTCCATTGAGAGTTGAAGTGTTTTGAGTGTTACGTCTACCCAAACTGCCATTAAATAAGTTTTGGAGAATACCACCAATATCCTAAAGAATCAATTCCAAAGAAGAAGAAAAAAAAAAAAAGGGTTAGGAATATGATGACAAAGTTAAATAAAAGTAGATTACTTACTGGGTTATTGTTATCACCACCAAGACTTCCGATATTAGCATCAATGGTAATAAAGGTATAACCTTCGGGTGGTCTCAATATACCAGGGAAACGATTTGACGCTTGTCCTCTAGATGTATTTGATGTATTAGTTTGAGGATCGTCTACATATATAATACAACATATAAAATTAGCTCTAATCATATAAAATAAAATATAGTTCTTTTTTTCTTTTACCATTGGAAGGATTGCTAGGAGCATCAATAGGCCTAGCCACCAAGTGAATGATCATGCCATCTTTTAGGTTTGCTGTTAATGCATATAAATAAAATAAAAGATAAGAAAATCAAAACAGTCATTGGTAGATGAAAATAAAGAATAGATCCATTTTCACATTACCATATTCCGCAAGTTGTTTCCCATCTTTAAGAACTTTTCCTTGAAAGATAAGACGTTGACGTTCACTGGCAATATCAAATACAGGTTGAATAGCATCTTTGAGTTGTAACACAGAAGCATCGCTTGGTACAGTTACCGATTGCGTCTCTTGTTCTAATGATTTGACTTGTAGCGTCCAATTATCACCAGTCATGGCTTTGATTATAAAAGGTATATAGATTAAATGAAGTAAGATAGATTAAATGTCAAGAAAATAAGAAAAAAAGAAAAAAGTAAAAAATAGAGAAACAGAAAGAAACAAGTAGAAAAAAAAAAAAAGATTACATATATAAAAAAAAAAAAAAAAATAGTCGGTGTTCCAAAAGGGAGAATTTTATTCAAAAAGTTTTGAGAGATTGATCAAGGACCAATTGAGCATACAGTCCATTCATTTCTAAAAGCTGCTGATGATTACCTTTCTCCATCACATGACCATTGTCTATGACATAAATCATATTGGAATCCTATAAATCAAAAAAAAAAAACATCACATGTTAGTTGATAAAAAAAAAAAAAGGAAGCAACTATTCTTTTTTTTTTACCTGTATTGTTGAAAGACGATGAGCAATAGTAATTGTAGTTCTACCTCCTTGTTCCAATACTTGATCTAGAGCTTCTTGTACCAATTTCTCGGATTCAGAATCCAATGCTGATGTGGCTTCGTCTAATAAAAGTACTTTTGGTTTTCGAATCAATGCACGAGCAATAGCAATTCGTTGTTTTTGTCCACCAGATAATTGAGATCCTTTGTTGCCACAAGTTGTATCATAACCTTCAGGAAGACTTTGAATAAAATCATGAATATTCGCCAATCGACATACATCTTCCATTTCCTTGAAAGATATTTCATCTTCCTTGTTGTTGTAGCCAAGACGGATATTGTCTCCAATAGAAATATCAAAAACAGTCGGTTCTTGTGATACCAAGGCCATATGAGACCGTAAATTTGATAATGTAAACGATCGAATGTCTTGATGATCCAAACGTATACTACCAGAATCAGTATCATACCATCGTTGCAACATTCCAATGGTCGTCGATTTGCCTATGTATAAAAAAATAATCATTCATTTATCACTCTTGTAGTATAATCTTTTTCTTTTCTTTTGTAGCTTACCACAACCAGATGATCCCTAATCATACATGAGTTACAATATAATATAAAATGTCAGTTCATCTTCTTTTTCTCACTCCAAAAAGACCACTTACAACTAAGGCTATTTTCTTCAATGCATCTACTTGAATATTCAAATCGCCATGGAATACTGGATGATCGGGTCTTGTTGGATAAGTAAACTTGACATTTTCAAAATCAATAACACCTTGTATACTATCAGATGACGGTTCCACACCTTCTAAATCAGGGTCAATGGTAGGTTGTCGATCAATCGCTTCAAATATGGCATTAGCTGATAATTTCCCTTTAACAAAAGTTTTTGTAAATACCTAATTGAAAGAAAAAATAAAAATTAGCAATTTTGAAATTTTCATCATCAATAATCACGGCATTCTCTTTTTTTTTTTTTTTTTTTTTTTTTACCAATCCGGACCCAACACCCAAGGCGGTGACCAAGACCATCATCATACTAGTGAACATTTGATTATAAGTAATCCATCCATTGGCAATGAATCGCATCCCAGCATAAAAAGCGATAGCTTGAGCAAAAAGTGGTACACCTTGAGTACAAGCGTAACCAAACGAAGCAGCCCAGGCTTTTTTTGTTGTCATTTGATGAGGTCTTTCCGTTGCCTTGTAAAATCGATTTTCAAAGTAGACTTGTTGATTGAGAGATGCCACAGTCCGAATTTCCTTGATGGCTTCAGAAGCTATTTCTCCACACTGCTCATTAGCTTTCTTGGTAGGATCACCAAATCCTTGCTCGATCTTGGCTTCATACAACGCACCTGCTATCAAAAAAGGAGACACACCTAGAATCACCAACGTCAGTTGCCAAGACAATACAAATGCAATAATGAGACCTATTCATCATTTAAAAAAAAAAAAAAAAAAAAAAGAGATAAGTTTGAATGTTGGTAGATTCTATAGTAAACATACCTGCAATACCAGTCAAGACGGTTTGGATAATTTCACCCCACGTTTTTGTAATCAATTCATTGACATTTTTTGCATCCACAGCCAGTTTTGTTGTCAGTGCACCAGTCGTGTTTTCTGGATCATCGTAATAACCTACTTCTTGTCGAAGGTAAGCACAGAACACTTGATGTCGAAGTCGTTCGGTATATCGTTCTCCTGCCAGTTCAAAACAAATAATCTTGGTGCCAAATCCAACGAATCCTGCCACACCAACGATCATCAGTAAGAAGGAATACAAATTCGCGCCTTGCATAGGTCCATCGCTGACAAGACCACCCTTTTCTGTAATCAGTACCACCACTTGCGAAAACACGTAACCAAATGCAGGGAAAATGCAACCTGCAATGACAGACCCAAAACACCCAAGGAGTAAAAGGAACCATTCGGTATTCATTTCTTTAATGACTCGTAACATGGACACCTGTTGTTGTTGTTGTTGTTGTTGTTGTTTTGTTGATGTTGTGTTGGTATCTTGATTTTTTTCATTATCCATATCATGTTTATCCATCACCATCATTTCTATGGCTACCTTTTCTTGTTCAATCAGATCTTCCACCACTTTGGTTGTTGTTGCTGGTTCTCCGTCAGAGATAGTATTGTTATCTTGTCTATTTATTCCAATATTGTTGTTAATGTTGGATGTATCAGCGTTAAATCCTTCTATAATAGATGAATCTGTTGTCATTGGTGTTACATGTTGTTCCTGGGCAATAGTTTGTTTGTTCACCAAATCCGAGTAAATTCCTCCAAAGGCCACTAGTTCCTCATGAGTCCCTTGTTCAACCACTTTTCCTTTATCCATCACCACAATCTTATCTGCGTTTCTAATAGTAGATAAACGGTGAGCGATCATAATAGTTGTACGATTGACGGTGGCGATATCCAAGGCATGTTGAACAAGACGTTCTGATTTAGTATCAAGTGCAGAAGTGGCCTAGGAATAAAGAGATAATAATAATAAAAAAAAAAAATAGAATCAGTCATCTTGAATTTTTTTCTATATTTGCAATGGGATTCTTTACCTCATCCAATAACAATATCTTTGGATTCTTTAAAATAGCACGGGCAATAGCTATACGTTGTTTCTGACCACCAGAGAGAAATGCTGCATTTTCACCCACAATCGTATTGTACCCTTCAGGCAATTTGGAAATGAAATCATGACAGTTGGCGATTTTGCATGCTTGTTCAATTTCTGTTATTGTTGATGTTGTATGTAGTGCACCTAAACGAATATTTTCTTCAATTGACAAGTTGAATAAAACAGGTTCTTGAGAAACCACACCGATGTTTTCACGAAGCCAAGATACATCCAGAGACTTGATATCCTGTCCATCCAATAAGATTGAACCATCATTCGGATCGTAAAATCGTTGTAATAATTGCATGAGAGTGGATTTGCCTGAATATATTAATAAGAGATAAGTGAGAAACCAAGCAAAATTGAAATATAGAGAAAAAGAAATGTTCCTTTTTTTTTGTATCTTTACCGCTTCCACTAAGACCGACAAGAGCAACTGTGGATCCGGATGGTATTGATATATTGACATCATTTAAGATAGAAACATCACTACGGGTTGGGTAGCTGAAGAAGATATCTTTGAATTCCACATTTCCATGCCATGATTGAGGTAGATGTTTGTGCTTGATATCATCAGGATCAATATCAGGAATTCGTTCAATAGTACTATAAATATTGTAGGCAGCACCACATGCACTAGTGATAGAAGTTAAATTTTGAGGAATGGTTATCAATCCAACTAGTAAACACGTATAAAAAAAAAAAAAAAAAAAAGGAGAGAGAGAGAGAGAGAGAGAGAGAGAAGAAATAAATGAGATAAGTAAACATAAAATTTTCAACATGTCATCTTTTTTTTTTCTTACTTGCACCGAGAATAACGCCAAAGAAGGAAATGACGACATTTGCACCAGTAATATGACCTTTATTGACCAAAGTAGATCCATACCAAAAGGAAAGAGCATAAGTGGAGAAGAACACAAATAAAAAGATAGCAGAGCCAAGTCCAAACACTACAGCACGTTTCACTCCAGCGTAGGTCGCCTTTTTCAATTCTCGTAGATATCGAGTAACAAAGTGATGTTCCATGTTGAAGGCACTTACAGTTCGGATTCCTCCAAAAGCCTGTTCTGCAACTTGACCAGCATCAGCATAAGCATCTTGAGCCTTGGTCGTATATCTTGTTACAAGTACACCCATGATAGCAGCAGCTATTGCCAAAATAGGAAAGGTGGCTATGATCACCAAAGAGAGTAACCAATCACCGGTAAATCCCACGACAATTCCACTGATAAATTGAGCAATGGATGAGACAAATAAACCAAACTTTTCAGAAAGACCTTCTTGAATCAATTGGGTATCTGAAGTCAATCGAGTTGTCAATGAACCTTCCTTGGATGCATCAAACCAAGCCATATCTTGTCGAAGAATAGCATGAAGATATTTCATTCTGATCCGTCTTGTTTGACTATATATATAAAAAAAGAATGAGATGATAATTCATTTTTTTTTTATATATTTACTTACTTTTCACCAGTGATGATCCATAACGTTTGAGCAGCATAAGATGCTACAAGTATACCGATGGCCATATAGACAAGAATCAAAATAACAGGTAAAGTAGTAGCAATATAATCAATAGGTGCACCATCTATGGGAGGAGTCAACGCTATTGTTGTTGTGATTCGATCCAAAAAAGTACCAAAAATAATAATGGCAGCAGGTTGAAGAGCACCCACCCCAGCAGAACATAAAATGGCAATACAAATCAAGAACTTGTCACGGTTATCTGAATATCGGAATAGTTTGTAAATAGGAATGGAAGGGTTTTTGATTTCTTCTTTTTTTGCTGGTGATGTTGTTGAAGATGATTCATTGGAAATTATTTCTTTATCCGACATATTTCAAGTAGAATAAAATAATAATAATAATAATAATAATAATAATAATAATAATAAAAGATTATTTTTTTTTAAAAAAAAAAAAAAGTGTTGGATCAGAAAAAGAGGAGTGAGAAAAAAAAAAGTGTTGGATCAGAAAAAGAGGAGTGAGAAAAAAAAAAGCTTTGGTTTTATTATTTTTAGGATAGGAACGGAGTGTAAAACATTAAGGAAGGGAAACTCAATGTATAGTTTCTAGCATAAATAAAGGTCATCCGAGTATTGCTCCCTGTCATTTAACTTATGATAAAACGGATACGGTGCCGATTTCATTCCATATTAAAAGAGTTATACAAGTGAAATAAGCAAATGAGTCAAAACGCCAAGATGTTCGAATTCCATATTTCCTTATTTGTTTTTATGCACAAAACCTTAGTTTCATGAGTCAAATCAATCCATCATTCGTGTAACCTCCTAAACAGTTATGATTCCCCCCCCCTCCATTGTATGTAAAAATTAAAGTAATAACACAACAACAACGACAACAGAAAACATGTTTGTTTATTAATTATACAACCAATGAACACAATATATATAAGAAAAGTCTAAAACAAGTAACAAAAATAACTAATAATAAAAAAAAAAAATTCAACCCAATTTACCATCCACGCTTAGACAACTTTTGATCTTCAGAGAGTTCATCCAAATTGATACCAACCATAGCTTCACCAAGATCTTCAGAGACTTCAGCCAATACCTTGGGATCCTTGTAGTGAGTGACGGCTTGAACAATGGCCTTGGCACGTTTAGCAGGGTCACCAGATTTGAAAATACCAGAACCAACGAATACACCATCACAACCTAATTGCATCATCAAAGCAGCATCAGCAGGAGTAGCCACACCACCAGCGGCAAAGTTGACGACGGGCAAACGACCCAAGCGAGCGGTTTCCTTGAGCAAATGGAAAGGAGCTTGAAGATCCTTGGCATAAGCATAGAGTTCTTCATCAGACATGGAGGCAGCACGACGAATTTCAGCATTCACAGTACGGATATGACGCACAGCTTCCACTACGTTACCAGTACCAGCTTCACCTTTAGTACGGATCATAGCAGCACCTTCACTAATACGACGTAAAGCTTCACCGAGATTCTTGGCTCCACATACATAAGGCACTTTAAAGTTATGTTTCAAAATATGATTGGATTCATCCGCAGGAGTCAACACTTCAGATTCATCAATATAATCAACACCAATGGATTCAATGATTTGAGCTTCAACAAAATGACCAATACGTACCTTGGCCATCACTGGAATCGTTACAGATTGGATGATTTCCTTAATCATCTTGGGATCAGACATACGAGCAACTCCACCTATATAAATATATATATAAGTATTTGACATTGTTGATTTCAATTTTTTTTTTTTGATTACCATTCTTGCGAATATCAGCAGGCACGCGTTCCAAAGCCATGACAGCACAAGCACCAGCTTCTTCAGCAATACGAGCTTGTTCAGCATTAATAACATCCATAATTACACCACCCTAAAATGAAAGGAGAAAAAAAAAAAGTGTATTGAATTAGAAAGATATAATATATCTATCAGTTATTGATACAAAGTATGGCTTTCTTACCTTGAGCATTTGAGCAAGACCGGCTTTGATACTAAAGTTGTTGGTAGAAGCATTGTTAGTATCATTACCGTTAACATGGAGATTGGCAGGAATAGCAAATTCAGTAGACATTATAAAATAAAGTTAAAAAAAAAAAAAAAAGAACAAAAGAAAGGAAAGAAGAAAAAAAAAATATGAATTGAAAAAAAAAAAAAAAAAAAAAAATAGGTGTTTCAAAAAAAATAAAACATTTGATAGTTGGCGTGCTCAAATTTGATCGGTGACGGGGGTATCGAATAGGGAAAAAATATTATATGATATTGTTCATAATGACAATAAACATTCTCAAGATCATTCGGACTAATCTCCTGACTGTCAATAGAACAAAACAATAACATATACTGTGTGTGTGTGTGTGTGGGGTTGATCATAAGGTTTTATCATAGGATTTTACAAATGTCTCAACCCCGATATTCTTTTTTTTTTCCATGCAAAAGGACTGACTGACAAGCCACAATTTCCTGCTACGTTTAATCCAAAAAAAAAAAAAAAAAAAAAAACCACTTTCCTTTTTTTTTCCCCTTTCTTTTTCGTTTTTTTATACATTTATTACCATGGCAAAGGGAAGATCAGCAATTAGTAAAGCAATGGGGAAAAAAAAGACTTCGGAATCCCATGTGTCTGGATTATCTACTTCAAAACCATCAACAAAAAGGAAGGAAGCACCTACTAAGTTTGGCAATCTCTCTCGAAAGGATAAGCAACAATTACTTGATTATGGTGAACTGGTGCCTACTGACTTTGCTGAAGATGAATTGGATGAACAAGACAGTGAACAAGCAAAGTAAGTTTTATTATAAATAATGACTATAGAAAGAACTGACTGGATGTGTTTACTCTTCATTAATTAGGCGACGACGACGAGTAGTTAATG
Organism: Halteromyces radiatus; assembly: GCF_025201355.1. NCBI lineage: Eukaryota > Fungi > Mucoromycota > Mucoromycetes > Mucorales > Cunninghamellaceae > Halteromyces > Halteromyces radiatus. The sequence continues at coordinate 73,608 of NW_026251696.1, read as the reverse complement.
AAGAGGATTTGGATCGTGAAATGGAAGAACAACGACGACGTGACAATGGTGAACTAGTTACTGATGATGAAACTTCGGAAGAAGGAGAAGAAGAAGAAGACTGGGAAAAACCTTCAGCATACTCTCTTTTGATGGGCTCCTTGAAAAAGACATCAAAAAACCAAGACTTTTATAAAAAGATTCAATTGGAACAAGAAGGATTGGAGGATATTGAAGAAGAATATGAACAAGAAATAGATTCTAATCAAGGTAAAAACTTACCATCTTCAAAATGACTTGTATAAATTGAAAAATACATCCTCTTTTTTTTTTTTTTTATTCCTAGATGATGAATCTGATGAAATGGAAGATATGGACGAAGAAGATGATACAAATTTGGAACAACAAGATGATGATGTTTATGATCATGATGATATGGAACCAACAAAATCAGATAATGAACAGGAAGAAGAAGAAGAAGAAGAAATTGAAATTGGGTATATATCATCTGATGATGAAGAAGAATTACGAGCCAACATTTATGAGGATCGATTCAAGGATCATCAACCTACGAATTTTGATGAAAAGATTGCCTATATAGAACAAAAGAAATGGACCCCTGAAACATGGCAAGACGATGAACTTAAAGATGTGGTTTCTCATTATCCTGATCCTACTACTTCTATTAAAGACACAAAAAAGAAATCTACGACATTGGAAGAGTATCAAGTCAAGGAAAAAGTGGCTCGACATTGGAAAACTACAAATAAATCCTGTGTTAGCAAAGGTAAAAAGAGAAAACTGACGAGTGAAGAATTCAGACTTAAGTTTTATTGTTTCGATCATGATGACATTAGGTCCTTCAGTATTTACACCTCTTCAAGAAAGTTTATTTGAACATATCAACAAGTACAGGGATATCATGTTTAGCAATCGATCTATTACCAATGCAAAGGAAATCCGAAATCTATATGCTTTACATGCTGTCAATCATATTACAAAGTAAGTTTATATTTATTCATTCCAATCGCTCATATGTTTTTTTTTCTCCTTCTTCTTTAGAACTCGCGACAGAGTCATGAAGAACAATGCGAAAATCCAAAAAGCACATAAAGAAAACAAGGATCCTGGGTAAAATTGAATAAAATAGAAATGATATTTTGTTTACTGATTATCTTATCTTTAGGGAATATCGTGATCAAGGCTTTACTCGTCCAAAGGTGTTAATTGTTCTACCATTCAGAAACACTGTGATTGATGTAGTGGAATCTCTTATCAAATTATCAGGAAGTGAACAACAAGTAAGTGAATCATAATAATAAAAGGGGTTGATTTAACTTATATTTTTTTTTAGGAAAACAAAAAACGATTCTATGATCAATTCAGTTTGTTGGAAGAAGATAAAGTGGATGACAGTAAACCAGCCGACTTTAAGGAAACTTTTAAGGGCAACATTGATGATCATTTCAGATTGGGGATCAAGTTTACGAAAAAATCCATGAAATTGTTTAGCGATTTTTATCACTCGGATATTTTGATTGCCTCTCCTTTGGGATTACGGACATTGATTGGATCAGAAGGGTAAATTATTCTTATTATTATTGGAATATAAATTAATCATGATTATTATTTGTAGTGACAAGAAACGAGACCATGATTACTTATCATCCATTGAAATCATGATTCTAGATCAAACCACACATTTTCTGATGCAGAATTGGGAACATATCGATCACATCTTCCAACACATGAATCTGATTCCAAATGATGCTCATGGCTGTGATATCTCAAGAATCAAAAATTGGTATTTGGATGGAAAAGGACGCTATTTACGACAAACCTTGGTATTTGCTGACTTTTTGACTCCAGAATTGAATGCTTTGTACAACAAATACATGAAGAATATTACTGGCAAATTGAAAATCAAGCAATCATATGAAGGAACCATCATGGATGTCACCACTCAAGTACCTCAATCTTTCACTCGTATTGACACTACCTCATTGGCTGCTATGGATGATGCAAGATTCAAATTTTTTGTGGAAAAGGTAAAAAAAAGTTTGTTTTTTTTTTTTTATTGGCTCACTTTTTTTTTTTTTTTTATTTTAGACGTTACCATCACTTCGTCGATCGGCTATGATGCAATCACATACCCTGTTCTTTATCCCTTCCTACTTTGATTTTGTACGCATCCGGAACTATTTGGAGGATAACAAGTATGACTATGAACCATGCTGTGAATATACATCTGGTGGTGGGATTGCACGTGCGCGTGCACAGTTCTTCCATGGACGGACCAACTTTATTCTCTATACCGAACGACTTCACTTCTTCCGACGGTACAACATTCGTGGCACCTATCACGTGGTATTTTATGGTTTACCGGATCATGCTTCTTTTTATGCCGAAGTGGTCGACTTTTTGGGTCTGAAAATCAACGATCAAGCCAGTGCTGCTGAAGAAGCCACTTTTTCTTGTACTGCTCTCTTTTCCAAATATGATTTTTTGAAATTGGAACGTATTGTAGGATCCGAACGGGCAAAAAACATGTGTACTGCTCAAAAGAATGTTTTTTATTTCCAATAGATTAGAATTTATTTATTTTTTTTTTTTGTATTTATTCATTCATCAATAAAAAAAAATCATCATCATCATCCTTTTTTTTAAAAAAAAAAAAAAAAAAGTTTACTCTACATTACAATATGACTGAATGATCAATCGTACGGCGTCAATTTCTTATATCAATTGTGCTACTATAGTCAAGAAGATTCGAAATCGTAGGTAAGTTTTACTGAAAGTCCGAGTAGACATGAGTTTGAACGTTATAAAGGATTAAAAGAAAAATGTTTTATTATTAGTGTCATGATTCTTTTTTTTTTTTTTTTTGAGAGGATTTCTATAAAACTATGATAGTAATAAATGAGAAAAAAAAAACTATGCTATGTACAAAATAAAGGATAAACAAGTTGTATGAGAGGGGACTATTTGAAGTTGGATGAAAGGTAAGATGAGGCTAAGACAAACATCTGACTTGGTTTTCCAGTGGAAGCCATTGCTGGTTGTTCTACACCATGCGTTGGGAGAGAAGATAGAGGTGAATGATGCTGTTTTGTTGTTAACGATGTGTTCTTGTCAGTAGTTGAGCATTTGGCAGATGATGATGATATCAAGTGTTGTTGCTGGAGTGATATGGAGGAAGATCTATCAAGTGCGTAAAAAAAGTTGGCGACATCATCAGGTGTATTGAAAGACAAGGGACTACTAGCATGTTGAGAAGACGTTGATAGAGTATCCATCTTTCTTGTCAAATCTTCACTGATCGGTGTCCCAACTGGTGAAGATATGTTGTCCATCATTGTTGTTGGAGTTTGTGGTGTCCCTGGCGTTGATGTCAACATATCATTGGATGAATGTGGAGAGTATTCTTGTTCACTTTCTCTAGGTGATGATGATACCTTGGATGCCCTTAGAGCACCATGAGCCAATTTAGTGTTCTTGCTATAACGAATTCTTTTTCCCTTGGGTGTCCGTTTTGGTAGTGTTGATGATGTTGTTAGCGATGTAATATTTGAATTGATTCTATTGTCGATATTGGGACTGCTGTTCAGAGATGTTACATTGAAATCTTGATCTTCATGGATGGTCACTAATGAATTACTACCTTGCATTTGATCATTGAAGGGTGAAGAGAAATCCATTTCATGTAGATTATTGATAGCAGAAGATGATGATGATGGTGGTGATGTGATGACATCATTGTTGCTGGTAGTGGAAGCAGAGGTGGTGGTAGATCGAGATTGCTGATTGATGATGTCAGGTTGTAATAATTTCTTGAATTCTAATTGTTGTTTCAATTGTTGGCATTCCTGCTCCAAAGATGATATTTTGAGATGTAACCTTCCGCAGTAACCTTTAACGTGATCTTGACGTTCAGAAAGTGTACCTATGAATGCGCACCCACTTTTAGCATAGTGACAAGGAAATGATCGACAAGTAGTACTGTGTTGATCTTGATCTTTCCGAAGAAATACAGCAGAACACATAGCAGATTCACATTCCATAAGACAATAGTCGCATTCGTCTTCATGTATTAACATCATTGCTTCGTTGAGTTGTTCAGGACATCCATTTTCAGCATTCAGGCAAGGTCGAGTTGAAACAGTACACTATCAGTTCAAAAAAAAAAAAAAAAAAAAAGATGAATATCCAATCCATCATCACTTTCAAAACGAAAAAAAAAAGCTTGTACTATACTTTTTGAATATGATCAGAGGACAAAGATCCAGTCCAGGTACAGCCCAAGTTGTGGTATAAACACTTGATAGAAAGTCTTCCCAATTGACGCTCTACAAACTTGGATGATTGGAAAGCATTTCGATTCAAAGGCATACTGCAAGTAGGACAACGTATATCTTCCTTTCCAGTAAAAAATAAAGAGATACAACCTTCACAGAACATATGATCTATTGAAGAAGAAAAAAAAAAGTATACCAAATTGCGAATGGAAGATTGTACAATGTTAAGAAACGATAATGAGTATTTGACAAGCTTTGACATATATGTTTAAAAAAAAAAAAAAAAAGATACAAAAACTATTACCTTCTCCACAATGGACTTGGATAGGTTCACATAGGACATCTATGAAAAAAAAGATTATTAGATCGTTTTGATTTGATTGTATAATTTACCTGAACAGATACCACAAAGTAAATCTAGTGGTAATTCATCAATGAACAGGTCTTTATTGAATCCCATTAAAAATAACTTTGTTGTAAAAGAAAAAGAAAAAGGAAAAGGAAATGAAAAAAAAGAACGCCTGTCGCGTTTTTCTTTGTACCGTGTCTTTTTCTATTTTTGAAGTACCGCACACAAAATATGTTGAGTAAACTTTGCAGTGAGATTTCGGTCTGTCCAAGTAAAATAATATCTATGCATATCTATAAAATTCAATCTTCATTAAATGAATGGGGATCATCATAATGATGATGTATGAGAAAGGATGATATATGACGAATGAATAATGATTGACTAATGATTGAATAATAGCGAATAATGATTCACAAAGAAAAAGAGAAACAATAGAGAAAGTTTATGTTTATATCTATAAAAAAAAAGATATTATTTATTGATAAGGATTTTCTAATGAATAGGATAATATTATGATGATGCATGTTATCGAAATATATTTTGTTATTGGCCCCAAATTAAAAGTCTACCATGTGCATGAAAAAAAGGGATCCTACGTTAGTGAAGTTCCTCTATGTTTCACATGAGGAAAAAAAAATAACCTAAAGCGAGGCGGAGAGATTTTTTTTTTTTTTTTAGTTTAAAAATTAAAAAAAGGAATTCACTTTTTTTTTTCCTTTTTATTTTCTGTTTTTTTCTCCAACGTCCCCTTTTTCTTCCTTTTTTTTTTTTTTCTTAAATCATCCATACCCTTTCCTCCTTTGGATATATATATATATATAGATATGACTATCGACCAACCACCAAGAAGTAAATTGTTCATGTCAAGAGATCTGATAGAACTGAATTGATGATCTACTTTTTTTTTTTCCTTTATTCTTTGATAGAACCCCCTCAAGTCATAGCTCATCGTGGTTTCTCTGGTCAACATCCTGAAAATACCATGATATCCTTTGAAAAAGCGGTGGAAGCCGGTACTGATGCCTTGGAAGGTGGTAAAGTATCAATAAAAAAAAAAAAATAAGATGATTAATTTTATTATTTATGATGAATAGATATCCGTTTAAGTAAAGATGGTGAATTGGTGATGATGCATGATTTGACTTTACAAAGAACAACCACTGGTACTGGTAATGTGGGTGATCATCCTTGGTATGGATATATTGATGGTCTAAAAACAAAGGCGGAACCTGCACAACCTATTCCAAGATTGAATGATGTTTTCGATCTTTTGGTACGTCCTGAAGTAGCATCCAATGAACAATTATATATGATTGTAGATATCAAGGTAAAAATATGATGATGATTATTATTATTATATATATATTTACTCCCTTTATATTTTTTTTTTTTTAGTTTGATAATCCAATTGAGATTCTCGATCGATTATATGCATTATTGGAAGAATACAAAGAATATGCCAGTCTACAACGTCAAGTAGTGATTGGAGTATGGCATCATGACTTTTTGGATCGAACAAGAGAACTCTTTGGAGATACGTACAAGATTTGTTTTATTGGATTATCTCTCGTAGGTGCAAGACGTAAATTCCTTGAACAAGTAGACTGTTTGTCGGTACCATTTGCAGCCCTGGCAGATGAAGATGGACAACAATTTATCCGAGAAGCGCATGATCTCGGCAAACGTGTATTTACATGGACGATCAATGATGTGGAACAAATGGTGTGCGCAGTGGCTTGGGGTTTGGATGGTATTGTTGGTGATCACGTTGATGTTATGGTCGAACATATGCATCATCAAGTCATGAGTTACTCCCACGAAGAATATATCTCTTACTTGGACGCTTCTACTCATTTGAAACATAGACGTACTCGATGGTATTACTACTGTGTCAAAAAGGCAATGCAATGGGGTAGTGCAACATACATTGGTGTGTGAATCTTCTCATATTTCAAGATATTTATTATTATTGATTATTAGTTAACTTTTATTCTTTTGTTTTGATGATAATAATAAAAATCATATGATATCCATTTTATTTTTTTATTTTTACTTTCTGATAGTAATTCAATTGATTGTATTATGATGATGATCACGTTGCAAAATCAAGAAGAGAAGAATGTCGATATATATATATATATATATATATATATTCTATATATAGGTTTGAAGTGAATGTTTATTATCATTTTAAATGTCTAATAAGTACGATAAAGAAGGAACAAAATGTATATATAAAAGAGGAGAATGATGAAAGACAGGAGGAGGTATAAAATAATCATACTACTATGGATGATGATGAAGGATAATAATAAAAATAAAAAAGGTTGTTGATGTTTGAAATGATGAAGAATAATAATAACAAAAAAAAAAGATGCATATGACTACACTACACTAATGGCCAAATCGTTGTTCTACTTTTGAATATTGATAAAGACAAGATGAAAACAATATATAATCCAACCGATGATAGGCTGTCGCATTTCTATATGGAAAAGAATTGATAAGTACACAATATCTAATCATATAAAGAAAAGAGAAAACAAAAAAAAAAAACATATTTACACAAACTCTGTCAATCGAATATGCCAGGGAGAATAACCATCTATAGATACATATTGATGCGGTAATCCATCGTAAACAATCATAAGATCAGGGTCCGATAAGTCTTCTATAATAAATAATACATTAGTCAAAACAATTCTATATATAGATTATTATTTTCCTTTTTTTATTACCTTGCATAAATTCATTCACTAGATTGATATCAATGGATGTCGTTTTATTGTATTGAATATGCTTGAATACTTTTTGAGTTGCTTGAACTATTTGTGTTTGGGTGTCCTCCAAAGATAGGATCTTGAATCGAAAATCTACAAAAAAAAAAAAAAAAAAAAAAAAAAAAAAAAAAAAAGGATCACATGTCTAATCAATAAGTTCTTTCCAATTCATCTTACCATTTTGCATCAAACAAGAAGAAGAAGAGTGTTGTTGTTTCCATTCATGTAAAGTCATTGATTGTTGCTTGTAAATATCAATTGCCATATTTTTCAAAACACCCGAAGCATCCAGTACTGACACTTCCTTGATTCCCATTTCCCAAGCCCAACAGCATACTTGACATAGATCAAAGATAATCCTATTCCAATCTTCTTCCGACCGTTCAAATACTAGTTCACTAGACACCGTAATACCTACATGGTGAGGGATCTTTGTAAGTTGTGATCTGTCGTATTTCAATAAGGTGATCATATCTTTTTGTTTGTTGGAAGATAATAATGAACTGTTGTTGTTGTTGTATTGCAGTTGAAATCTATATCTTCGCCATCCATGAACAATACAAGTACGTAACGTTTGTTGAGCAATGTAGGCAATATAGATAAAATGAATTAAATAAAGTGTAGACACACATAGGGCATCGAGGATGGAAGTTCTAATGGTATCGAGTCGTAAAGACGGTAACGAAGTATTGTACAAAGTTGTATGTGAAGAATCTATAGGACTATTCGTTGCATTATCTACAGGGATTGATGATGCCACTATTTGAAGAGATGATCGTCGTTGGTTGAGAGTTTGTTGTCTAGTTCTTGTTGTTGTTACAATAGTCATAATAGACAAAAAAAAATATATAGAAAGGAGAGACAAAAAATATGTGTGAGAATGAATGTGAGTGAGAGTAAAAAAAAAAAAATAAGAGTGAAAATGAGAGGAGAAGAAGGAAAAAAAATAAAAAAAAAAAAAAGAGAAGACTTTGTACACTGTACGATGGAACTTTGTGGTTAAAGGAGAAAAGAATTGAAAAAAGAAAAAAAATGACAACGTGGTTCATCCCCGTTGCCTGGTTTCACGTTTTGAACACCGCATACAAGAATGGGCTCAGCTTACCATGATGTATAACGATGACAAATTTTCAACTTGGCAGGAATGGATGAATCCAAAAGGAATGATGAAATAGGGATTCCATATCTTAGATTATCAAAAAGAAATAATTCAAAGTATATCATCTTTTCACTCTTTCTTTTTTTTTTTTAGTAAATCAATCTATTGTACCAATGAATAATGCCAAGCAAAACAAAAAAAAAAAATCAAAATTATGGTACGTGCAACCAGAAACTCCGTACATTGACCCTTTTTCTTTTTTTTCCAAATCAGTCTAATTTGTTTTTGGTCAAAAAAAAAAGATCGTTTATTGGATGATTATATAAAAACGGTGTTATAACAAAGTTCTATACTAATTTCACTACATCTAATAATTGTTCAGTTGGTTCCTTCATTTCATCTGGGATATATTCCAATAATCCTTCAAACACTTGGTTTCGTTGTGAGAAGATATCTAATAGACAAAAAAAAAATTCAGATGATAGATCATTTCAGTTAATATACAATCATCCAATTCTTTACCTTGTTCAAGATCTTTACATTCATCCAACGTCGAAAAGAAAGCATTTTCAGGCGAAAGACAAAGGCGAGCACATAATTGTCGAAATTCATGAACTTCCTCTGGATTATCATGATTTACCAATGGTGTCAGTTTTGATCGAAGGTAATCCAAGGCGTCCAATGTATGAGTCGCAGGATCGTCTATAGATGAGATTGGATGATTTATACATTTTTCTTTGAGTTGTTGCATTCGTACCAAGTAAATGGATCGACGTAAAATATCATCTGGATCAGGTCTATATTATATGAATTAGAGGAAATAATAAATAATAATAACAAAAGCTTACCTAACCAATCGAAGTTGCCAAAAATCATCTAATCGTTTGTTTGCACATTCACGGTCCCCAGGATTACCACCAAAAATATATTGTGTATTTGTTGATTGATCATATACCATTTGATGAGCAAAACGAGGGCAAGGTTCCACATGTTTCATCCTTTTCCAGTAGTCAGGGTCACGATTTTCATTTTGATAAACTTTTGTCCAACGATTTTGTTCAATAGAATATACCCATAATCCACTCTTAACAACATCACATCCTTGATTTTGTAAGTAACCAGACAATACATAAATTTCCTTCTTTTCAATATCGATGGTTGCTCGTTGAGTATACCCAGCATCGGGACCTGCTTCCTTTGAATAATCCTGAGAAAGTTCAGTGACTTGATTGGCATCGATCGAATAAGCAAACAAGTCAGATAAATAATCCTTCACCCGTTGTCCAGCAAATATATAGAGATGACGTGTCAATGGATCAAATAACATAGAATGTCCTACTCGTGATTTCATTGTAGTCTTGATACTAGTTTCAATACAAGATTCTGAATCATTTTTATTAGTTGATGACACGCTTGTTGGTGTCGTATTGGTCACAGTAGGTATTGGGCTATTTCCACCACCATCAGCTTGAATGAGACGCCATGTATTTGTTCCAATGTTATAAGAATATAATCCACTATAGGTATGCATTGTCGTCGTACTTTCATAATTGACTTTTCTTCCTCCAAACACATAAAGTATTTGTCCTTCTTCATCCACACACATTTGATGATCGAATATTAATCCTGGTCCCTTTTCTTTCTATATAAAAGATATACTAAGATTAGACTATAGATATATATATATATATTTAATTCTTACGGCAGTATTATCACTGATTTTCATCCATTTGTTGTGATCACAAAAATAACGATAAAAATCTGACTCTAATCGATGATCTTGTGCTGTTTGATATTCCACATACTTTCCAAGGACAAATATGGATCGACTTTTTGGATCAAAACTAATCTTGTGACATGATCTAGGACTTGGCCCACCATCCCTATCCAAAAAAAAAAAAATCATAAAGAAAGGAAATTAAATAATGCTAAAGAAAAATCAGTTCAATTGACTTACTCTAAAGTATCAGCACTAAGCAAGTTCCATTGATCTGCTTGAATATCATAACACCAAAAATCTGATAAATCTTTATGTCCATCCCAACCACCAAGCAAATAAATTCTTCTTCCTATAATATCAATACACATTTGATGACCACCTCTAGGACATGGAGAATCACCATCTTGATTAGTAGCCCAAATACGATGCCAAGTAGCTTTGTAAGGTGCATTCTTCGCATAGTGTTGAAATACACCTTGTCTTAATAATTGAGTCAACAAACGTTCAGTACCATCAAAATCACCATTCATCACCAGTTGAGAGTGTAATTCGGTCAATAAAGGATGTTCCAATTCCACTTTGGTGCGTTCTTGAAGTAGACGAAAGATATGCATCATATTACGTTGACGAAAGTGTTTAAGACAAAGTCTTGTAGTTTGAATCTCTTGATACTATAAAAAATAAAGTTTTAAATATATATATATATGATATGTTTCACTTACGCGTTGATATTGAGTCACTATTTTTTTCAATAGGTCATGATCTTGAATACCTTGAACTTGTATATACCAGATACTATAATTGAAGTTAGCACCAAAAGTAGATAAAGGAACAATTTTCAAATATTGAATTGGAAAGACCTTTAGTATATTGAAGAAAGAAACAAGGGAAAAAAAAAGTCAATTAATCGGTATTATTTTCTTATATTATTTCAGATTATTCTTTATATTACCAAACCATGAAAATGAATTCGAAGATCAAAAGTTTCAGGTTCAGTATCATTTTTAAGACCTTTTCTTCCATGTTACATAAAAAGAGAAAAAAGAAAAAAAAATAGAGATAATATATATATATATATATATATATGAGAAAAAGAATAAAAAATAAAAAATAAAAATAAAAATAAAAATAAAAAAAAAGGAACTCACCTGTATGTAAAAGTTCCATCATATTATCATGGTTGAAACCCCCGTATATTTTGAACTCCTTCAAGTTACACACATGGGCTATTTTTTCAAAAAAAAAAAATCATGCAAAAAAAAAAAAAAAAAAAAAGTTTAAACCTAATGATATATAAAAATAATTCAAATCATCTTACCTCTATGAAACTTTCCAAAAGTAATTTTACCTAATATATATATTATATGTATTTAGTATAATAGTTATAATATAAGTTTTCCTTAACTTGCTACCACTGGAGAAGAAAATCGAAGACATATAAATTGATCTTGATCATGTGTTCCTGATGACCATCGAGAAGCTTGTTCAGAAGGTTTATTCTCAGTAATATGATGAGGATGATATGTTCCTGAATGAGAAGAGTAGGAATAAACATCAAATGGTAAAGGTATCGTCGTCATAGTATCGATAAGATGACCATTTACTTTCTTTACACTTCTTAATCTTTCGGATAATTCATTATTATAATAATTATGAATACTATTTTTTTCCTTTATAGGTATCACCCTATTTTCATCATGTGATTTTTCCAATTCCTTGACATAATTCATTTCATATAAATCTAATGTTAAAAAAAAAAAAAAGATAAAAAGAGAGAGAAAGAATAAAGTAGTTAAATAATAATCAAAATTAAGGATTAGATTAATAATGAAAGAATGCTAAATAACATTGGTTTAATTGATAAATCTTCTAGTAAAAACCTCCGTGATTGGTACTTGTTACCACAAAAAAAAAAAAAAAAAGTTCCGTGTCACTTTTCATATATATTGAGATCATTTAACATATCCGATAATCCGATCTTTAACCTCCCCTGGATTATTAAATAAAAAAAAAAAGAATTGTAACTTGTTTAAATATATATTATAAATAGATTTGAATCCGATGATCGATAGATTAAAAATTGAAAAACTAAAAGACACATCATCAACTCTTTTTATGGTGAAAGAAAATGATGAGTATTCATACCCAGAAAATTGTGGGGTGGAATCCCGTTTTTTTTTTTTTTTTTTTGTTACTTCCGTAAAAGTGGACAAGAGAGAGAGAAAATTTCGCTGATTGGAAAAGGTACAACGTTTTTTTTTTTTTTTTTCTCTCTCTTTGGTAAAATAACCAATGAAATCACTTGGATACTTGTTCGCGGTCGAATTGGTTTTCAAATACCGCCATCCCCTCCTTCCTTCCGTTCTCCTCTCCAACCCCCCTCCCCTTCCGTCTGTTTCCTTTCTTTTTAACTCTCTCTCTCTCTTTTCTGGTCTAGAAAAGTTTGACTTTTTTTTTCTGTCATTATTAACATTATTGTCTTTCTTTTATCAAACATACGAACACCTTTTCTTTTTTTTTTTATAAATCAATTCCTCATTGTCGACTTTTAATTTCTTTCAACTTTTTTCCCTTTTATTTTCCTCTCTCTCTCTCTCTCTCTATAGTCCTTCCTTTCCCTTTCTGTTTTCTTTTTTTCACAATCCCTTCATTTTTATACTTGACTTTTCTTCTCTCATAGATTCTTTTTCTTTTAGTCACTCCTTTATTTATTACTTTATATACACGATGCCTACGGATGACCAACAATCTACTGAACCTCGACAAAAACGTGCCAAGATTGTTAGTGCTTGTAGTGAATGCCGACGGAAAAAGACAAAGTGTAATGGGGAACAACCTTGTCGAAATTGTCAAAAGTCTTCTGTACCTTGTGTATATCCAACATCACATAGTGACGATAAACGAAATGGACCTAGCAAAGCAGCATTAGAAGCCATCGAGGAAAGACTGAAAGCCATCGAAGATATGTTGAAAACTATTGTACAATCACAATTATCTATGGGTGACCTTGATCCTGCAGCTGTCAATAAGTTTTTGAATAAGGATCCAACAAAACCAAATTCTCCTCCTCCACAAGGTGGAAGTACACCAACTTCTTCTTCAGGAACATCTTACCGTCATCTTTATATTTCACCTTCACCGCAGCCGTCACCATCATTGACCAATAGTAATGCTCAAAACAATAATAATAACAATACAGTACCTTCACCTACTATGAATCAATCACATCGACCTTCACCACCAACTTCAACATCATCCACTTCTTCTAGTCATGAATTACGATTACCTTCTATTCATAGTTTATCTGCACCTTCGGCTGAACAACGGGATCTACCTCCACTTGGTCATATTCAGGATTATTATTATTCTTCATCTACTGCCTCAACACCTCCTCAACCATCCGACGTAGATAATCAACTTGATAGGAAACGAAAACGTCAAACGAAACAATAATCATTGGCCATCTCCTCCTTTCTTTCTTCCCATAGTATCATTATTATTTTATATCGTTAGTATATTATAATGATTCTTTATGTCTTTTTTTTTTCTCCACGCTTGATCCTTTTAGTACCTTGTGGTATGATAATCTCCATTCTTTATTCTTATTATTATTATTATTTTCACTTTTTTCTTTTATTATATTACTACTCACTCACATTATTATTACTATTATTATTATTATTATTATTATTTACTGTTTTTTTTTTTGCATTCAATACTTTGAAGGTCCCTTACATTCACACACACACACACACATTCCTCTATCTTACAACTCTATCATATATAGTATATTGAAATTTGTTTGTTGAACAAATAAATTTGATTTCTTTTATTATTATTATTATTATTTTATTATTTAGAAAATGGATGATTTAATGAATGATTTTGATTTGAGTCAAATCTTTACAGTCTCTTATCATTGTTTTCAAAGTGCTTTATCGGGTCATAAGAAAATAGTTTCGTGATGTTATATTATAAAATTGGTCTTTCCCCAAATGGCATTACCACTTTTTCAGAGATGTCAGTAGACATTGATTGGTGATTGATGATTGATGATGATGATACAGTATATTCATCATTCTCTTCTTTTTTTTTTGAAATCTCATTTGGTGTTTCCAATTCAAAGTGAATAATCAATCTGTATACAGCAGTATATAGAAATTATGTTATCATCTCTTCATGAGGATGTATTTAATAACAGGTAAGTTGAAACAAATATATAAAAAAAAAAATGGATATGTTGACTAAATATATATATTTCTGTTATTCAAAAATCTCTTATACACAATGGAATTACTACCACTCCTTTTCTTCTTCCTCTTCTTGTATTCAATTTGGATTACCTGTCAACTCTTTTTTTTTTCTTCTGTCACCTTTTTCTATCCTTACTATATTTTATTTCTATTTTTGCGATATCTTTATTTTTGAATTCCGTGAATATCATTGTTCTTTTCCATATTGCTTTATACCTCTTTTATTGGGTACGTTTTGGAACGGCGAATCAAGATAATTGGAGAGTCACAGCAGCTTTTTTCCATTGAGGAAAAAAAAGTTTTCAAGTTCCTTTTTTTTTTTTTTTTTTTTTTTTTTACTTTTCTTTTCTTTTCTTTACTTCTTTTGTTAGATCTGAATATGCCTTCTACTTATACTATGAAAGATACTGAAGGTAAAAATAAAAAATAAAAAAAAAAGAATAACATTTAAATAAACTGACTTTTCTATTTCTAGATCGACAACAATCTTCCAACTATTCTCGTAAAGATTCCAAGAAGCGAGATAGATCCAACGAAGACAAGAAATCTAACAAGAAGATCAAGTTTGATGAAGAGATTCCTATTGAAGAAGAACAAAAAGAAGAAGAAGAACAAGATATTCCTGAAGAATTGAAACTTACTAACTTCCGGATCTCTGAAAGTACCATTCAAAACTTGGCCACCAAAGGTATCAAGTCTCTATTTGAAATCCAAGCCAAAACGTTTGATTCTATCTATGATGGTAATGATGTTCTTGCTCGTGCTCGTACTGGTACTGGTAAAACCTTGGCTTTTGCTTTACCTTTGATTGAAAAGTTATCTGCTGATAATGCTTTCAGTAGTCGTCGTGGTCGGTCTCCTCGTGTCTTGGTTCTCTGTCCTACTCGTGATTTGGCCAAACAAGTATGTGGAGATTTCGAATACATCTCAGGATCTCGTCTTACAGCATTACCTGTCTATGGTGGTACTCCTTATGCTGAACAAACTCAAGTTTTCCGTCAAGGTTGTGATGTTGTCGTCGGTACTCCTGGTCGTGTGATGGATCATATCAAGTTTGGCAATATGAAATTGAATGATTTACAATATATTGTTTTGGATGAAGCTGATGAAATGTAAGTTTTTTTTTTTTTTAAGTGAAGGATGATGAAGAAATTTGTTTCTAATTTTTTTTTTTTTTTTTTTTTTTTTTTAGGTTGGATGCTCGTGGTTTCCAAGATGATATGTTCAATGTATTGGATCAAATTAAACAACAAAAGACCAGTCGTGATTATCAAACTTTATTATTCTCTGCTACTGTGCCTGAATCTGTTATGGAAACCATCAATCGTTTTGTAAAGGAAGATTATGTCCGTATTGATTTAATTGGAAATGCCAAAAACCGTACCAATACCAATATTCGTCATATTGCTATGCCATCATCTTATATGGCCCGTGCTGATATCATTGGAGATGTCGTCAATGTTTATGGTAAAAGTGGATTGACTGTGATCTTTTGTGCCACCAAAGCTGATGCCAATGAATTGGGTACTCATGACAAGATCAAACAGGATGCTGCGGTTTTACATGGTGACATTGCTCAACAATCTCGTGAATCTACTATGAAGGCATTCCGTGAAGGCAAATTCAAATGTATTGTATGTACTGATGTATTAGCTCGTGGTCTTGATATTCCTCAAGTGGATTTGGTCATTAATTGTCAACCTCCCAAGGATACTGAATCTTATGTTCATCGATCTGGTCGAACTGGTCGTGCTGGTCGATCTGGTGTATGTGTGACTTTTTATAAGCCTCAAGAAGAAGGACTTTTACAATATATCTCCAAGAAAACCGGTGTCCAATTTGAAACCATGTCTGCTCCTCGTCCTGAAGATATTATCAAGGCTACAGTTGAAGATTGTTTCAAATCCATTGATAGTGTGAACCCTAATGTACTTCCTTTATTTACGGAATCTGCTCAAAAGTTGATTGAAAAACATGGTGCTGAAGAAGCTGTTGCATCTGCATTGGCCTATATGACTGGTTATCACAAAGGTGTTCCTAGTCGATCATTAATGACATCCATGGAAAATCAAACAACTCTTTATTTCAACGTTGGTCAAACGATCAATCATCCTGGTTATATTCGCAACATCATCAACCGTGAATACCCTGATATTACTTTTGAAGATGCTCGTGGATGGCGTATGACAATGGATCGTACTGGTGTGGTGGCAGATTTTACAGCAACCAAGGTCGAAGTCAAGGATGGTGTGGTTCATTTAGCTGGTCGTGCTTGGCATGATTCTCGTATTGAATTAACTGCTCCTTCTCAATTACCTGAATTGGCTGAACGTGAAGGTCGATATCAAGGTGGTGGTGGCCGAGGTGGCAATAGAAATGGTGGCTATGGTGGTGGTAATAGAAATGGTGGTGGCTATGGTAATCGAAATGGTGGCTATGGTAATCGAAATGGTGGTTATGGTAATCGAAATGGTGGCTATGGTGGTGGTAACAGAAACAACCGATATTAGAATCATCAATCCATTTTTTATACATCCTACTTTCATTTTTATATTCTTCATGTACTTCATCATTATTTCATTTTAGTTTTCTTCAATATAGATGTATACCTTGAAATCATCCCTCTTTTCCCCCCTTCTTCTTTTCTCCCTAGTGTTATTATTATTATTTTATTATCATTATCATTTATGCATTTTACAGAATAAATAAAAAAAACTGACAAAAAAAAAAGCCCTTGTTTAGAGATAGAAAAAAAAAAGATGAATGAACTACAGCAATGCAGAGTTTTTTTTTTTTTTTTTTTTTTTTTTTTGTCCCCGCATGGATGTATTTATTTAATGTGTTCAGGAACGTGTTCATTGAATGATCCCATCATTATTATTGTTGCTCTTTTTTGATCTATTAAACTACTGGTGTAACATATTCTACGTCACGAGAGAAAAAAAATAAAAAAAAAAAAAGGGAATATGTTGAATTTTTTTTTTTTTTCGTTCTCCTCCCTTTCTCTGTCTTGTCTTTCCCTTTTTTTTTTTTTTTTTCTGCTTCTTTATTCTTTTTTTTTTTTTTTTCTTCTTGTTTAGAATCACAATTATACCATGCAAGCTATCAAATGTGTTGTAGTGGGAGATGGGTAAATAAAGTATTTTATATATATATATATTGGAAATAGGCACGCGCTCAATTGTGGATAGAATATGATTCTATCTTTTTCATCCGTGATACTCATCTTTTTTTTTTTGACTTTTATATATATATATTAGTGCTGTTGGTAAAACCTGTTTATTGATTTCATATACAACTAATGCTTTCCCTGGTGAATATATTCCAACTGTGTAAAAAATAAAATAAAATAAAGAATAAAAAAAAAAAAGAAAGATAATTTTATTTATATATATAGTGAATATGCATTACATTAATATTCTCTTTATAGGTTTGACAACTATTCAGCAAATGTGATGGTGGATGGAAAACCTATCAATCTTGGTTTATGGGATACTGCTGGTAAAGGGAACTCATCTTGATTCAAAAAAAATATTCATCATTTATTTACATATATATATAGGTCAAGAGGATTATGACCGACTTCGACCATTGTCTTATCCTCAAACTGATGTCTTTTTGATATGTTTTTCTTTGGTCAGTCCACCTTCTTTTGAAAATGTGAAAACCAAGGTAAAAAAAAAAAAAAATATTATTTTATTTTGATTGACTAATTTTTTTTTTTTACTGTTTATTTATTTATGCTTTACAAAAAAAAAAGTGGTATCCTGAAATTAGCCATCATGCACCCAATACACCAATGATTCTTGTAGGTACAAAATTGGATTTACGAGAAGATCCAGAAACCATTGCAAAATTACGACAAAAACATATGGCACCTATTTCGTTCCAACAAAGTATGCAAATGTGCAAAGATATTGGTGCTGTCAAGTACTTGGAATGTTCCGCTCTCACTCAAAATGGTCTGAAAAATGTATTTGATGAAGCCATTCGTGCTGTTCTTTGTCCTGCTGCTCCTCTCAAGAAACAAAAGAAGTGTACTATCTTGTAATCATATCCTCCTCCTCTTCTTTTCTCCCCTTCGTTTTCACCATTTATTGATCACCCTTTCCTCTCCCTATCCCCTTTTTTTTTTATTTATTTATTTATTTTAAAAAAGAATACTACTTGTTATTTCGTTCTCCTCCTTTTTTTTTTTTTTTTTGTTTCTTATTTATCTTATATTTTTTTTTTTGATATATCATATACTTGTTGGTTATTTAATAAACGTTTATAAACCATCTCTTTTTTTTGGTCATTTTACTATGCATGATGATGCCAATCATTAGTTCAATTTTTCATACTATAATGAATGGTATGTGTTGTGTGTTGTTGATATATATATATATTTTTGATTGCCCCTGCGTGTTTCCTAATGTGTAAAAAAAGGAGGATTCCTTTTGATTTTTTTTTTTTGGTGTGTGTATGTGTTGGCAACTTACATTTTTCACCTTTTTTTTTTTTTCTTTTCTTTTTCTTTTTTCTTTTTTTTTTTTTTCTTATATATTTACAGACTATATATAAATATAATATAATATACCATTAAAAGTTCATATTTCATCATAGAGTCATTCATCCACGTTATTATAACTCTCCTTCATCCCACTAATATAAAAACCAAATGGATGGCAAGTTCATTGGGTTAATACTTGCTATATGTTCTAGTATCTTGATTGGGATATCGTTCGTCATTACCAAAAAAGGATTACAGCGTTGTTCATCAGAGCATGGTAAACAACTCTTTTCATTTATCATCATCCATTTTTTCATCTTTTTTTTTTTTCATTAGGTTGTGCTTCCGATTCACATCGTTACCTAAGAAATCCTATTTGGTGGATAGGCTTATTCACTATGGTGTGTGGAGAATTGCTTAACTTTGTCGGTAACCCAATTCAAAAGATGGAAAACGAAAAAGGGGGGATCACTTTTTAAATTTCATATCTCATTTCTTTTTTTTTTTATTATTTATTTATTTATTGAACATTATGAAGGTTATACATTTGCACCTGCCATTCTCATTACACCATTAGGTGCTTTGAGTGTAATTATTGGGTAATAATAATTAAAAAAGAATTATTTTTTTTTTTTTTGTTTAGTTCCTTCATCAAACCATCTTAAATTCATTAATGGTAGTAGTTTTCCTTTTCTTTTAGTGCACTCTTAGCATCAATCTTTTTAAAAGAACGTCTTGGTTCAACAGGTATTATTGGTTGTTTACTCTCCTTAATTGGCGCTGTCATTATTGTACTTCATTCACCTGAAGATCCCAGTGTACAAAGTGTTGAAGAGTTAGTCTCCTATATGTTACAACCTGGTTTTATTGTTTATTTTATCATTGTTATTCTGGTGACCATCGTTTTGATTTGGAAAGCAGTACCAAGATGGGGTAAGACACGACCGATTGTATATGTGACCATATGTTCCTTGGTTGGTTCTTTGTCTATTATGGCTATCAAGGCATTCGGTATTGCTGTTCGACTTACTATTGCTGGCAACAATCAATTCACTCAAATCTCTACCTATGTTTTTGGTTTTATGTGTGTGGTATTTATTTTAACTCAAATGAATTATTTTAATAAGGCTTTAGATACTTTTTCTACCAATGTGTAAGTAATAATGATATATATATATGTATATATATATAATTGATCCTTTTTTTTTTTTTTTTTTTTTTTTTTTAGTGTCAATCCCATTTATTTTGTCTTTTTTACTACAGCAACTATTGTGGCATCAGCTATTATGTATAGTGGTTGGCATACTTCAGATGCTATCAATACTGTTACATTGATTTGTGGTTTTTTAATTATTTTTTCTGGTGTTTATTTACTCAACTCGATTGCTAGGAAAACAGCTCATTTATCCATTTCTCCTCCTTCGAATACTGTGTTTACTACCAATATGATTCATCATTGTTCATCATCACTGGATGAAGAAAAGGCTATGGAAAGTATTGATTTACAATATCAACAACGACGAAAACGTGCTGTTTCTTTACCTTGAAATTTTCAATAGATTTTTTGTTTATTATTTATCAATAAAGTTTGTCTCTTGTATATTATTATCATTGTCTTTTTCTGTCAACATTTTTTTTTATGGGTTCTTTTTTTTTTTTTTTTTTTTTTGATAATTCATTGTTCTATACCTGTTTTTTTTTTCTGATAATCAATGAACCAATCTCATGCAAATATAAAAGGGGTGGAATTTGAATTTTCTTTCTTTTTTTTTTTTTTCTTTTTTCTTTTTTCTTCATTTTTCTTTCTTTCATTTCTTTCTTCCTCTCATGCCTCGTCCTAAACTTCACAATGCAAATATCTTGGCTGAATTTCAGAACTTGAATTATGGTAATGTACCTGAACAAATGAATCCTATTTGGTTACCTGTGACAGAAGGTCAACTTCCTACATGGTTGAATGGTACAATGTATCGCGTTGGTAAGAATAATAATAATAATAAAAAAAGATACTTTTTACTTTCATATGAGATAATAGATAACGATACTCATCTTATTCATTTTTTTTTCTCTCTCTCTCTCGCTCTCTCTCTCTTTTTTTTTTTTTTTCTTATTTTTTTTTTTTCTTCTCAAGGTGGTGGACGATATAAACTAGGCGATCTAGATCATAGTGGTGGTGGTGCGGCATTTACTATACGTCATGCTTTTGATGGACTTCCCTATCTCTATCGATTTCAATTTAACAGTAAAGACAACACAGTACGTTTCAATTCACGATATTTGGCAAAAGACTTTGAAAAGAATTTATTGGCATCTAATGGTCGAGGTGCTGTATGGTTTGGTGAATCCAAAAATATGTCAACATGGAATCGTCTCAAGGATTTCGCTAGTCGAGTAGATCATCTTGCTCTTCGTCCAAAATCATCGACACCTACATCACTTTCTATTGGTATTACTGCTACTCCAAATTATCCTCTTCCCTCTTCTTCTTCTTCTTCTTCTACTCGTTTGGCCATGGTGACTAAATCTGATTTTAATGGTCTTCAACAAGTGGATCATGATTCTTTAGGTATGTTTATATATATATATATATATATATAAATATTCATTCATTCATATACTCATTTTTATTTTTCATTTTATTAGAACCCCAAAAGATTTATACTTATCGTGATTACGACAAAAGATTAGATGGACAACTCGTCGCTGCTCATCACCATTACGATTATGATACAAAGGAATCAATCAATATGACAATGAATGTTGGTGGCAAACCAACCATTCAGGTATTTAGTATCAATCCTCAAGGCAAGACAACAATATTGGCAAGCATTCAGCGTGGCAAGGACAAACACAACACACCAGTACGCAGTTTTTATTATCATAGTTTTTTTACCACCAAGAACTATGTTGTTATTCCTGTATATCCCATGTACTATAGAAATTATGGATTGGATCTCTTATTGAATGGCAGTGTCTTGGGTGGACTTGAATGGGAAGCTAATACTCCAACTTACTTTCATATTGTGGATCGACACCATGGCAAAGGGCACGTGACAACATTATTGGCACCTTCTTTTTTCGCATTTCACATCATCAACGGACGAGACTATCAAGACGAACATGGCAACATTTTGTTTGAATTGGATTGTGCTGCCTATAATGGTGACATGATTTATGAAACGCATGCTTTTGGTGATATCATTCGAGCCTCAGACTATGATCGTTACGTCTCTTTATGCAAGGGAAAAAGAAAACGCAAGAACAATGGTATCCGAATTCCTCCTGGTCATGTTACCACATTTGGTGATTATCGACGGTATACACTTGAATGGAAGAACCCTCATCGAACTACGACCAATACTGCTTTAGCTACCTTTGAAACGATCTGTACCAACTTTGATTTCCCTCGTATGAACTCGGCTTACTGTTTCAAGGAACATCGTTATGTATATGGTTGTCAAGTCCAACCGCCTACACGAGAACGAGGTGAACGCTATACTTTGGTCAAGGTGGATGTACAACAACGAGTGACAAAAACATTTGAATTGGAAAGTCATCATGGTTATTTATGCTCGGAACCTATCTTTGTATCTGCAAAAGACAGTGATGATGAAGATGATGGTGTGGTACTCAGTCTGGTCAATGTATTCGACAATCGTGGATCTCAATATGATCATTGTTACTTGTTGGTGTTGGATGCTTCCTCCTTTACAACTATCGCTAAAATCAACATTGGTGCTTATATCGCTCCTACCTTCCATGGTTCTTATGTTGATGATGCTTCCTTGGAAACTGGTTCTTTTAATTGATCATGTATATAGTAGTATGATATACCTTTTAGAACAAATAAAAAAAAATAGAATCTCCTTTTATAAATGATTGTATCTTGTCTTTTTTTTTTTAATATATTGATAAAGTCGAATGATGAATGTTTTTTCATCCATCTTTTGAAATGGATATGGAATCAATTGTATGAAATTCATGGTGTCATTCCGTTTTCCTGATTTTATTTTTTTTTTTTAAAAAAAAGACAATGAATTATCTCCATTTGTCTCCTGTCGAACTATATATCTTTGAATTCTTCCTACTGCTGAAATGGGTAGATATTATTAAAAAAACGTATTCACCAATAAGAAGGTATGATTTTATTCATATCAAAAAAAAAAAAAAAAGAAGGTGGGGAAATATGTCCTAAATATATTTTTTTTTATGCTGGATGACAAAGTAAAGCGTAATCATTGGAAGAAATGGATGAGTGATCGATTCCTTTTTTGTTATGAATCAACAAGCATGACCTAACATCCTCTCTTCTTTGCGACGATCAACTATTTAATTGTTGTACACGATTTGAATCTCCGGGTATAGTTTTTTTTTTTCTTCTTTTTGTTAATGTTATGCAAATAGGAGATGTCATCCTATTTAGAGATAGATATTATCAAAATTCATCATTCTAATTGAAATCCTTATGATCAATTGCAACAATCTAAAAAACAAACATCCACTGTTTTTGATGTTTGAAGAGAACCAGAAAAAACGTGCCTTGTGTCACCCAAATTAACCCATCTAGGTAATGCGGAAAATATTTGGCCGAAAAAATAACCGGCTATAAAAAAAAGATGATTGTTTGTAAAATATCCGCTAAACTTTAGAATAGATAAAAAAAAAAAAAAAGTGGGTTGATACGTTTTAAGTCGGCGATCATTGTAAAAAGTATATATATAAAAAATGTAAGGTGATGAAAAAAAAAAAAAGAAAAGGATCAACGGACGTGATACCAGCAAAAAAAAAAAAAAAAAAAAAAAAAGGTTTTTTTTAAATCAGATGATAGGTTTTTTTTAAAGTGATACATTGGAAACATTTTGTTATGGTGAAACCAGCATTTTTTTTTTCTATTATGTTAAAAAAGGTACCAAAAGAATTTGAGAACAGGGGTAATTTTTTTGCACAACATGAAAAGGTAATAGGAGATTGAAAAGAAAAAAAAAAAAAGTTGGTTGTTCCCAATTTCGGATCTCCCGGAAAAAGCTAAAAACTTTTTATTTGATTTTTTGTTCAGACTCCCTTCTATTTTTTTTTTTTCTTTCTTTCTTTCCTTTCTTTTTTCTATTTTTTTTTTTTTTCTTTTTGGGTTCATCCTCTTTCAATATATAGATAAAAAAAAAAAAAACTTCTACATTTTGTATACATTCAATTTGTAGTTAGGATTCTCTTTTTTCTTTTTTTTTATTCTTCGCGTTTTTTATTTGTCATCCATTGTTTTTTTTTTTTTTTTTTTTCATCTCATAACATGGTTTCTTCAAGGTAAAAAAATAAATAAATAAAAATGATAATTATCATTTAAACTTTTTTTTTTTATTTTCTACAGTCTCTTTGATCCTCGTACTATTGAATCAACAAAAAATACCATTGCTGCTTTTATCAAGACAATGTTTTCTCAAAAACCAAATGTATCTACTACAGCTGTTGTATGTTCTGCAGTTGTTGGTCTCTTTGCTTATGAACAATACGTATATTTAAAGAAAAAGAAATCCTTACCTGGTCCTAAATTCAAAATTCCTGTTATTGGTGCATTTATGGATTCTCTTTATCCTACTTTTGAAGGATATATGAACAAATGGAAAAGTGGTGAATTATCATGTGTTGGTGTTTTTGACAGGTAAAGAACAAAAAAAAAAAAAAAAAAAAAAAAAACATTCATTAATCACCACCACCCCCTTGAAATACTTTTTTTTTTTCCTTTTGTTTAGATTTGTAGTGATTGCTTCTACTTGTGAACTCAGTCGAAAGATTTTGAATGCACCTGCTTACGCCGAACCTGCTGTAGTGGATTCTATGAAACATATTCTTTGTGCTGATAATTGGGTATTCCTTAGTGGTAAATCTCACGTGGATTATCGAAAAGGTTTGAATGTTTTATTCACTAGAAAGGCTCTTGGTATGTACATTCCCATTCAAGAATCTGTATATCAAAAGCATTTCGATAAATGGTTGTCATTCAATGGTGAAAAACAACAATTCCAGTGGCATTTCCGTGAACTTAATATGGAATCTTCTCTTCGTGTCTTTTTGGGTTTTCACATGTCTGATAAGGTAGCTGAAACCATTTCTCAAGAATATTTCAATATCACTGCTGCTTTAGAACTCGTCAATTTCCCTATCCCTCTTCCTGGTACCAAGGTTTACAAGGCCATTCAATCTCGAAAATACATTGTACATCATTTTATTGAAGCCATCAAGGATAGTCGTGTGCGTATGGACAATGGTGGTGAAGTCAAATCCATGATGGATGCTTGGATTTCTTCCATGAAGGAATATGAAATGGAATGTGAACGTGAAGGAAAACCTGCTCCTCGCAAATTCGATGATCGTGAAGTTGCTTTGACTATCTTAACCTTTTTATTTGCCTCTCAAGATGCCACTTCCTCTGCTATGACTTGGGCCTTCCAATTATTGGCTGATCATCCTGATGTATTAGAAAAAGTGCGACAAGAACAAATCAAGGTGCGAAATGGAAAATTGGATACTGAATTGTCATTGGAATTAATGGAGGAATCAGTCTACTTGCGTCAAGTCGTCAAAGAAATCTTACGTCTACGACCTCCTGTCTTGATGGTACCTTATCAAACTACTCGTGAATGGCCTTTGACTTCTAGTTATACTGTCCCCAAAGGTGCTATGTTGATTCCTACTACTTATCCTGCTCTTCATGATGCCACTGCTTATCCCAACCCAGATTCCTTTGATCCTGATCGATGGGGTCCCACTGGTCATGCTGAAAAGTATCCCAAGAACTTTATGGTCTTTGGTAATGGTCCTCATCATTGTCTTGGAAAAGAATACGCCATCATGCATCTTATGGCTACTTTGGCTCAAGCTTCTTTACAATTAAATTGGACTCATTATCGTACTGATAAAAGTGATGATATCTCGTAAGTCCCAAAAAAAAAAAAAAAAATTCATTCATATTCATCACTTTTTTTTTTATCATTAGTATCTTTGCCACCATTTATCCTCAAGATGGTTGTATCATGAGTTTCCATCCTAGAGAAACTACTGCTTAAGATTTTATTCATCACTATTATTCTCCATCCTTTTCATTCACACACACGCATATCATCCTTATTTTTTTTTTCTTTTCCACCTTCTATTGATTCGTTCGAAACGATATTTCCCCTACATTAATTTTACTTGTCCTTTTGCCTAGTTCATAATAGTTTTTTTCCTCTCAGTTTTTTTTTTTTTAATTTATTTATTTATTTATTTATCTATTTATACTCTTATTATATAAAAACTATTAATAATATATCATCGAGTACAATATATAATTATTTCTTTGCTTCTTGTTCTTGTCGTTTGGCTTCTTGTGCAGCCTTACGTTTTTCTTCCTAAAAAAGTTCATCAAACCATTTAGAAGGAAAAAAAAAAAACTAAGTGTCTTACCTTTTGACGAATATATTGATCTTCAGCTGCTTTTTCACGACTAGCAAGAGGATTTGGATTCATGTTTGTATCAAAAAGAAAAAAAGAAAAGAGAGAGAGAGAGAGAAAAGATAATGAAAACAAACGAAAAAAAAAAAAAAAAAAAAAAAAAAAAAGAGCCTTTTTGAACCTTTGAACAACAACGCAATTTCGGGATTTCAATTTGGGACGTACAGATGACCAAGATAGTTTTAACATGATGGGATTAACATTGAAAATGAATAAAAATGCTCTTTTACATAGATAAATAAATAAATATAGATTTCGAATATAATACTAAAGAGGATCATTTTTATTCTAGTGAGGAAGAAATAATTTCAATCATTCTAACATTCATCTTTTTGCAAGTTGGGAGGTAAATGCTTCAAATCCAAAATATGAGTGATAGTATTGGTAGCCCATTGAGATTGAGAGACTTGATACTTGATGTTGGCGTCATACAACGACATGGCATCAGGCAGAGGTGATATCAGAGGTATCTTATTTAAAAGACGTCGATAAAGTCTTCTCATTTCACGAGGGGCGTATTGATAACGACTGATGGTTGACAAAGGAGACATAGCGATCAAGGTAGAGGTAGCATAAATAGAAGGCGATTTGGTGTATGGAGACGGTGGTAAAGGAATACATCGGTTTGTTTCAAGTTTTTTAAGAGGTGTTTGTTGTTGTATTGGACAAAGATGAGCAAGATCAGGATCATTTTCATGACCAGCATACATATCGATCCAGCGAGGACCACCCATGTTGAGCATGCCAGAATAACAAGGATGAGTCATAGAAGCGCCAGCTTTCAATTCCAATTCACATATGATTTCAAAAGGTAAAGGGATTTCCATTTGTTGTATAAGCATGGATCGCCACTTCCATAATAGATTGGCTTGACGACCTCGATGTAACGGTTTGAAAGGAGGTACTGGTAGTTGCGGTTCTAGTTGTTTTTTCAAATGTTGGGTGACAATGGCTTGTAATGGGTAACATAATGGTGGAGGTGGTGCAGTATGTGGTATATGTGGTATCAATGGTGCTGGTTTTTTGAAATCTGCTGGAAAATGTTCATAAAGATAACTCTACAGAAAAAAAAAAAAAAAAAAAGATTAAGATCAAGGCAATGGATGGCATATTCTCTTTTCTTTTTTCTTTTTTTTTTTTCTAAAGTACTTACATGCATCAATTTATGTTTTACTTTACCCGTTCTACCATATGCTGCTTCAAGAACTTTCAGTGCACTTTTTTGATTCCCTTTATTGGCGCTTTCGAGTCTATGTAACCGCTATTAAAAAAAGAAAAGATAAGTGACAAATTTCGCGTTGTATCCATATATTACTTTTTTTGCTTCTGTCAGTTTGCTCTTGATCCTTGATTCATCTTGACAAGACTTGTATTCTTTGAAAAACTTTCTTGCACGATTGACCACATATGCTCTGTTTTGGAAAAAGAGATCGATGAGTTATTTCAGTTCGTGTATGTTTTTCTCCTTTCTTACCTTGATCTATCATCAAAAAAATAACCAGCTTCAGATAGAATACGTTTATATAATGCTCGAACATAGAATGAATGTTGAGAAGTAGGTTTGAACATTGGACCAAAAAAAAAGAGAGAGAGAAAGAGAGAGAGAGAGAAGAGAGTTGAAAAAAAAAAAAAAAAAGTAGAAAACATTACAGTAATGAGGAACAACTTTCAAGCACCGCGTTGAACGAGACGATTTATTCCATATATAAAACAACTGGACCTTATGTAATTAAACTAAGAGTCAAGACTAACTATCTGATATCTTCTTGATCCAAACCACTACACTTTTGTACGCGCCACTAGTCAAATAAGGTAGATCCAACCCTTTATACATCAAGTTAGCACCAGAGTAAGTTTCCACTTGACTATCATTGTGAGTCGTCCATAATTCGAGTTCGTATTTTGCTTTGGGGTCGAGTTTCCGTAAACGAATAGGTGGAATAGGAAACCAAAAGGGACTAGAAGGTCGAAAGGCCAATAACACGGCTTCATTAGGTATAGTTGTCATAGTCACCAAGAATCGAGTATGATCCGCATGTAACCAATCAAGATCACCCAATTGTAATATATGTCGTAATTTGATATATAGCTTGATCCAGTTTGTCGCTTCTGTTTTTTGTTCATCAGTATATTTCAAGATATTTGATCCAATTCCCAATGCACCCATGAAAGCCACGTGAAATCGATATGATAATGGTATAGATTTGTAACCAGGATCCTCTTGTGGCATATCTGTCACCCTATTTAATAAAAAAAAAAAAAGTAATTAATCATTTTAAAAAATCATCATCATCTTTTTATTTTTACTTTTTATTTCTTTTTTTTTTGTTTTATTTTTCACTTACCAACAACTCATCATACTTGGTGGTAATACAGATGAGATACCATGTTGTATAATCAATCTTGCATCAGGTTGCGTATTGTCGCTCACCCAACATTGATCCACCATCTTCAATACCCCAGGATCAGCTCGCCCACCACCACTACTACAAGATTCAATCAGTAATCCAGGAAAATCAGTTTTCAATTGTTTGAGTAGATGATAAAACATATTCACATGAGATATCCACACTTCCCGAGCATCACGTTCATCTTGACCAAATGGTGTATTATTATTATTAAGTAGTTGAGAGCCAGCTTCACTAATAGGTCGATTCATATCCCATTTGATATAATCCACTCCAATCTCCATGATGTTGTGTCTGAGTCGATCATAGATATAAGACCGTACTTGTTCATTTGTAAGATCCAATACTAATTGATGCCTTGCTTCACTACGAGGTCTTTCACGATAATGATATACCCAATCTGGATGTTCTCGATAAAGCGAAGAATCGGGATTGACCTATATAAAATAGAAAAAAAAAAAAGAAAAAAAAGATGTGAATCAAAAAAAAAAAAAAAAAAAAAAAGAGGTATATACCATTTCAGGTTCGAACCAGAGACCAAACTTCATACCAAGAGAATGAACATGATCAGCCAAAGGTTTGAGACCATTAGGAAACTTGTTTTCATCATAGAACCAATCCCCAAGTCCAGCCTTGTCACTAGTACGTCCACGGAACCAACCATCATCCAAAACAAACAGTTCCACCCCAAGTTTTGCAGCTTCATTTGCCAAATCTAGTTGTTGTTGGATATTCACATCAAATCCCGCCGCTTCCCAAGAATTGTAAAGAATAGGATTGATCTTGCCCTGTTGAAGATAACGTGGTAATAGTTGTCTTGCACCAAAGATGCCTAAAGAAGAATAACCTGCCATAAACACTGGTGTGGTAAACGTTTCACCTGCCTCAAGCGTCAAGCCAAAATCAAGCGGTTGTAATCCACCGGAAATCCGAACCTGGCCTTGATAATCCACATCCATACGGATGGTCCAATTGCCACTCCAAGCGATGGCACCGAAATAAGTATCTTGTCTGTTTGGTAGATTGGATTCAGATGTCAAAGCAAAATAAGGATAGGCCTGTGCGGATGGAATGCCTCGTGTTGATCCAAGGGTATATTGGTTGTTGGTGTGTAGGTTGACAGTAGTGTTCACCTGAGTTTCTGCAGACCAAGCACCATTCAACGTTGTCAATTGTCGTGATTTATTGTTTATTGTTGGTGGGAGATGCCATGCTGCCGAAAGCATCTTGTCAATATGTAAGGAGAAGGATGATGATGATCGATTGGAGATAGTGGCTGAACGTTCAATCAAACCAGTCTTGACACATATCTTATAATGAAGGCATACTACTACATCCTCATAATATTGATCCTGTAATGTTATGACCAAATGATGGCTGTTGTGTATGTAATGGTCGACAAAGGCAAGATCCAGTTCTCGAGTCCCCGAAGGAAATGTCACTTTTAAACTTGTTTCTCCAAACCTTAGTCCACCAAAATAAGGATATTCTTCAGGTGCTGTAGTCAATGCAGGATCTTGGGAACTACGTTCTGGTTGTAGTTGTGCAGCAGGAATATCGTCCATGGAGTACAATCGAGGTCCCCAGTAAAGATTCAATACGAGTTTTTTATCCAAAGTCACCCCAATAACATATGTGCTATTTTCTGATACCAAGTAAAACCGATGTTTATCAGGGTGGCAAGTAATACCAAGTGGCAACATTAGAGCGTGTGTAAAAATAAAAAAAAAAAAAAAAGGCACTAAAAAAAGGAACAAGAAAGACAAAAAAAAAAATCTTTTGCGTTCTAAAATTTCAATCCCCCGCGTCCATAAGTCTAGGATAAAAGTTTTTTTTTCTTTTTTTTTTTTATTTATTTACGTAATGATGATGATGTTAGTGCAATAAAAAAAAAAGATGATGATTTGTATCTATCTAAATAAATAAGGCTATACAATATATATATATAAAAAGGATGTTAATTACAAAAAGGAAAAAAAAAATAAAACTACAAAAAGTGGGAATCATAGGAAGGTCTTGACAGTAGATTGGAATCTCGGTAAGCGATTGCATTGCTCTATCAAGTTGAATGATTTTGGAGTTTCCCATTCATCTTGTGCGACAAACATGCGGGCATAACGAAGACAGATCTCTTCTCGAAATTGGTTGTACAAACGCCTATTATAGAAACGCTATCAAAAATAGATTTAAAAGGTCAGTCATGAATTTCCTTTTTTTTTTTTTTTTTTTTTTTTTTTTACCTCTAAAGAACGAGTTTCATTGGGGTAATCATGAGTTTGATGAATGATAAAATCTTGAGGCATAACATAATAATCAACACCAGAAACATAGAGTTCGAATAGACAAGCAGCTTTGTTACTTCCATAACCAAAGAATCGTTCATCACACCAAGGTTGATGATTCTTTTTGTATACAATGTAAGGTTCATAAGATTGTTGATATTCAGTGACTTTGTATATATCATTAGCAGTGATCCAATAAGGATAATTGGTGGAAGCATGACCGGGTGTCCAAAATGAATGAAACATATCAATAGCTTGATTTTGGTATAGGTTGATCAGACTGTGTTTTGTAGTAGGGAATGTTCTATAATCCAATCCATCATCTTGTTTAGTGAATTCAAATGCAGGAATGACCAGAGCAGAATGACCATTATTCAATAATTCCATGGCATGAGGATTATTGAGAATATGTTTCCTGAAATCAGTACAGAGATAAAAGTCCACATCAAGCATCATTACATTGTCAGATCGAGCAAAGAATCTTGCCACGTTACGCCACAAGTTTAATTGTCTTTCCATCTTATCCTTGATCACATGAACGTCTACATACTTTTGCATAGATGGTTGTTGTTTGATAGTTTGACCAAGTAATTCCAAAGTATTTTCACCAGATTCATCAGGAGCAATATGAAGAGCAACAGAAATAGGACCTATATATAAAAAGAATGAGTTGATGATTTTATAATAATAATATTTTACCTTGATATCGTTCAGCCAAAATAGCTAAAGTATGAATTCGACTTTTGGTAATGGTTGTAAGAATAGTAATATCGTTGATAGTAGGATGATGATTTGCTTTGAAATAATAAGGTTGAATATCACTATTACCCACTGATGCAGAGAAAGCTTTTTCAAATACTGATTTTGTTGGTAATTGATGTTGTTGACCTATATAAAAATGAGATGAGTTATATACTTATTTAATATTATATAATGATATTACCATTTCGATTATCAATCCAATTGAATTGATTTTTATTCATTGTAAAACGATCACTTGTCAAAGTAATTTGATTAGTATCAGTAAAAGTAGTAGTAGTAGTTGTAGGAGGAGTCCATAAGATACTAAATTCAGTTGAATGTTGTTTCCAATCTAAAGAACTAAGGTCAATGAACCAACCAATAAAAAGACCAAGAAAACAAACAATAACTAACGTTTTAGCTACTTTTCGATAAGATATTGAGTGTTCAAAAGACATTTTTTCTTTTATCACAAAGAAAAAAAAAAAGAAAGTAAAGTAAAACGAAAAAGGAAAAGAAGGAAAAAAGAAAGAAAAAAAGAAAAAAAAAAGTGTACCTTTTTAAACCTAATAGTTCAATCTATAAAAAGAATTTCGTTAGTTTTCATTTCCCGTCCAGGGCGTTTTTCTTTCCCCATAAGAATTAAGAAACAAAAATAATAAAAATAAACACATCGCATATGACCATCATTGGAAAGAATACCAAAATAGTATTACTTACCTATCAAAATCAAAAGAATCATCTATGATGATATTGTATCCAGATAAGGCTTAGATTTCTTTTTTTTTTCTTTGTTGTTGTTGTTATTGTAATAGTTGTGGCTCATTACATAAAAGGTGTTAAAGGAAATTAAAGTTTTTTCATTGCTATGAAACCCAAAAAGAAAAAAAAAAAAAGAGTACTTGGGCTTGTTCTTCGGTGATTCAACCTGCTAAAACATTTTTGCGCCTAGTAATGCAAAAAAAAAAAAAAAAAAAAAAAAAAAAAAAAAAGTTTCTTCTTGTCTCCTTTTTTTTTTTTTTTTCTTATATCTCCTTTTTTCTTCATTAGTTTAACAAAAAAGACCTTATGACTACACTTAGAAGATTATATCCAGGTAGTCGTCTAGAGGTATATATATTATATTGAAATAAAATAATATATATATTATTATTAACATCATTTTTTTACTTTTTTGTTGTTCAAAGAAAACTTTCAATTGGCCTATTGAACCTTTAGATAATCTAGAATCATCTTTTAACGTACAAGAATATCTACAACAAGTGATTAGATCAGATCGTAGTAATGTTGAACATATTGTAGAACTTCCTGATACTGTTGATAAACAAGTATGGCAATATGAACATCTTAGGTAATAATATATATATATACTTATTATTTTAATTACTTAACTTATTAATCTATTTTAGACAAGTTTGTTTAGAACTTAGTCTATTAGTAGTAGCTTTGGAACCTGAATGTACAAAAGAAAATTGTCCTGAAATGAAAGCTGATGGTTGGCTTTACTTATGTGCTGCTCATCCTTCAACACAATCAGTTAATATTATAATAATAATAATAATAATATATAACTAACTTTATATTTTTCTATAGTGTCCTGCCATTGATTATATTATTCATACTTTAGATGGTGCAACTATTCTTTTAAATAATTCAAAATACTTTCCTAGCAGGTAATCATCAATATCTTTTTATTATTGTTTATAACTTATATTATTATTATTAGAATCTCAGTTCCTGAACCATCATTGAAACATTTTCAATCTATTGCCCGTCGTTTATATCGTATTTTTGCACATGCTTACTTTCATCATCGTGAAATATATGAACTTTTTGAAGTAAAGTATCTTAATAAATTATTTAATATTATTTTAACTGATTTTACGTTTTCTTTAGAATGATACATATTTATATGCAAGATTCCTGTTATTATCAAGAAAATATGGTTTGGTTCCTCCAGAATTAGTCAGTATTCCAGATGAAAAAGAAGAATCACACAATAATGAAGAAGAAGAAGAAGAAGATGATGATGTGGAAAGTACTAATCATCAAGACAACAATCATTCTACAACAAAGTCAATAGAAGATGATAATCGAAGTGAATTGACGGCAATCGAAGATGATTGATAATGATTATTTATTTAGTTTTATTATTATACCTTAGTTATTAAATAAAAAATCAGTTTTTTTTTTATATATATGGTTGGATTCATGCTACCAATCGTCGGATGAACAAGCTTTAAGATGGTCCTGTTTTTACCTTTCACGTGTAAAAAAAAAAGCGGACTTGTCTGATCCACTATTTTCTTTTTTTTTTTTTTTTTCTTTTTTCGTTGTTCAACTCATTCTTTTTCTTTATCCTTCTCCCATTACATTCCTTCTTTACTTTATTCATTTTGTATTTATAATGGCTGATAATAAGAACAAAGGTAAAAACCAAATAAGTATAAGAATAATAAAATTTTATAATACATTGACAGTTTTTCACTAACATTGTTTCTTTTCTTTTCTTTTTTTTTTTTTCCTTTTCTTTCTTTTGTTGTCACACACACACACTCTCTAGAATCCACCTCACCGTATCCTTCAACCATAAATAACAATGATCTTTTCTCGGAAGCAGAAAGACGTCAATTTCATTCTGTTTTGGATAGTTTTTCCTCGTCAGACGATTCATATACAAACAATAATACACAAGTACCATATAATAACGGAACCAGGAACAACCCTATATCAGGTAATTTTATACCAATGAGAAAAGAAAAAAAAAATGGAGTACTGGGCACTTGTCAAAGCATATGAGACTTTTTTTTTTTTGTATGACCCAAGATCGGATGATATAATTCATTCTTTCTTTTTTTTTTTTTTTTGTATCTTTCTTTATGAGGAAAGAAAAGGATGACAAAGCGACATTGAAGATAGACATGTGGTTTTTTAACAGATTTGACATAGATCACTAACAAAAACTCTTTATCCCTCTTTTTTTTTTATTTTATTTTATTGATCTAGTACAACATTCATCCTCACCTACCCGTGTTTTATTATCACCTCCTTATTCAAAAAATAGTACTTTTGGTCAACAACAAATTCAAACATTACCTATTCTGGATATACAAGCTGGTCGAAAAAGAGTTGGTGATACAAAGTCAAATAATGACAACAATAGCATGATGGATTCAAAGAAATATCGATTATTATTAGATGGGGATGATACTATACCATCATCATCACCTTCTTCTCAATCACATACATTAAACAATCGTATTGATTCTTCCTTTGTCATGATGGAAGATACATCATCTGCATCACCACCATCACAACGACAAACGACTAAACCAAAAGGTAGTGGACGTGGAAGAAAACCGGCTCATGAACTCTTATCCGAAGATCAAAAAAAGGCAAATCATATCGCTTCTGAACAAAAACGACGGGCAAATATTCGTATTGGTTTTGATCAATTGGTGGATATTGTACCTACATTAAATGAATGTCAACGAAGTGAATCTTTGATTTTACAAAAATGTAAGTTTCTTATACATCTTTATGAATTTATCTGATTTGGATTTATTTATTATAGCTGCTGATTATATACGTCAATTAGTCGATACGAAAAATGGATTACGTGATCGTGTTAGAGAACTTCAAACTGCTCTTGGTGAAGTCCCAGATGAAGATGTAAAAATACATGATAGATATTCGAAAAAAAAAAGTGGACTGACTGTTTTTATTTATTTATTTATTTTTGATTTTTTTTTTTAATTCTTCTTTTTGATGTGTAGAGCTCAGAAGGCGAAATGGATTATAGCTTTTAATATTAGATTATAATAGAATATATTTTTTGTTTATTATTATTATTATGATGATACCAAATCAATAAAAACATTTAGATTTATTATATAAAAAAATATTTATACTGATGAATCGTGATTACTTTTCGAATTAAAAAAAAAAGGAAATGGAGATTTGAATAGATTTTATTAATTTGTTATGTTTTTTTTTATAGGGATAAATACAAGGTAATCAGGATGATACATAAACATATAGATAAAAAAAAGAATGTTCAATGGAGATATACAAATAATTTTTTTTAAAGAAGAAGGAAAAAAAAAGGGTGATACTAGATTTTAGTGAATAGGTTTGGTTTCTAATTTATCAAGACCAGCACGGGCAGCCATTGCCTGCGTGTTTGCAAAAGGAGTTTTCAAAGAATCAGGTAAAGTAGCCTTGAAGTCTTCAGTATTCATCCAATCCAATCCATGTTGGAAAACAGTCTTAGCACGGTGATGACCTCCTTCGATGGTACCCATAGATGCATGTAACGTGGCACGTTTCTTGGAAGAAAAGTAAGCAGCTCGATGAAGAATATTATTGTCATAAAACACAGTTTGTCCAGGCTTCAAATCCACACGAAGTTGACCGGGCATATTGTGACTCTTGGGATCATTGATGGTGATATCACGTTCTTCAGGTGTACGGACACGACGATGAGAATTGGGAACAACATAAAGACAATCATCAGCATAGAGAGCACTAATAAATAAAATAAATAAATGAGTTTTGTTATAACAATATTTTTTTTTTGAATGCTTACGTGTTCCATTGAGTACCATAATGAGGAATGGCCAATAATTCTTCTTCCTTTTCTTGAGGAGTTTCGGCAGGAACAGCATCACGATGCCAAGTCAAATCAAAATCATGCTCTTGAGGATTGATCAAAAGATTAAATAATTCTATACAAAATTAAAAAATCAGTGATCCATAACTAGACAGAGAAGAGTCATCCTTACCAAATTGCAAATCTTCACGCTTTGTATGAATCAATTGACTAACAGCGGACAAAAGAGCTTCAGAACCATACCATTCCATAAAAACAGATTCCTTCAAATCAGGATGTAACAAGTGTTGGACACCCCAAACATCATCACCTTCAGTCCAAGGAGGGAATTGAGTGCCTACCAAACGACTAAACTATACATTAGTCCCATACTTTTTTTTTCATTACTTCTTATTTACCGGTGTTTCCATTCTCCATTTCTGGCCTTATTAATCACTCGTTCACAAGCATCCTTGAGTCTAGGAAGCATTTCTTCAGGAATCAAATTATCCACAATAACAAAACCATCACGCTTCAAAGCTTCATCAATAGGTACATTGTTAATATCAGTCAACATGGTTGGTTTAAGCAGAGTTTCTTCAAAATAAATATAAAAAAAAAGAGGGAAGAAAAAAAAAAAAAAAAAGAAGTAAAAAGAGAAAGAAGGGAAGTTAAAAAAACAGTTTTATAGAGCAAAACTTAAAAAAGGAAAGGAACCAAAAAAAAAAAAAAAAAGGGCCAGTCATCTTCTCACGATGGATCTTATGTCAGCTATACTTTCAAATGCAGACATTGGTTACCCTGGAAACCAAACGTTTACCGAGGAACGGCCTGACAGTTCTCTAAAACTTGATCACGCTCTCTCTCTCTTTTTATTTTTTTTTTTTCTATATCCTTCTAAATGACTGGAAAATAAATGACAAGAGATAAAAAAAAAAAGTGATGAGTGGCACACACATATGTATATAATAAATACACTGATCCTTGTCAATTAGATACAAAGTGTTATTAAACAAAATCCAATTTAACGTCCATTGCGGAGTTGTCGGGTTGCAGCTAAACCAGAAAATACTTTTTTCAGTTTATTGTAGGGAAAAAGGGTTGTTTTTTTTAAAAAAAAGACCAATGACAATCACACATTCATAAAAAAAAAAAAATCGAATCATCTTTCCTTGTTACACCGATAAACTACAACAGGGAAATGAATGAACTACATCCTTTGTCATGAAAAGAAAAGAAAAAAAAAGACAGGGACTAAAATGGGAATCATCTATCTCCTTTTCTTAAACATTCTTCCGACATGGGTGTGTGGGGCTCC
Source organism: Halteromyces radiatus (assembly GCF_025201355.1). Classification (NCBI taxonomy): domain Eukaryota; kingdom Fungi; phylum Mucoromycota; class Mucoromycetes; order Mucorales; family Cunninghamellaceae; genus Halteromyces; species Halteromyces radiatus. Next base: position 35,810 of record NW_026251696.1, on the reverse strand, counting down.
GTTTTTTTTTTTTTTTTTTTTATTGTCAGGTATATGACTCACATAATATGAAGGGTCTACAAACCCCGTATTCAGGGATCATTGAAATCATTACCATCAATCAAGGCTTACACAAAAAAAAAAATATGGATATCTACAGTTGACTAACACCAAGTAATACCTTCTATTGATTTTTGAAGGGAAAAAAAAAATTTGGATCATGCTCCCCTCTTTTTTTTTTTTTTTTTTTTTTTTAGAGAGAGAGAGTAAAATTGGAAAAGGAAGGATCTGCTTTTTATTTGAAATATGATATATAGGATGCATTTTATATTTGATTTCGTAGTTGATCCAAAAAAAAAAAAAAATAGAGACACATTCTTATTTGATGCACGATCTGTCAGCAAATACAAGAATCAGTCTCATGATGCATAATAAACGCTAGCCTATCTTTCGGGAATCACGCGCACACTTACATATCAATATGTTTGTAATGCATATTATAAAAAAGGTGTTTATTTGTTAAAAGAAAATATGTGTATATCAAACAAAAATAAAACAATCAAACTAAACTGATCTACCAAAATAATCTATTCTACCGAACTATTCCATTAATATAAATTATTGTACTGGATGATAAACTAAGCAATGAGGTCAAGTTGTAGATCCAAATCGGCATTTTCCCACTATACATACGATGTTTTTCCCAGATGGTACGAGCTGTTCTGCATCTAATTCCCCACGCCCCTTGATATCCTTTCTTAGAATAATCTTGTTTGAATGCATTCCATCTAATACATACAAATTGCGATTTCTTGGTCCTAATTTTTGAAGCATTGGAAGAATTGTATTATTACCTATAGAATATTGGTAGAGATTGTTTAGTATCAACAATTTGATTTTTTTTTTCATATACCCTTAAACTTACATCGGATGAGTATCCATATTTGACAAGTTTTTTTTTTTTTTTTTTTTTTTTTTTTTGTCACAACAAGAAGATGATCCTAACCTTGATGAGTTTCCAAGCAGTGGAGTATCTGTCTGTCTAGTTGACAACTCTAGTCAATATCTAATAATCAAAAAGGGATGTAATTAGTGAGTATGACTGATCTTTTATTTATACTAAAAAGATAAAACTATACTTATATAGTGATGACCACCAATTTCTTTTGTTGCTTATCAAGGGTTTTTATCACAATAAATTCGAATAATATGATCTATACAAAAAAAAAAAAGTCAAAGGTCTCATATGCAAGTCTTTTTCTCATTCTTGCTTACCTCCCATTTAGATGGCATATATAGCTTTCTGTATTGTTCCCACTATATTATGCGACAGAAAAAAATGCTTGTTGTTCCTGTAAAAGTATCAACCATCCAATCCATCTAAAGAAAAGAATAAAAAAAAAAAGATCAATAAACAATATATGTCATAACGAAACTGTTGAATCAATACATTCGGTTACCAATGGTAACTTGAAGTTGTTTTTGTAATTGATGGTGGAAAAAAAAAAAAAGTAATGTGGAGAGGAAAGAAAAACGAACAAAATCTAAAATCATATCCCATTCTTTTGAAACAAGCGCGGAGAGCAAAGTGAATCTTACATAAGTGAATAATATTTTTTTTTTATTTGTAAAAAGTAGATAATGTAATAAATATGACAACAAAGATTAGAAATAAAAAAAAAAAAAAACTGTAATTCTACAAACAATCTAACTAAAACTTCATTTTTTCATCAACATCATCCGAAAGTTGAGTAATATCCACAGCAGGATAACCTTGCCAAATAGAACCACGATCGGCCACTTCACCTGAGATAATCAAAGAGTTTTCCAATATAGTACAATCCTCCATCATCGTAGCACCAGTCGCCAATCTTGATCCAGAACGAAGTACTGAGCCTGCACCAACATGTAAAGGATTGATGCTGAATTGACCAAGTGTATTCATGTGACAGACCAAAGAGGCCTTATCAACTGCCACATCATCTTCTAAAGTAACAAGATCAGGTTCAGTCATCATTGGATCACCACCAGAAGGATAAAGACACACACGTTTGCCAATCCTACAGCCCATGCCACGGAAATAAAGCATGATCCATCCAGATCCTCCAATGAGATTCAAAGCGTTTTGTCGTAATGCTTGCTGAACCGTAATAAGGAATTGCCATCGTTGACAGTAGGATGATTCATCCCAGTTGTATTGTCCTTGTTTGCGTCTACCAAAGAGTGTCCACTTCCATCCAATATCCAAAGCCAAGCATAAGAATGTCAATGTCGTCATGATGCCAGCTGCTACACCAAAAATAATCAAAAAGGCCCATCCTTCTCTAGAACTAAAGATCTGTGTATTATTATTGACATGGTGTACAGGTGCCAAAGATAACAATTGGATTTGTCCACGTTGATAGTAAGCTGCCACTTGAATAGCTGCTGTGATGGGTGCCGCCCAGAGAACGGAAGCTGCCATTTTTACAAAAATATTGAACGGTACAACTAAAAATAAAGGCACCACAAAATAATTTGCTTTGCGTTGATAAAAAGCACGTCCAAAAGGTGTGATAGTTGAAGATTGTTGTTCATCATTGTTGATCGTCTTGTTGTCATCGAATTTTTCGTTCTTGTCAGATTTTGTTTTGATGTTGACAGTATCGGTACCATCCTTGAATTTGACGGCATTTCCATTGAATGAACCAAACCAAGTAGATCCATCTTCAATTCTGAAATTCTTTTTGAGTAATCCACCAGAACCAAGAACTGCACGACGACCCACTTGTGATCCAGGTAAAAGTACACAGTTGTCAGCGATCATAGCACCATCACCAATAGAAATACCAATAGATTCTGTAGTATCTGAACATTGTATAAAAGAGCGGGATCCAAATACAACATCATCACCTATCGTCAACAGATCATATTCCACCACATGAAGTCCACTTCCAGGCCAATAAATACGCTTGCCCACTTTTGCACCTAAAAGACGATAGATGATACTAATAGGCTCATAATGAGTTCCAATAATACTTGCAACACCTTGTAAATTTTCTCCAGGAGGTAAAAGAGTTTTCATCAGCCAATAACGGAAGAGAGATAACTGATCACGACGTCGAGGTCCAGCTTTGAATTTCCCAATCACAGTTCGTTTGCATAAAATAACTAATATCAGATAAAATAGAGGCACCACAGATTTTCGTACAGCCACGGCAAGTAAATGTAAACCAACACGCTTGGGTTGAGCAAAATAGAGAATCAATTGAGAAAACCGACTTGACAATGCAGCTTGACCACTAACAAAGTATGATTGATTGGTGAGTAGATAGATAATACCGATCCAAGGAGCATTAGCAATGAGATTGATGATGAAAACAAGAGGCCATCCAACCAACAATTTCAGAAGAAAATGAGGAGGTGGATAATGAGCAGCACAAGCATCAGCTAAAGCCATACCTTGAGGAGTATCAATAGAAGCCAATGCACCATCACCAGCTTGCAAATTACGAGGGAAATTGGCTGTCGATGGACCCATAACAGTACCAGGGGCAAGAGTCGTTCCAGCAATCACAAATGATCGAAGTCCAACCACACAATTATCACCAATCACCAGAGGATTCAAATTCATATGTCCAGTAGATAATGTAAAAGGTCGAGCACTACATTTTTCATCCAAAGTACAACCATCACCAATGGTAACCAAATCAAATTCACGAACATCAGCTTTTGGATTCACATGACAACTTTTGCCCACTTTTGCCCCCATCATTCGAAGATAAAGACAATGCAACCAAGGTTCAGCTCCAAAAATACCTAGACCAGCCAAGTCGATCACCCGGTTCACAATCCACCACCGCAAGTAGTATTGACCCCATAATGGATAAGAACCAGTACGATATTTGCCAATCACGATCCATTTGATGATCACAGCTACTAAAGGGAAAACAATAGCAGATGCCACTGCAGTAATTCCAAGTGCCAAAAGTAATTGTACCAGTCGAATACCATGATTTTGAGTAGGATTTGTCCAAGTGGTGGCGATACAGGATAACATGTAGGCAAAAAAGAACCATCGAGAGGTAGTTTGTATAGGTTGCATAAAATACACACCAGAAGCTTGTATAAGCATGATGATTGGATTGAAAGGGTTACGAGCGCCACTTGGTTCACGTTGTGCCATACGTTTCTTGTAATCAGGACTACCAAAAGGTTGTTGATTTCCATTGTTTTCCATTTGACCTTCTTGATCGCTGTTCTGTTCCTTGTATGCATTGTACCCCATGGTCAGTAGTGGATGATCCTTGGCTATCTTTTCACCACAAGTTTCTGCTAGTCCAATAGGAGTTCGATTGTTGCCTTCATAAAGAATAGTGACTGGAAGTACCACACCTAATTTTGCACGGATCTGTGAAATCAAAAATCCACTTTTAAGAGAATTGCCACCATATTCAAAAAAGTCACCATCAACAGGAAATGTTGCATTTGCTACTGTCGTCACTGTTGATGTTGATCGAATAGATTGTCTATCATCCTTGATGCTGGATGGTGCGGAAGAAAGACCAAGTACATAGGCAAAAATATCACGAAGAAGTAATGCAACTGGATCATCTGATGTTTCTTGTTGTTGTTGGGCCAAATTGTGAAGATAATCGCCATCAATGGTTCCGTCGTCATTCCTTACAAGTTGATCGATAAGATGAATGTGTCTTGGTAACATGTAATCGTGTACTTGTGATGATAACCATTGTTGAAGCATACTAGTAAAGTCCATTTCCACATTGTCATTATTGTTGTTGTTGTTGTCGTTTTTAACAACAAATATATGAGTTTGACCACTGATTGAATTGTTGTATGCTGCACAATCATCTACTTGAGGATGCTTCATAATAGTAGTAATCACATCATCAGTTGACCAAGTAACATTTGATTTGACAATAGGTTCAGTCAATGGTGTTCCTTTGGGTGGACATACAGCTTCATATAGTCGTTGAGACACATTGATATTATTTTCAGAATCCATAAACATTGGAATGTCGAGTCGATTGCTGAATTGAATTCGTAATATCTTGTTGACGTTGCTTTTTGGTACATCATCCATGTAAACAAGTACTTGAGGTAATTTTGATTGATGTAGTTTCTGATTCATGAATGAACGTAATGTTCGTAAATCTGGTCTATTACTTCCTTCTAAAAAATAAAATTCAATATGAGATTCAAAAAAAAAAAAAAAAAAAAAAAAAGAGTATATGTTTAGTATTTTTTTTTTTTATTTTTTTATTTTTTTTTACTTACCACGAGTAACAATAACAGCACCAATTGTTTCTTGTAAAGTATCATGAGGAACAGAAAAAACCATTGCTTGAGCCACTCTAGGATGTGTCATAAGTACTTGTTCAATTTCAAAAGGAGATATGACTTCACCACCACGATTGATGATTTCTTTTGATCGACCAGTAATATACAAGTATCCATTTTCTAAATAGCCCATATCACCAGTGTCAAACCAACCATCAGCATCGAATGTACTTGAATTGTCAACACCTTCATAACCAGAAAAACAAGGGATACCTTGCACCATGATATGACCAGTGACACCATCTTGATGTACCTGGTAACCATCCTTGGCGATCATTAAATTTGGACCCACTAAAAGACCGGAGGTACCCGAGCGACTCAGATCATAATCACGAGGGGGAGCCGATATAGGAAGGCATTCTGTCATACCATAAGAAGGTAGTACAACTGCATTGGTAAATTGAGCTTTTATCCGATTCGCCAAAGCTGGAAGAAGATCACCACCAGCATTACATACCATTCTGACACCTAGAGAATGTTGTTGAGAGAATCTCCTCATGGTTGCTTCTTGAAGAATAGCTTGGTGCATAGTTGGAACAGCAAAATACCATACATGTCGAGATTGTTTTTCCAAAATATCCCAAAATAGAGCAGCATCGAATCCCTTGACAACGTTTTTTGAAAAAAAAAAAAAAAAAAAAGGTAAGACATTGTTTTTGTTTTGTTTTGTTTTTTTTTTTTTCTTTGGTTTTTTTAGAATAATCAATAATAAAATCTATATTTACTTACATTGCACAAAATAACAGAACCTGAAGTAAATAGAGGAGTCAAAAGACTACGTACTACACCACCAACATGATAAAGAGGCATCATATTGATATTAACATCAGTAGGTTGAGCACCATAAGAAGCAGAAACACAAGTAGTAGCAACACATATAGTACGTAAGGAATAAGGCACGACTTTTTTAGTTCCACTTGTACCAGAAGTTTGAAGGACCAATACTATATCATCAGCTTGATTGAGTAAGGAGGCACTTGAAATATTATCATCATCATCATCATCATCATCACAGGTTGTTGTTGGAGTAGAGTTGTCATTGTTGATATGGAATTGAGGATCACCATGAAGAGTAAATAAAATATCATTATCAGGTTCTGTTTCCAACCCAATAAGTTGTAATCCACCTTGTCGAAGAGTTGTCACCATAGGATCATCCTTTGCTTGAAGTTTTGTATTTGAAATAATCACAGCTTGGACACGCATGTTCTTGAAATCATGTAATAGTTCTTCAGGAGTCAAACTATCATTGGATGGAGCACAAGCACAGTAAGCCATTGTAGCAATCATACAAAGACCAAGAGCAGGACCTTGGGGTAAACAAATAGCAACACGAGAGCCTTGTTGAAGATTGAATTGAGCTAAATTGAATTGAGAACTGATAAAGGTATGCATTTGATTATAAGTGATAAATGAAGAATCTAATGGGTTGGATGATGATAATGGTGTAAGTGTGGTTGTTGAAGTTGCATTTGATGGAATATAAGTTGAAGGAGTTGTTGATATTGAAGTTTGTTGAACAGACGATGATGAAGTAGGTTGAGCGATAATGGCAGGTTCTTGTGATATATCAATAAAATCCAATAAAGTATCATATTGTAAAGTTCGATTGACCAAAGCACCTAAAGGTTCATCAGGACGTTCAGCTTGAGAATTGGTGAGGAAACCTCTATAGGTAAAATCCAAAAGTTGTAATACATATTGAAAGTTGCTATTTTTTGTTTTTTGTTTTCCTTCTATAGTGGAAGAAGGTCTTGAAATACAAGGTGAATTTGTGACGAGTGTACTTTTATAGGTAATTGAGACTTTCGACCGATTGACAAGATCCACAGAACGACGCGATGGTAATGGAGTTGTAATCATGTTGAAAAGTGAATGTGATTCAATGTATATATTTGTTTGTTTGTTTTTTTATGTGTGTGTGTATAATATATAATAAAAAAAAATAAAAGGGTATAATAAAATATAACAAAAAAAAATAAAAAAAAAAATCACAATTAAAAAAAAAAAAAAAAGGAAAAGAAATGAGCGTAAATGCTAATGGTACTTTATACATATGCGGAGTCCAAATTTAGTAACGCAAACTCTGCTAAAAGGAAGAAACAAAAGAGTTTAAGATCGACGGTCATTATGCAAGTTACCCCGCCTCGTTGAAATGCGAAGCGCCCTGTTTCTATTTCGGTCATCCATTATTTTGGAATGTTTGTCTATCAATCCAGTCTCTTTTTTTTTTTTTTTTTTGATCAATCCTCCTTCTCCGCACTCCCCCCATTTACCCCTTATTTTTCCCTTCATATGCACAATCAAATGAGAAATAGATATAAAACGTCCCAAAATTTATCTCCAATATTAAACAATTGTTTCTAAAAAAAAAAAAAAAAAAAAAATAGCACTCTTTATCAAAAATATTAAGAGAAAAAAAAATTACAAAAGCCTCATTTATCATTCCCTTTTAACCGTACCTCTTTTTTTTTTTTTTTTTACTTTATCTTTATCAGTTACCATGATTAAATCTTGGTAAAAGCCTTTTCAGCTATAAATAAAAAAAAAATGAATATCAGCGTTGTGTACTTATAAAACTGAGTACAAAGTAGATCTTTCGTTCTTTGAAATGCATAATAATGAGGCTGCAAAAAGATTTATTCATGTTGAATCAATCTTACACGTGCAATCATAAAGGCGCAAAAACAATAACAAATGTAAAAATAACAACAACAAAAAAAAAAAGTTTTGTGTTCTCTTTTTTTTTTTTTTTCCTGGTTATTGATATGATGATGGTGGATGATAATGTTAATGATGATTGATTAATGGATGATTGCGTAATGGAGATTACATAATGAATGGAATAGATCATTAAAATAATAAATGATTGTATAATTGAAATTTACTTAATGGACGATTGAATAATAAATAATTGAATGATAGATGATTGAATTGATGAATAACTATATGATGATGATGATTGATGATGATTGATAGATTGATTCGTGAAAACAAGTAAGATTTGGTATATGCAAAACAATCATCATCAAATCAGTCAATGTGCCTTTACGCGTCCATACTAATAAGGAATCATCATCAACATCAACCTTAAGATACAAGCCTTGGCATAGTTTATATGCAAGCTGCTGGGATTGTTGTAGATCATATTGATTGAATTGTACTCACGTATCACAAGACACTCGTTTACTACCTGTCCGCTGACGGGATGATCGCAAAAAAAAAAAAAAAAAAAAAAAAAAAAAAAAAAAAAGCAAATGCGTATCACGACTTGCCTCAGCAGCAAAATTTAAGAGTTAAGAACTTCCTATTTTGGTTATAGTCACGTTGGAAGAAGAGATGGCGCTCAGATACAACTATGAATGTTAACATGCAAATCATATGTTTATACAATTCTTTGTTATTATTTTTTTTTCTTTCTCGTAAATATCCATAAATAGTTAAAATAGCTGCATTTACGTTACAACTATTTTGACAACCAATCAAGACGAAATCTTAACCGGAACTGTTCTTTTTTTTTTTTTATCTTTATTATTATTAATATCATTATAATTATTATTATTCAACTTTTTTAGTATTTAAATCTATATTTTTTCCTTAAATTTTATAACTTTTATTTAATTCTTTTTCTATATTATTATACATCACACTTTGTTAGAAAGATGGTTTCTAGTGATAAAATACGATTCTACTATGATAGCCATATGATTTAACCTGGTATTTGACATGCGCTCGCGTGTTCTGCGGTATTTGAATCACTATCTTGTTTTATTGTTTTTTTTCTATCTCTCGTTTTTGAGGCGCAAGTGTACTTCTTTCCTTTTTTTTTTTTTTTTCTTTATTCTTTTACATTCTTCACTAGAATTATTAAATCATGTCATACCCTGGAAATTATGGTACTGGTGGATATCCTCCTCCTATTCACACACCAAATTACCCACCACCTCCACCTCAACAGAGTTATCCTCCTCCCAATTATCCTCCTCCTCAACAAGGATATCCTTCTCACAACTATCCTCCTCCTCCTCAACAAGGTTATCCTCCTCCCAATCATCCTTCACCTAATCAAGCTTATCCTCCACCTAATTATCCTCCTCCTCAACAACAACATGGTTATCCTCCACCACCGCCTCAACAATCTTATCCAGGTTCATCTTCTCATGGCAACGTAAGTTTTTTTATTTTTATTTTTTTTTCTGATGGTCAATAGTTATCTAAATTGATTCTTTTTTTTTTCATTGTATGTCACAGTATCCTCCTCCTCCTTCTTCTGATGGTAGACAAGGTTATGGATCAAATACTGTAAGTGATATTAGGAATGAGAGAAGCAAACTGATTGACATTTATATATAGTATTCACCACCACCTCCACAAACGAATAATCCGAATTACAGACCTTATCCCAACAATGAACAAATTCGACCACCTACTTATACTGGTAAGAATTTAGCTTTTTTAATCGACGTTATCTAATGAATTATTTTTAAAGGCCAAGATCCTGTATTCCGTCCTTCTGATCCATCATTATCTCAAGCAAACTATTCTCAACCTCCAAACTCTGTGCATCAACCTGCTCAACCAGGTACTGAATATATTAATAAAAGATTATAAAAAAAAAAAAAAACTTGTAATACTTATCCATTTATTTTCTAATGTATCATAGCACCCTATGCTCCATCTCCCAGTAATCAAGGTGCCAATCAATTCGTGATGCATGTGAATCCTAATATGCAAAATGTCCCACCTCCAAATTTCTTACTCTCCAATTGTATGATTATATGTATATTCTACTATTATTGAATGGTTAACTCATTTCTTTTTATATGTATTTTAGGTCAAGGTCGTAAACGAGCTCTATTGATCGGCATCAATTATTTCAGATCGAAAAATGAACTACGTGGTAAAAACAAAAAAAAAAAAGGATCATTAGCGAAAAAGAGATGAGATCATTGAATCCATACTTTTCTTTTTTTTTTTTTTCTATAGGTTGTATCAACGATGTCCAAAATGTAAAATTATTCTTGATCCAATTGTATGGTTTCCGTGAAGTAAGTTTCAAGAATGAGAATAAAGGATAAAATATGGTCGACCTTCTTTTTTTATTTATTTATTTTTATCAAATATAGGAAGATATGGTTATATTGACAGATGATCAAACTGATCCACGATTCATCCCTACCCGGCAAAATATGATCAGTGGAATGCAATGGCTAGTGGCCAATGCGCAACCAAACGACTCGTAAATAATATACAAAAGAAAAAAAAAAAAAGAGGAGGCAAGAGAAACTGATTTATTTTGACGTTTTTTTTTTTTTTCTTTTTTCTTTGTAGATTCTTTTTCCACTTTAGTGGGCATGGTGGAAGTGTAAGTGACAAATTAAAAAAAAAAAAAAAAAAAATGAATTAGTATCTAATCAGCTGTGTGACACTCTTTTTTTTTTTTTCCTGGATAGGTGAAAGATCAAGATGGTGATGAAGATGATGGTTATGATGAAACAATTTATCCTGTCGATCATGATCGTTATCCGGGAGAAACTGGTCAGATTATTGATGATGTAAGTGATCCTAATGCAGAAGTGTTTATATTTATCTGTTTTGTTTCGTTTTCATAGGAAATGAATGCTATTATGGTACGACCTTTACCTAGGGGTTGTCGATTGACTGCTATATTTGATAGTTGCCATAGTGGAACTGCATTGGATTTACCCTATGTTTATTCGACTCAAGGTACACTGAAGGAACAAAATATGTTCAAGGATGCTGGAAGTGGTCTGATGAAAGCTGGTATGGCTTATGCGTCTGGTAATGTTGGTGGAGCGCTTTCTTCTTTAATGTCCCTTGGAAACAAGGTGATGACTGGCAAGAAAACGGATGAACGTATCAAGCAATTCAAGGGTTCCGAAGCGGATGTCATCATGTTTTCTGGATGCAAGGATGATCAAACAAGTGCTGATGCTGTTATCAACGCTAGAGCAACTGGTGCCATGTCTTATTCTCTTATCAGTAAGTCGTCAAACTATAATACAATATACGTGTGTATTGGTTTATTAATGTTTTCTCTTTTTTTTTTTATCTCATCGTAGCTGCACTACGTGCGAACAAGAATCAATCTTATCTTCAATTACTAAATTCAATTCGTGCTATTCTTCGTGAAAAATACTCCCAACGTCCTCAGTTTAGTTCAAGTCATCCTATTGGTAAGTTTGAAAAGAAAAGACCCTACTACAACGTGCATCCTTATTTATTTATTTTTTTTTTTTTTTGATAGATACAAATTTATTATTCATTATGTAATGGTTTATATAATTTAGTTTATTACTCTTTTTTTTATGGAAAAAAAAATAAAATACTGTTTAAATCTTTTATTTTAATGATAATGATGATATTTACTTGATGATGATAATGACATGGATTATGAATAGAAGAACATATAATATTGATTCCTTTTCCCCTCGTATCTTTTTTTTTTTTTTCGATAAAGTTTGAAACCCCCTTGTCCCTGGTTTTCCTTGTTTCATACCCCACCCCCTTTTCTTTTTTTTTATTCTATTGTTATTTTAATAAGCCCAAAACGGGAGTATACATGTGGTTACAAAACATTTGAAACTTTTGATTATATGTATGTCATTTTTTTTTATTTACTTAATTCCTCATGTTCATACAAATAGATATATATCTTTTTTTTTTTTTTTTTGCTTTAACATGGTTTATACAGTAATCTCTTGATTGAATCTTTTCAAGTCTAAATAAATAACATTGATTGCTCAAAATGGAAATCATCCGATCCGATTATATCGTGATTTTCCCCATATTAACCTTCAAAAAGGGATGGTGTATGTTATACGCATTGTTCATGTAACATTGATTGATCGACAATAAATCTCCCCCCCCTTGATTATTGTCTATAAGTTTTGTTCGTTTCATAAATGATATGATATTCTTTTATTTTCAATCATGATGATGATGATGATAGTGTGGTCCACCTAAAGCTTTTACATCTTCCTTCATACTTTGCACTTTTGATTATTACATACCATCATCCACCTTTTTTTTAAAAAAAAAAAAAGAAAAATAATAATATATTAACTCTCATCACTCCATAAAAATATTCAATGTCAATTTATATCACGATAAACAAATGATTATAATCAACCATTTTATGAAATTAGATGTATCATCAAAATAAAAAATAGAGAACAAGGAAGTCAGTGAGATTTCTTTTTTATTTGAAAATTGTGTTAAAAAGAGACAAAGTATCTAAATAGAAAGTTTTGTTGTTCTTATATATAAATACGTAGTGAGTGATACGTAATACTTGTATCATTACACCATATTTAAGATTTGTGACCAAATTTTATTTTCTTTTTTTATTATTTTAGTTCGTAATACATGTTATACAGAGAGTATAATCTTATTAGTATTTTATTTTTTCATTGATGTGATGAATCATCCTATGTGTAGTGGATTTCATTATTGACATGTTTATATACTTGACGGTAGCAAAGCACCACGAGCATAATAACTTTCAAAGTCCGTATTTTTTACTTTTATTATCTTTTTGAATATATTTTTTTATTTTCTTTTATTTCTTTCTTTTCTTTATAATAACTTTAGTTATAGTATATCAATTAGTGATCTATAATACTTTTATTTAATAAAACTTTTTATTTTTATTCATACCACTTTTTATTACACGTCAATGTAATTGATTCCATCTTCTGATGTATTTTTTTTTTAATTCTTTATTTGCGAATGCATTCTTTAGTTTACGGATATGGTTACGGAATATGCTGAGGACACATTTTTTTTTTCTCCAGTCTTTTGGAAAATCATCTAAGGTTTTATTTCTATATCTATCAATCATCCGAATTATTTTATAATCTCAAAGACTTTTTAATCAAGTTGTTTTATATCATCATATTATTTTAAAAATATATATATATTTGGACTACGATCTACTTACTGATCATCAAAAAAAAAATAAAAATAAAAATAAAAGATGTAATCTTTTCTCTTCTATCAACATAGAACTGGTGCTCATTATTACAGAACAAAACAATCATCAAACATATTAACTGTTAGGATCACTTCTTTGAAATATTGGATTACGAAATTTCTTTTTTTTCTTCTTCTTCAAGAACTATCCTTTAACCACACTATCATATTTTTTATTTTTATTTTTTTATTTTTTTTTTTTATTTTTATATTCACACCGTTTCATCCGCTATTCTTTCCCATCATCATAACTGGTTTTATTATCACATGGTTGATGATTAATCTTCCAATTTATTTTTTTTTTAGTATAAATAACCCTCAAATATTTAATTAGTTTACTACGTTAATCTTAACTTATATTTTTTTTTAACAAACAAATAAAAGATTTATTTTATAAATCAAATCATCTTCGCCACTCTTAAGAAAATAACCTTCTTAAGTGTTAACTTTATTTTATTTAATCAAACCTTTATCTTATATTATTTTATTAGATCATCATCAAGTGTGATCATTATCAAGACATCTATATCTTTATTTGAAATTAAGTATGTTTTTTTTTTTTTTTTACAAAAGAACTGGTGCTCACTACATATCAATCATCATCGATATTATTATATTAATAATATTATTCGTCAATAATATAAATCAATCATCCACTCAAGTAACAAAAAAAAAAAAAAAAAAAAAAAAAGAGAAAGCATCAACACAAAATATATCCAAAAAAGGATACTGAATTCTGATTGGCTGAAATTCGACAGGCAGAAAAAAATAAAAAAAGAAATCCGCCTCACCAGGGGCTCGAACCCTGGACCTTAGGATTAAAAGTCCCACGCTCTACCGACTGAGCTAGCAAGGCTGATATGTCTCGTAAACAAATATATCCATTATAAATCCAATCCATAATTTCGAGGAAAATGATTGGCTAAAAGTAGCCGGGACGGCATTTGATTATCCAATCAATATCAAATTTTTCTTTTTAATATGCTATTGAGGGGAATGCGCTACTTTTTTTTTTTTTTTTTTCCTTTCTTTTCGTTTTTCCCTCTTTCTTTTTTTTTTTCTTCTTCTTCTTCTTTAACAAATTCATTTCGTGTAATATGGTGAATTAGGTTTACTTTATTTATTTTATTCTGTTGTAATTCCATCAATCTTCTGAATTATTGGAATAAAACAGCAAGAAAAGGAAAATAGGGAAATATGACAGAAAAAGTGTTTGTACTGATTTATGATTCTTTCTCTCTCTCTCTCTCTTTTTTTTTTTTTTTTTTTTTTTTTTTTTCTATAGATACAACGCTTTATTTGACTACATTTATGAAACACACACATGCACTCCATTTATGAACACGCAAAAAAAAAAAAAAAAAAAAAAAACGATTGGACTGGGTGATGTATATGCAATTGGATTCAATTGTGCTGATCGATTTGCAATTAACTTTCAACCTGAAAGAAGGTAAGGCGATTGAACTTACTTATTTTTTTTTTTTTTTTTTTTTTTTAGATCAACATTATTCTGCAAAAGGTGGTCAAACTAAGTCTTAACTGTTATTGGCTCTCTATATTGTTTGTCATGACTTTGTCTCATTGTTTCTTCTGTTTGCCAGTCTATTGAATGTATATTACACTTTTGTTTACTGATGACCTATGGTAGTTTATTCATTTCACCTTTGAAACATATATGATCCGGTAGGAATTTAACTCGATAGTTGGATTCATTCTGTTTCTGGATTGTGGATAGTTACTTTTTTTTTTTTTTTTTTTTTTATAGTATAGTTGATTGATAATTGCCTAGTTAGTTAGCTCTTTTTTTTTTTTTTTTTTTTTTTTTTTTTTCTCTAGTGAATAAAGCATTAGGTTCTCTTACCATATTGTGTCATTATTGTCATCATTCATCATCTGAAGTAGAAAGTAAAGTTTTATTTGAGTATATATATATATATATATATATATAACAATTGCTAAACTAAAGATCATATTAAAACTACAGTATAGAAAGACTGGTCCAACCTATTTTAGCAATTCTTTCAACCGCGACTGAATATGTTGAAGCTGTACATTGATATCCGTATCAATACGTGATGATTGTGATAATTGAAGTATTTTGTCCGCAAACTATATATATGTACATAAAAAAAGATAGCGTGTTAGAGAAAAGGTCCATTTGTGAAATGACATTATTATTATTTTTATTCTTCTTATTTTTTTTTTTTTTTTTTTTTACCCAATAAAGAACCTTGTATCGATGATTGTTAATTTCACAACCTGAGATATTTGATTCTTCTTTTACCATGGTACTTTTATTGTTTCTTGATTGTAGCTATAGGAGGAAAAAAAAAAAAAAAAAGGATGGAAAAAACAAAAATTAGTTCAAAAGTCTTGGTTTTGATTGATCATTATATTCTTCTCCAAAATATACTATATCCGAAACTTCAGTTGCATAATCAATAATTTGTTGTGATAATCCCATATACTTGGCGACATGGATGCCTTTGTTATAACAGAAAAAAGTGACCAGTAAGATAGAGATGATAATATATATTTTCCTACCATAGTGAGGGAAAGTTGATAGACCATCTTTTACAATATGTGAAAAGGACATGGTGGTTGATAGGCCCTAATATAAAGTAGAATGTGAGTCAATGGTATGATCAGATTGATCCCTTTTCCATACGCTAGTTTTTTCACTTACCGTTTCTGTTAACATTTGTAAATTGACCACGTTGGGATAAACTTCAAGGTTTGATGCCATTTCAAGTAGATGAGTTGCGAAGAAGCACTGGGACTATGATCATCATAAAATATAAATAAAATTTATCAAGTCATCGACCGTCATTTGCACTTTTTTTTTCGGTATTCTTACCTTTGACTGAATAAGTTGCTCTGAGATCGCTGTTGCTATTCCGATGGCATCTGGACGTGAAGCACCTTAGTAAAAAAAAAAAAAAAAAAAAAGTGGTGAGAAAGATCATTTTCCAACGTGAGCAACTTCTTTCTTTTCATACCGCGTCCAAGTTCATCAATAATCACAAGACTTGAATCAGTGACATGTTGTAAAATGTAAGCCATTTCCTGCATTTCTGCCATAAAACATGATGTCGTTTTGTCTGTATCATTAGCCAATCGAGATAAAATCTACAGCATCACAAAAAAAAATAAAAAAAAAAAAATAAAAAAATAAATAAAAAATAAAAATAAAAGTAACAGAAAATCATCGTCATCGTCATCATTTACTCTTCTCGATCTAACCTTCCATTCTCCTCTCAGTTTTTTTTTGTGATTACCTGAGTAACTAATTTAAAAGATGCATATTCAGCTGGAACACTAATGAAATAGATAAAAGGTCAGTATCAACCATTGACATCAAATGCAATATCCACAAACTTACAATGAACCGGTATGAGCCATAATGGTCAAGAGAGCCACTTGCTTGATATAAGTAGATTTGCCGCTCATATTTGGACCCGTGACCAATTGAAAAGTGCTGGACAAGGAAGCAAATGTGTCATTCGGTATGGTATCGTTGGTATCAATAGTATCCAAGATGGGATGTCTGCCTGATTTGATCGCCAATGTCCGTGTAAACTCAGGACGAACTATTGGGTATATAATAATGATAATAATAATATTAATAATAATAATAAAAAAAAAGAACCTTTTCCTTTAGATGAAACTTGTTACTTACCTTTTTCAGATATCATGCAGCCAGACGCAAAAGAGAGAAGGAGATCAAGTAATGCGATGGATTCAGATACTTTGTATAGTATATCAATATTGGTTTGAAACTTTTTTAACAAATCACTGACAGATCTAAATAAATCAATTCAACAATATGTAAATTTCCCCCTTTTTTTAATTTTATGGATCATGTGTATATATATTACCTACCTATCCGACATCAAAAGTATTTCTGATAACGACTCTTCCACCCGGCTATTTTTTTGAAGCTAATGTAACCAAAAAAAAAAAAAAAAAAAGACTTAACAAAAGATACCTCTTTTTTCTTTTCATTTCTATCTTTTTTTTTTTTGGATTACCAGTTCCAAAGACGTAAAAGTGATAGTTTTTTTCTTCTTGGCAATATTGATAAAGAATGATGGTAGAGTATCGGTGAGAGCATTCAGAGGAAGACATAGATGGAATTTTCGTTCAGTATCAAATTGGAGCTTTAAACTTAACTTTGTAGACTCTAAAAAAAATAAATAAAATAGAATAAAATTAAAAATATATCACTTTTTTTTTTTTTTTTTTTTTTTGGAAATAAACTATGATCATCTTTGATTTTACCACAATATTCAGTGGCCGTATCATAAATACTTTCGATGGCTTCTTTGTATGTTTGACGAGCGACATCCAGAAGACCATTTACACCAGACTATATATAAAATAGAATTTTTGAATCAATTTTGCTACTTGTATATTGACTGATTCTGATTAGTGATTGTTAACGATGATACCTTGATTGCATAACAACGTTGATTTCGAATACCTAGACTTGTTTTTTCAATTCCAATATCTTCATTGATAGTTTCTTGAATAAGTTGTCTGAACACATCTAGAAAAAAAAAGTAGTAGTTGAATGTACTATATGATGAAATCATTGACCTTTCTTTTTCCAACTTACTCAATTTTTCGTGTGAGACAACCTAAAGTTTTGTATAAAAAAAAATGAATTCATTTCAAGTATACAACCTTTTTTTTTTTTTTTGACTTTACTTGCTTGATCTTGTGTAAAAGAGGATTGTTCACATAAGGTGCTAATGCATGAGAGAGTTGTTCAATGGTATTTAGTGCATTCTTGAGTGTGATGATATGATTCAATTTACACTCTGCTAGATGGACAATGTTGTCTTGTTGTTGACTTGTATTCGGACGTAGAGTTTTGATGATGGCAGATATGATATGATCTAGATCAGTGAGACGTTTGAGATTGGATGTCAAAGAAAAGAAATTTGCTTCATCTGTCAACAATTGCTGTATCGCTTCATGTCTTGCATAAATAGTTTCAAGATCGGTACAAGGTTGTAGAATAGTTGTACGTAAAAGTCGTGCACCCATAGGAGTCGTTGTATGGTTCATTGCACCAAAAAGCGTCTCTTTGCTGTGTGATTTGTTCATATTATTGACAAGTTCCAAGTTTTTTGCCGTGATCGCATCTAATAACCAAAAAAAAAAAAAGGTAAGCTCCTTTGTAATGCAAACTGCTCTTAAGGGTATTCCTACCTATCATCATTACTCCTATTCATATATACATATATATATGTATAAAAGGAAGAGCGTAAGTACTGTGGTACCATTTCATTGGAAGCCATATTACAATTTTCCATGATTACCTTTTACAGTTCCATATATAAATTTGAGTGTATGTTCAGAAAAAGTCCATCCGTCACGATTTTCCAGGTACTTGAATAATGCAGCTACAGCGGCCAAACAGTAATATCTAAAAGAAAAAAGAGAAAAAAGTTAACAAGTGATTAGATGAATACTACTTTTTGTAATCGATACATACTTTGTGGAAAGTGCATGAGTCAGAGAAGGTACGTTTACTTCCATTCCATATTTCTTGATGAAGGCTATTCCTATCATATTCCAAAACATAAAAATAAATAAATAAATAAAATCACCACCATCCTATATCATCCTCTCTTGGTTTCCAGTTCTTTTCTTACCGTCTTCATCATTAAAATCTTTCCGGGGTAATGATGTGAGTTGGATAGTAGGAAAATGTTTTTCTATCAATTCCAAAAGTTTCGATCTTTGATCCATAACTGATACAGGCACCAAAATCTGTCCAAGAAAAAAAGTAAGTACACAAAAAAAAAAAAAAAAAAAAAAAGATATTCATGTAAGCGTCATTTTTTATGATATACCTTGGAAGGATTCGCCAAATAGATTTTATGCATGGTCTTGGTAAAAGTAGGAAGATCGGATATCTAAAAAAGTAAAATAATAATAATAGTAATAATAACAAGAATACTACATTTAGTTACGTAAAAACTGAAGTACGCGATGGATAAAGAATTTGGCCTACCTGAGCTATCATGCATTCACTACTTGACATATGAATAGTGCAAATACCAATTTCAGTAGCGACTCCACAACCTTCAGTAATAGCCATCAAAGTAGAATGTTGATGCTGGAAGCTATTTACAGGTCGCGACGAATGAGGAGCTGTAACCGATCGGGCTGGTGTTCGTCTTTTTCGTTGCTGGGATGGTGATAGCGGTAGTGGAGAGTGGGTATTATCCGATATGTTGATACTTTTATCACAGCGGAAAGAACTTTTTTCAGTTGTTTGTGTTTCCAGTGCTGGTTGTTGCTGGTGCCTGCTGATTGTTGAAGATAGTTTTATATTAGTCTTGTTACTAGTCTGTGGCGAAAGGTAGGAGGTTCTCTGTTGAAATGGTTGAGTATGTATGGTTGTGTCGGTCTTATGACGTTTGGGACTTTGTAATAAACGAAGAATAGAAGATGGAGAGTACTGTATAGCTGGTCGTTTTTCTGCTTTTCTTGCTGATTCAATGGGAGAAGTTTGTCTGATGTTTCTATCATACGCGACGGAAGAAGTCGATTCGGAAGGTGCAAGAGAGGAAGGCGGCATTGTTGAAAGTTCGCTTGTTGATTCATAGTACAGGTCATATGAAGTTGACGGTATTGAAGGAATACTGTAGTTTCCATTGTAATAAGTCGGCGTAAAGGTACGTTCAGAGAGTAAGTTGGAAGACTGGCTACTGAAGGAAATATCAATATTTCTTCTATTTCTTTCAATTGTGCCGTAAGTGGTTGGAGTCAAGGAACGTTGAGATAACCAGTCATCAGGATCAGGATTAGATAAAGTCAGATCGATTTTCTCCATGTTGAAAGGATTATTTAACAAGAAAAAAAAAAAAAAAGGTAAAAAAAAAAAAAAAAAAGAAGTAAAAAAAAAAAAAAAGGGAAAATGCATTTGAAGAAATAGCTGAATATACTTTTTTTTAGACTCAAACGATCTTCTAACTGAATATCATTAAATTAACTTGTCACTCTAGCATCGCTCATATACATGCTTGAAAACGTGATTTTCTTCTTCTTCTTCTTATTATCATTATTATCAGACATCGTCACCATCCACAGCAGTAATACATGACACCGTCATCAGCAAAAGCAACAAATATCATCCATTTTTTTGTTTATATTGCAATATGATGAGAAATAGAGAGCAAAATATAAAAGGAGCAGGTAGACTTGTTTGAAGTGAGTATGGATAATAAGTAAACTAAAATGGCTTCACTAACAAACTGGAAGGAGAGATGACAATAATAACATACCAAAAAAACAAAATAATATTTGATTTATTTACAAAACCACGATAAGGATGTTCTATTACTATGCAGGTAATTAAAAATAAAACGATAATGATAATAATGGGAAGCATGAAATAAACTAAACTATATACAACAATAAAAAAAAAGGTTGGGAGGATATGATTCTAAATTAAAATCTTCTTTTTATTTCGAGTCGTTGGACCCCATATCTTGACAGTAAAATCAGCAGAGCCACTTGCCAAAATGGGTTCAGTAGGATGAAAGTTGACAGTGTAGACACGATCTGTATGTCCTTCCAACCTTTGCATCAATTCCGCACGATCCTAAAAAAAAAAAAAAGTAATATATAAAAGAAATTGTTATTGATGAAGCAAGTCTATGTAATCAGGTTTTACCTCTCCAACGTTATAAAGATAAGCATAAGGATCAGCACTACCAGTGGCCAATAACACACTTTTTTCTTCCTTTGGTTCTGCTATTTCCGATAAATAGTCGCTAGGTGTTGATTGAAAGTCTGGATCTCCATATTCATTAGTCATCATGGATGGTCTGCTAAGAATAGATGAATTGTCTAATATATATAAAGAAATAAAAGTGTGTAAACAAATGTTTAGATATTTTTTTTTTCTTATTTCATTTCCACTTACATTCACTTCCACAATAAAATGAACTTTTGATTGGCCAATTCTTGTTAGTGAACCCTTTCAATGTATGAACTTGTCGCAATTTTGATTTTGGTGGATCCATTCCTCTATCATAAACTCGTAGCACTATAATACAACAAAATGATATTAAAAAAAAAAAAAAAAAACTGATCCTAATTTCTTTCTATATTACTTACAATTATCATAACTATTGACAGCCATATATCGAGGTTCATCATAATCATCCACTAAATTAAAAATAATTATAAATGACTCATATATTCATTATTAAGATGTCCTTTTTTTTTTAATAATACCTGCTCGTCTTGATGCATCTGTTCGTCTTTTTCCAATAGATATATGGGTAATTGGCATCTTTTCTTGATCATTATCTGTAGCAGATATACATTTTCCTAATAATCATTCATGAGTTAGTATTTTATAATTCCTACTTTTATATTATTTTATTCATTTACTTTGTCGCATATCCCAAACTTTTAATATTCCATTGGCATCTCCAGTGATCACATGGATACCATCTCGAGAAGCATATAATGTATTGACCATAGCATCATTTCGAATAATAATGGGTTCATCTGCTTTTGAATCCACCATGGCAAGAATTTTACGTGACGTACCATAATAGAATACAGAATTTTCTAGAAATGAAATATGTATATGTTAATACCCATAATCTACCAATACATATTGAATCAGCTTTTTACCAATAAAATCCCATGCCACGCATTGTACAAAACCTTCAGTTTCCGTATTTGTCAATAATTTGCCAGTTTGGACATCCCATGTTTTGCATGTTTCGTCATATGATCCTGAAAGAAGAGTGTTTGAATCTGGAGTCCAAGCCAAATCTGATATATTGAGTGTATGAGACTTTAAACAGAAAATCTAGATTATAACAAACAAAGGATAATATTAACTATAATCTAGTTTATGAATAAAATAACAATAACAATAATAATAATACTAGTACCTCTTTCTGGCTTTCCTTGAATTCCCATAAACGAACTGTCTTATCAAAAGATCCTGTAGCTAACAAGTCACCATTAGGAGAGAATTCTACACAATAAACTGCTCCCGTATGACCCTGTAATAATATATGGATGAATGTCAGTGATATGCAAACCCAATCCTTTTCTTTTACCTTGAGTTCATCACGTATTTGGAATGGTTTGCCATCTCGGGTATCATGATATCCAACTTCTATTTTTTTTTTTTATCATTCAATAATAATAATAATAATAATAAGAGGTTGAATGGTATGGTTTTGATAATATATAACATTTTTTTTTTTTTTTTACCAGTTTGTAAGGAATCTATATCACCACCAGCTTGTTGTACTGCCTTTGTCAAAATCTCTTGAGCCTTTGTAATGACGCCACTGTTTGCACTAGTTGTATTGGAAGGATCCATAACAAATGGTCCAGGACGATAATTCAGACCACCTTGAGATATAGATGCCGCATATCGAGCCGAAAGATCATAAATACTTTTCTTCAAAGCAATATTTTCCTTATCCATGATATCCACTCTTTGTTTCAGTTGTTTGACTTCTTTGAGTAATTTTTCGATTTGTTGATCCCTATTGGAGGCTCCTAGTAAAGATGACGAAGATTGTGATAAGGAAGAAAGAACATTTCCAGAAGACGTCTGTCGCTGACTAGGTATCGCATCCATAATACTCGTTCGATCAAAAATAATAAATAAAAAAAAAAGTTATTTAAAGGAAAAAAAAAAAAAAAAAAGACCTATGGAATACAAAAAAAAAAAAATCCATTTCTTATATTTTCATCTCCGCCAAAACGTACATAAGGATGTGATTTCGATCTTGAATAATAATAATAATAATAAAATGAATATTTAAAATGATCAAATATTGATATAAAAAAGAAACTTTATTTTTTTTTTTTGGAAAAAAAGAAGGATGAATGGCGGGATATCTAACAATAAAGTATAACTAAAAAGATGGTATTGAAAATTGTTTGTCATGAACGCGTTGTTGTTGTTGTCATGAGAGTGTGCATCAAGCAGGAGAGTGTGCATCATCATTCATGATCATCATTCTTTCATAACCTAAAGCATGATTATAATGTAAAACAGTATGATCATGACTACATCTTGAGTGTGGTGTGGTAGTAGTAGTAGTCGCAGTAGGAGAGATAGGTGAAGGAGAGCCAATGGGTAATGATGACCTCTTTGTTGATATTGGTTGATTTGTAGAATGCTGTAATGATCTTCTTTTTTCTCTAATCCAATGTTCCAATAATTGATCACCATATAATTCCAATTCTTCCAGTGAGATATTGAGATTAAAATTGTTGAGTTTGAGAAATGTCAATTCCAAAGCATTTAATTCAGTAACAGGGATGCCGCCTACCTTCATATATAAGATAATTTTTTGTAAGTATCCTTTTTTATATAAAATATTTTTCTTTTTATTATTATTGTTACCTTTGCATATCTTGTATTGGTATAAAACACATCAGAAAAATATTTACTTGAAACCATGATGCCAGTAATCATCAATCGATGTATATTGTAAGAGTCAATCCTCAAACCTGAGGTACTCATACGATCAAAATAAACCAAAAGAGAGAGAAAACATTCATTTGCACAAGGACAATACTTAAGTATACGAGTAAGGTAAGCTTCAATATCAATAGTAGGTAAAGATTGAGCATGGAAAGATATATAAGGCGTTCTTTTCATTGGTTTCTTGATATCACCCACAAGTTTGTCATTTGTCTTTGTGATTCGTTCTAGTAAGCAAGCAAGCATCTTTATAGTAGAAGAAGGAGCATGTTTGCCAAGGTCAAAAGTATGTAGTCCATGGGTCATCGAATTGAAAAGAGAAAAGAAAAAAAGGTAAAAAGAACAAAAAGGAGTAAAGAATAAAAAAAAAAAAAAAAAGAAAAGAAAAAAAAAAAAAAAGGGAGCAATGATTTTCCCCGCTTGTCTGCTATTGAAAAAAAAAGAAAGGAAAAAGGAAAAAGAAAAAAGGTTTCCTTTACTTGATAAATATGATCCTAACAAATAATAAACTAATATTTGATTGCAATTTGGAATCAAATTAAAAAAAAAAATATCAAAAGCTTGTGAAATTCTTATTTTTATTATTGAATATATATAATCAAAGTTTGTATCGTTCCGTTACAAGGTCACTCATATTAAAGAAAACCCATTTACAATTTCACTTTCCGCTTCATGAACAAGAAAAAAAAAAAATTAACCTTTTTCCCTTCTCTCCCCTCATTTCTTTTCTTTCTTTTTTTTTTTTTTTTTTTTTTTTTGTGAATATACTTTTACATTTTCTCTATATGTTATGGATTACATAGACTCACCAGTGACTTCACCTATAGAGTCTTCATTACCTTCACCTATACAACCTACCAAAATCAAACGCCCAATACCACCTAATGTTTTATTACGCATCTTTCAATTATTACCATTATCCAGTTTGACCAATGTTGCTCTAGTTTCAAGACGATTCAAAGTATTGGCTTATGATGATGAAATATGGGATGAAAAGTTAGATATTATAGAACGACATACAGCTGGTTCTTTTGGTACTTTTATGGGTAAGTAATAAGTAAATAAATAAATAAAATAATTATCTACTGGTCAAGAACAAATTATTCTTAACTTTTTTTTTTTTTTTTTTTTTTTTTGTATTATTAAAATCATATCAAGCCAAAGATAAAGGGTCACTCATATCAAAATATCAAGAAATAGTTATCAACAATAAACCATTGAATGAACTAATACCTGGATTACAAACGGATCCTTATAACGCTAGAGCAAGGGCAAAATCTACCGGTGAAGCAAGAGAACGATTTAAACAATTATATACTCAATTGATACCCTATTACGTGGACCTTCGAAACCGTCATAGTAAAGAATCTAAGATTCTTTGTGATTTTGGCTCTAAACCTATAGAATGTGGAAAAACATTGAATTTATTGGGTGGTCTTGGTCTTGTACACGTTGTTAGTGATTGGAAAGAGGCAAGTATCAATAAGAAAACAACTTTAAGGGGGACTGCATATAACAAGGGGGTGGGAGATGATTATTTAACATTATTTAACTTTATCTATTAGATTAATGAGGGTGTGGATGCATTATGCCAATACTTTGAAAGTGCTTCTCTCCATGAATTTGAAGTTGCTTATGATTCCCAAAACTTGGATAATATGAAGGTAAATAAAGGGAAAATACAATATATATATATATTGAATACTTTTTTTTTTTCTTGACACAGATCTATGCTCATGCTTTGGTGGCACTGAATGGCGGATCTATTTGTATACAAACTTTTATTCAAAAACATCAAATATTTTATGACAATCCATTTAAACCTGAAGATAATTTTATGTAAGATTATTAGAATGAAATCCAATGAATGGGAATAACTATATATATTATGATGATTATTATAGGAAATCAGAGAATGATTTGGAACCATTTCATCAATTTATTGCAGCCATTACAGAAGAATTACAACAACAAGCAACCGTTATCTCACAAGTATTTCCATCCAACGTTGATGTCTTTTATTCATTTGCGGATCGGGTGTTTGAAGATGTGGTAAGTATATGTTAATATTCCTTTATTTTTGTATTCAAACTCTTTATATCTATTTTAACAGATTTCTGAATATCTTGTACAACTAATGGGTTTGGCTCATGACAAAGGCACCAAAGTTTATCTACATACCACCTCCTTGGCATTATCTTTGACAACTTCCTTAGTAAAAGTCATGACTGATACTGACTTGCCATGTCACTTGGATCAAGAAAGAGGCACTAATCTTTTATTCAAACTACTTTTACCATTTCTGGATGATTATTTATTCGAGGAACAAGGATATGTGAACAAGACTTGTGAAGAAGGAATAGAAAGATGGGTAAGGAAATATTAAAAAGTTACATCTTTTATCATTCTCAACATACGTTTTTTTTTTAATAGAACAATAGAACCAGTGCTCAAAGCGACGAAGATGCCAAAAGAATTACGAATCAATCAAGAGAAACATTTAAAAGGTAGAAAGAAAAAAAAAAAAAGACAGAGAGAGAGGAAATAGATTCAGATAAAATTGACCAAAAAAATCGTTTATATTACTTAGAAATTATCTATCTGCTTTTAAAAAGGTAATTGCTCTTCCTGTGGATCTTGTATCATCAGCAGCAACTACTATAGCTTCACCTTTTCAACGATCACAAACGATGAAACCAAATGATGTTTCGGATACCACCATCGGCAATCACAATAAGAAGAATGGGAAATCTGAAAATGTTACACCACAATCAACACCTCCATCTACACCACGATCATCCATTACTAATTCCAGAAAAACGAAAACGGGATCTATGGTTTCTATATCATCCGCTTCTTCCATCAAATCACCATCCACTCCCACTGCCTCTTCATCACCATCTTCACGTCCTTCAACAGATGGCAATAGTAACCTTGATCCGAATGATGCTTTGGAAACAGCTCAAACTCAACTGGATATGATGCAGGATTTACTTAGTCTTGAATTGGCTTTACAGCTCATACATTACAATAAGGATTCAGAACGGCGTGTACAAAGATTTATTGATATTGGATTCCCTGGACGAATGAAACATGATATGTATGTATTAATAATTCTTGTTTTGGATTTATTAACAGATATTTGTCTATCGCACTTTTTCTTCTATAGTCAAACAACCTATGAACAAATTTTTATTCGACTTTTGAAAGCCTTAGGTGCGGAACATATCAAACCTGCTTTTGATAGGTAAAATTGAGAAAAAAAAATAAGAAGATGATCATCATTCAGTTTTTTTTTCGCTTCTTCCTTAGAGCATCTAATGAATTATTACGATATAAACCCAAAATGGAATCATCAAGCAATACGGACGATGTTCCACCATTGACGGATTTTTTTGAATTGGTACATATAGCAGATGTGATTCAACAAATGGTTCAACTTTATTATGATGAAGAAATGGTAAAAAAAAAAAAAAAAAAAAAAAAGATAAGTGTACCTTATTCTTTATTTGTATTATTAGACCAAATTCATTGATAAGCATGATTTTATGAATGAAGTCAATAAAGAAAAAAAGATATTTGAGAGAATGTTGGATGACTGCGTTGCTCAAGGAATGGATCATGGGATTCAGGTAAACGATAATATTAAATAATAATACTAATAATAAAAAAGGAATGTATCTAAACATATATATATTTTCATTAGGTGTTATTGTCACAAGTTGAAATGATTTTGATGACTGAACAATTACCAAGTGATTACAACCCACCAGATTTTATGGTTGATTTGACTCCTACTAAGGCTTGCTTAGATGTGATTCAATGTTTGAAGGCAAATACATCCATGTTACAAGGTGCTGCTGAAAAATCAACAATGGATTTATTCTTTTCTGAAGTAGGACGTCGATTCTTTGAGTAAGTATCAATAAAAATAAAAATAAAAAAAAAAAAGAGATATGAATTAAAAAGATGACTCATTATAATATGTTAATATAGAATTTTATCAAAACATTTAAAAACACAAACTGTGAATGAACAAGGTGGTATCCGATATATTTGGTAAAAAATGATAAATAATAATAATAAAAAAACATGATAGATTAATTCAATTCTTTTTTTTTTTTTTCTTTAAATGACTAGTGATATGAATGCGTATTATGATTTTGTATCTTCATTACGACAAAAATCAGTGACTCCATACTTTTTAGCACTCAAATCATTGGCCAATTTATATATTATTGATTCAGCACCGGATATCAAGAGTGTGATTCATGATTTAGAAAGATACCATGGTCTTATGCGAATAGAAGATTTATTTGAATTTGCTTCTTGTAGAAGTGATTGGGCTGTGATTAGAAAAGTAGTACAAAAAGATATGACAGATTGTATTATTATGTAGATAACTTTTTTTTATTATTTATAAACTATTTCTTCTCTATTTTGTTTAAGGAGTGGTATTAAAAAAAAAAAAAAAAAAGGGAAAAATATATAAGGAGAGAGGGGAGGTATGTATTTTTACTATGGAGTGGCAAAAAAAAAAAAATAAAAATAAAAATAAAAATAAAAAAAAAAAAAGAAGAACGGTTTTATAAAAATTGTATTCAATAAGGGATGGTTGTTGATTATTATACTGGATGATCCTTTATTTTTACTGTTGACACGAGGGGGGGAAGGGAGGGAGGGATGAGCGGGGATCCTCCTACTGCGCTTCAATATTTTTATTTTTGTTATTTTTATTTTAATCATATTTGTGTTACCCTGTTTCTATTTTTTTTTTTTTATTTTTTTTTATTTATTCTTTCTTTCTTTCTTTCTTTTTATTAAGCAATCCCCCATTCCATTCGTTTACATATAATATAATTTATGATATCTTGATGTATTTTTTATTCTAAATGGAACAACAACAACAACATGCTTATCAAGTAGCGGAAAATCTCATTCGCTCTACCACGCCACTTTCACATCAATCTTCTCGAGGATCTCGGACAGAACTTGTAGGCAAACGTACATCTTCACCTATGACTCTTGTTTCACCATTACCTCATAATGCCGTTATATTCCATACTTCAAGATCTCCTCAAGAATCAGATTCAAGTTTTCATGATTATATTGACCGACAATTTCAACAGGATGCTTCTACTTTGATCAATCAGGACAAGACTCATGATGAATCAATGGATATAGAAAAACAAACAAACGATAATGATAAAACACCAAACACATTATGGGCAGCAATAGAATCGGATTTACATCAAGTCAAGAGTATCATACCCTCAGAAGAACGACGACCTTGGTGGGTATGGGATAAGGAGGATGGTGTTCATTCAATTGGCATGTATTTGTTTCTCTTTGGCTTTTTGTTTCCTCCTCTCTGGTGGATAGGTGCTTGTTGGCCAAGACATCCTGATCAAGGTGGTAAAATGGCAAGACGTTGGCAACAATTAAATCGATATTTATCTATTGGATTTAGTATTATCCTTGTTATTGTCATCATCGTCGTCGCGGCTCTTTATGGTTCACATGTTGCATGATCTCTCTTTCTCTCTCTCTCTCTCTTTCTCTCTCTCTCTCTCTTTCTCTCCCCCTTTACATCTTACCCCCGTACACAACAAATGCATTTTTTTTTTTGATTCCTTGTACAAACAATAGACTATTTTTTTTTTTTTTTTAGATTCCCCCCCTCCTTATTTTACTGCTGGCACAGTTGTTTTCCTCCTTCCTTTTTTTTTTTTTTATCTTCTTATTGATCAATAAAATAAAAATATTATTTTTGTACACTTTATTCAATAAAAAATGACGGAATTCAAAGAATAAGATGGCGCAAAAATAGGAAATAAAATATCATAAGGATAGAAAATAAATGACGGGGAAGAAAAGAGAAGAGTTGTCGCATAATCAAATAGAGAATATAAGAAAATAGATATCATGAAAAAAAGACCAATAAAAAAAAAGAAATCCACCAATTGAGTTCACCAAGTTTGCATATAAAAAAAAAAAAAATAAAAAAATAAAAAATGAGTGATATTTATCCAGATAAAAATATTTCACTAGCTTACCATTTAAGTGTAACGTGATCGCTGCATCGCTGCAACGAAAGTAGGTACCTGGCGATAACCATCCCGGAAATTGTTGAATTGTTAAGTTGTTAAATTGATTGAACCAACGGTGATTAAACCATTAAAGAATACTTGTAAAGAAAATTATAGACAACGGTGATTGAACCATTAAAGAATACTTGTAAAGAAAATTATAGACAACGGCTATTGAACCATTAAAGAATACTTGTGAAGAAAAAGATAGGCAAAAAAAAAAAAAAGAAGAAGGCAGACAAAAAAGCAGGCAGGTAGGCCAAAAAGGAAGCAGGTAAGATGAATATAATGTAAAGAAATAAAAAAAAAAAAAGTTAAATCAAAGAGATCCTTTTATAAGAAAATGAATCACCCCTGCAATTATGAGCTAATTTTAGTAGATAAAATGATGAGACAAGATGTAAACGAGTTTTATCATTTTTTTTTAAATATTAGCAACATTTCTATCTTTATATCGTATCTAATTCATCATCATTTTTTTTTTAGTATTAACAGCATTTCTCTCTTTCTATTGTATTTAATTTATCATTTGTCTTTTTTAGTATCTACTTTATTATTTTTAGTATCTACTTCATCATTTTTTTTAGCGTTAGCAACATTTCTCTCTCTATAATAAAGTTAACTACATAGGTGTTCTACATTAAATTCTATTATTACAATATCCATGTACTAAGTGATACATGATACTGACTTGTTTTTGCCGTGTTTTAGTTTGATGACTAGATTTTTTTTTTTTTTTTTTAGTTGTTCTATTTTAAATGGTAGTATGATTGTGTACAGCACATTTATTATTGTATTTTTTAATTTACATAGATGTTTGATGAATCATCGTTATTATATTGATTGATCATGTTGGCTGATAAAAGAGTGTTTTGACATTTTTCAAAGAAAAAAAGAAAAGAAAAAGAAAATGTTGTTCTGTCAGAAGGTAACTAGAATGAAGTATTTTGTATTTTATCAGAAATTTGTACAGTGACTGATACGATGTTCCATCATCCAACATATAATCATCCATCATCCATCATCCATCATCAATCATCCAACATATAATCATCAATCATCAATCATCAATCATCAATCATCAATCATCAATCATCAATCATCAATCATCAATCATCAATCATCAATCATCAATCATCAATCATCAATCATCAATCATCAATCATCAATCATCAATCATCAATCATCAATCATCAATCATCAATCATCAATCATCAATCATCAATCATCAATCATCAATCATCAATCATCAATCATCAATCAATTGATACCTAAAAAAGAATGGGCAACACCCAAAGCTGCTAAAAATATGATAAGTCCATGTTACTTTTATTTTGTGTCTTTTATTTTTAATAAACAAGTTATCATCAATATGTTATGTGTTTTTAATGTACTCTACCGCCATCTCTGGAGCGATATCTGAAAAAGTGGTAATGCGCCATTCATTTTGGGAAAGTACGATATTTTATTTTATAACATCACGAAAAGCATTTTCTTGTGACCCGAAAAAAAAGACTTTGAAAACACTGTGTAACTATTGTGATAACATATTTGTCATTGTGCGCATTTATTGAGACTCTCCATCAAAGAAAGATGAAGATGCTTAATGATTATATATATACAAGGATTAGGTTACTGCTATTGATGAATCTTTGTGATTGATTCTATTCAGTTGATTTTATACAAATATGTCAAATAATATATTTTTTATTGTAAGTAAGAATGTATACATATAAAAAGAAAAAGAAAAAAAATGAAATTATAGCCAAAAAAAAAAAAGAAATAAAAAAAATAAAAAATACAAGTAAAAAAAATAAAAATATAATATAACTAGTAATGCTAACTATAAATAAAAGAACGTAATATACGAAATCAGATGAAGATATTAATCAAGATACGTTTGTACTATTTATCTCTTGTCGATGTCCAATTGATGCCTTGTTATTGTTCCTAATAGTATGTTTGATTCTGTAATCCATCATTATCCAATTGATCACTACTATCCATCCAATTGATCGTATTATCCGTCCATTTCAATGTTGTACATACATCCCATTGATCCTGTTGCACATTGTTCCATTTGTACTGATATATATGGCCATCTAGTTGTATTCTCTTGACATAATATTATAACAGTAAGTCTTTGCATATGAAGATTTTCTATTCTTTTTAGATATTACCTTTTATATTTTTCTTTCATGGTCCAGTAATAAAGTTCAAACGAAAGCTTTTCGTGTATTTTGTGCAATGTTGACTATAATAATTCCATGGAATAAGGGATTTCCTTCTGTTAATATAAGTGAGCCAAAGACGCGAATAGTAAGAAGAGAAAAGAGTTAGCTTTAATTTTTTTTTTCAGTGTGTAAAGAAATAACTAAATTAATGAACACATTACCTTGCTTGTTGTCTTTTATAGAGTAAGAGATTCACTTTTGTTGCTTGGTAGTGTAAGTGGTCTAAGACAAAAGAAAGAAAAAAAAAGAGAGAGAGAGAAAAGAAAAGGAAAGAATGGAGTGAGTTCTGTTTTAAAGTGTTTATAGTTTATAGTATAATTTGTTTCTTACCAAATAAAGCCTCTCCGGGTGAAGATTGTTAATGATGAAGATGAGATCATTATCATATAAAGTTGATGATGTATTGGAATGGATTTACCTTATTAAACATGAATAATACGGCCTATAATAGACTGAAGATACTTGTGTTTGTTTGTTTCAACTAGAAGGTATCACACAAATGACAAAAGAAGATAAGATTGATTGAGTCAGTCCACGAATACAATAAATATGTATAAAAAGTCTCTTTTTTTTTTTTATTTATTATTTTCATACCTTGACTTGGTTCATGTTAAAAAATAAAAGAAGAAAGCATCAGTAGAAAAACAGTAGTGAAAAAAGAAAAGAAGAAAGAAAAATAAACAAAACCAACTTTTTATTTTTTTTCTTAGCAGCATCCTTTTCCCTTGGAACCCAGATTTTTTTTTTTTTTTTTTTCATTATGCGGGTGGCAATCCAAATCAGGAAAAAAAAAGGTACAAGATCTTTTCATTCATATAACATTCATCGGAAAAGAGTAATTTTCCAAACAAGTGATATACAATATAAATCAATGTTGATGACAACGATGATGATGATGATCCAAAGATGACATGCAATACAAAATCAATCATCACAGTACAATATAATATGGTTCTTCCTTTTCTATTAAAAAAAAAGGAGGTTTAAAGTTATGATGATCCAAGGAATATATATTATACAACGATATTTTATTAGTACTAATTTGTATGATGTCTAGTATACATTTCCAACGCAATAAATACGCATATAAGAAGAAATGTCCAAATAGCGTACAAAATATAAAAAAAGTTGGGTGCTTCATATAATATCAAACCAACCGGAATATTAGATATACCTAAAAGCACAATCATTCTACCTAACCAAAGATGTATATGATTATGCCAGGGACGATTTAATGGAAGTTCATTTCTTTTTTTACGATAACGATAAATTGTATGATTTATCAAACCAAGAAATACTTGAATCCATATTAATAAAAATATAGTCAAGCCAATTTTTGTGTGTGCAAATAGAAAATTATAAGGTGTAGTTGCAAAATATGCACAAAGAAAAGCCGTTAGAAATGGAAAAATGGCAGAAAAGAGCATTCCGATCATATGAGACTCGATCCATCTAGAACACCTAGGTAATAATCTATTACCAAAGCGAGCAAGGAAAATTCCTATAGGAATTAATAATAGAAATGTTATTGCCATTAAGGATCCATGTGCTATTATTAAATGATTAAAGGTATAGGAATCAGCCTGAGCTGATACCCTATTTGATATTAAAAATAATATTGTTAAAATTTTTGTCAACATTTATTACAATTCTTTTGTAGGATTTGCTTTTGATAAAAAGACTTTTGTTTTATATTAAAAATTCCTTTTTTTTTTTTTAAATAGTAAATATATTCATATTAGAATTTGAATTAACCTTGTAAAGAATATAAATAGTTAAATATTAAATGGTTATCTTGAATAATTTAATTACAACATATTTCAAAATAAATAAGTAAAAGATTAAAAATATTCTCTGTTCCAAAATCATTGTAACCTTTAGATTTGGAAATATAAAAAAAGAATCGTTATATTTATATTGAATGTATGGATGATTAAATGTATGGATGATTAAATGTATGGATGATTAAATGTATGGATGATTAAATGTATGGATGCTTAAATGTATGGATGATTGAACGTAGAAATGATTGAATGTATGGATGATTGAACGTAGAAATGACTGAATGTATGGATGATTGAACGTAGAAATGATTGAATGTATGGATGATTGAACGTAGAAATGACTGAATGTATGGATGATTGAACGTAGAAATGATTG
Source organism: Halteromyces radiatus (assembly GCF_025201355.1). Classification (NCBI taxonomy): domain Eukaryota; kingdom Fungi; phylum Mucoromycota; class Mucoromycetes; order Mucorales; family Cunninghamellaceae; genus Halteromyces; species Halteromyces radiatus. The sequence goes on along the minus strand of NW_026251696.1, from coordinate 1,521 downwards.
AATGTATGGATGATTGAACGTAGAAATGATTGAATGTACGGATGATTGATGATTAATGATTACCATCGATTGTCAAAAAAAAAAAAAAACTACAGCTCACATCTTCACATCAAATCAACATTCCTCACTTTTTTATACTTTGTGTCCCAAGGACATGATAAACTCTATAATCTTTTATTATAATATTGTCAGAGAACGTATAACTATAGATTATAAGGTTCAAGTAAAACAAGTGACGACCATGATGATGATTACTGTCAATAAGATGTCGCAATTATATTTTGTAAATGCTGATGATTTACTGCTTGTAGGAGTAGGATTAGAAGTGCTTGTAGAAGTAGGATTGGAAGTGCTTGTAGAGTTTGCAGACGAAACTGTAATGACGCCTTTCATTCCTCGTTGACAATGATCACCAACGTCACAGAAGAGATTAAAAACTCCAGACGTGTTGAAAGTATGTTGTCCATTGGAATTAAAATCAAACGCAGGAGGTGATGCTCTCTTACAAGGATCTGATGAAGATGCTTGAGTAGCAGTATGAGTACCAGTGAAAATAAATTGGATGGAATCATCAACAATAATATCAATAGTTGAGGGTTCAAAAATCAACTGTCCGTTAGGTCCTACTTGTATTTGATGTGTTGCCGAGGATACTAAATGTATTAGATATAGGATTATTATACCTATACATGGTAGATGTTTAAGTAGCATTTTTTTTTTAAGAAAAAAATAAAAATAAAATAAAATAAAAAGAAATCTAAAGAACATTCTCTTTTTTTTTTTTTTTTTTTTTTTTTTGACATGGTCAATTTCTTTTGAATATAAACAAATATTACGGAATATATTTTATTTCAGATAATGATTTAATACAATCACACACAACCTGAATATTAGATGGTATTGATCCTCATTTCTTTTTTTTTTTTTTTTTAATTTACTCTAAAGTAAATTGAAAGAAAATGATTTGTTTTATGTTATATTCATTTTCGAACGAGAGAGGAAAAATTGATCGTCAGGGGTCATCAAGTTTTGCATTCTTGAAGCCCGCGGAGACAAATCAGGTGCAGTGAGAATTATATAAAAAAAAGTTTTATTTGTTTATTTTCTTTATCTTCTTCTTTTTATCACCTTGTTTTTTTTTTTTTTTTTTTTTGTTATATGTTTATCTTTTTTAATACAAATTAAAGTAAGGTATGGAAATAATAATAATAATAAAAAAGTGACGTTGGATACAATCTCCATTATGTTCGTGTACTTAATCATTCTCTTTTTTGTCATGTGTGCACACACCTTCTAGTTAGAACAAGCGAACGCAAGTACCTTCAACCTATTATATGCTATATTACTCGCGTTTGTTAAGGTAAATCTATTTCGTTATACCACCAGCCTTATATGATATCGATCTCTTCTTTTTTTTTTTTATTTGAATCTATATCGTAGTTATATCCACTGGTACCGCGCAAACTCATTATTTACATCCTCCTCAAAGGTAAATAGTAGTGATACAAACTGGGGCTGTCC